>NW_016803692.1:3746709-3751817 GCF_001698545.2 Rhinopithecus bieti | reverse complement strand
ATTTATAGATTCAATGCCATCCCCATCAAGCTACCAATGAGTTTCTTCACAGAATTGGAAAAAACTGCTTTAAAGTTCATATGGAACCAAAAAAGAGCCCGCATTGCCAAGACAATCCTAAGTCAAAAGGACAAAGCTGGAGGCGTCGCGCTACCTGACTTCAAACTATACTACAAGGCTACAGTAACCAAAACAGCATGGTACTGGTACCAAAACAGCGATATAGCCAATGGAACAGAACAGAGGACTCAGAAATAACACCATACATCTACAACCATCTGATCTTTGACAAACCTGACAAAAACAAGAAATGGGGAAAGGATCCCCTATTTAATAAATGATGCTGGGGAAACTGGCTAGTCATATGTAGAAAGCTGAAATTGGATCCCTTCCTTACACCTTATACAAAAATTAATTCAAGATGGATTAAAGACTTAAACGTTAGACCTAAAGCCATAAAAACCCTAGAAGAAAACCTAGGCAATACCATTCAGGACATAGGCATGGGCAAAGACTTCATGACTAAAACACCAAAAGCAATGGCAACAAAAGCCAAAATAGACAAATAGGATCTAATTAAACTAAAGAGTTTCTGCATGGCAAAAGAAACTACCATCAGTGTGAACTGGCAACCTACAGAATGGGAGAAAATTTTTGCAATCTATCCATCTGACAAAGGGCTAATATCTAGAATCTACAAAGAACTCAAACATATTTACGAGAAAAAAAACAACCCCATGAAAAAGTCAGCAAAGGATATGAACAGACACTTCTCAAAAGAAGACATCTATGCACCCAACAGACACATGAAAAAATGCTCATCATGACTGGTCATCAGAGAAATGTAAAGCAAAACCACAATGAGATACCATCTCACACCAGTTAGAATGGCAATCATCAAAAAGTCAGGAAACAACAGATGCTGGAAAGGATGTGGAGAAATAGGAATGCTTTTACAGTGTTGGTAGGAGTGTAAATTAGTTCAACCATTGTGGAAGACAGTGTGGCGATTCCTCAAGGATCTAGAACTAGGATTACCATTTCACCCAGCAATCCCATTACTGGGTATATACCCAAAGGATTATAAATCATGCTCCTATAAAGACACATGCACACGTATGTTTATTGTGGCACTATTCACAATAGCAAAGACTTGGAATCAACCCAAATGTCCATTAGTGATAGACTGGATTAAGAATATGTGGCACATATATACCATGGAATACTATGCAGCCATAAAAAAGGATGAGTTCATGTCCTTTGCAGGAACATGGAGGAAACTGGAAACAATCATTCTAAACAAACTAACACAGGGACGGAAAACCAAACACTGTATGTTTTCACTCATAGGTGGGAACTGAACAATGAGATCACTTGGACACAGGGCGGGGAACATCATACGCCGGGGCCTGTCAGGGGCTGGGGGGCTGGGGGATAGCATTAGGAGAAATACCTAATGTAAATGATGAATTGATGGGTACAGCCAACCAACATGGCACATGTATACCTATGTATCAAACCTGCACGTTGTGCACATGTACCCTCAAACTTCAAGTATTTTTTTAAAAAAGGCAAGGTAAATGTTTAGTTCTTTCCCTTTTACTACCAATGTCAGAGTAAGAATTTATTGAATAATCACTTCCAATGATGGCAAATTAGTTTTTTTTTTCCTTTTCTTTCACTTTTTTTGGTATTACTATGGACTAATGAATTTTTATGTATTCAATGTTTTGCAATCAATATAGCCATGTTCAATCTGTCCAAACTTTGGCTACTGGGAGTCCTTTCACACTAGCCCCTGTGTCCTTGTATCATGCCCCCATAAATCACTAAGCACTTCTTTGGTATATCAAAATGTCCTAAACTTACCTTGTAGTTTCCATGCTCAACACCTGGAATCAGCTATTTCTCCAAAGATATTTTCCATAAGCAAAGATGAGTAGAAACCAATATCTGGGTTCTAGGTATTGTTCATTGCTAGAGGAATATCATTGCTTCTATGTTCTTTCAGTGTACAGAGCTAGAATACATACACACATATATATGTTTTTAATTCATGAGTCTATATTGATATTGCCAGTTCAAATTTAATATAGTTTAAAATTACAAGTGTTGGCTGGGAATGGTGGCTCACACCTGTAATCCCAGCACTTTGGGAGGCCGAGGCGGGCAGATCACTTGAGGTCAGTACTTCGAGACCAGCCTGGCCAACATGGTGAAACCTCGTCTCTAAAAAAAAGAAAAAAAAATTACAAGTGTTTTTATTAGACATTTTAAAAGAAGCACGAACAGACTTTGAATAATGAGTTAAATGTAAGAGGCAAGGACAAAGAAAGAATGAAGAATGAGTCCCTAAGTTCCCAGTTTGAGAACCTGAACTTGGGTCGATGGTGTTGCTGCTGCCATTTTACCCAAGGTAAGGAGTAAGAAAAAGAAAAAAATTCACAGGGCAGGGGTGGGGGATGAGAAGTCCGTTATACATAGTTCAGTGCTTTGTTTTATTTGCTGCTTTGTTATAAAATTAAATAATCTATTTGAGAACTGACACAGGTGAGCAATATGAAAAGGAACTTACAGAAATATAAAATGTAAGTTATATCCAAAGTACAGTCAAGACTCATCTCAAAGACTGGGCACTATTCAAATACTGTTAAAATTTGTGGAATCTTTGTACTCCAGTACGTGGATGAAGCAAGAAACATAAGTATGACTTCTTAGGGTGTAGAAATCTAGCTCAAGCAAAGGAGGAAAGAAAAACAAATTTAAAATTAAGGTGAGAAACTTCTGAAAAATAAAGAGAAACTTTAAAAAAGCAACCTGGATTTAAAACATAGTGGACGAGTTTGCTAGGGCTGCCATTACAAAATACCACAGGCTGGGTAGTTTAAACAACATAAATGTATTTTCTCACAGTTCTAGAGAATAGAAGGCTAAGATCAAGGTGATGTTGACAGGATGGTTTTCTTCTGAGATCTTTCTTCTTGACTTGTGGATGTCTGCCTTCATGCTGTGTCCTCATATGGTCACCCTTTGGTCTCTGTGTTGTTTGTGTCCTAATTCACTTTTCTTCTAAGGGCAACAGTCATAGTGAATTAGGGACCACCTGTATGGCCTCATTCTGCCTTAACTACCTCTTTAAATGCCCTATACCCAAACAGTCACATTCTGAGGTACTGGGGGTTAGAATTTCAACATATGAATTTGCTGGGGAGAATACAGTTCAGCCCATAACATATGGGATAGGAAAAAGCTATGTGATAGAACAGATACATGCTTGAGAAACTCAGGAAGTCTTCTCTATGGCTGCGTCTCATTTCTAGCTGGACAAAGTTCAATGGCATTATTACTCCACAATAGCTTGAGCAAGTTTGAGATGATGATTAATGGTGAGCCACGTTTGTCCACATTTCTATGGTCAACAATGAATACACACAGAGAAAACTGAAGACAGGATAATATATCCACCCTGTTTCTACCAAGATTTTCTAGGCTTTGGATTTGAGTCATTATGCTTAGTTTGCTTTCTGCCCAGGGTGGGTGGCATTTAATCATTGCATTTTCCCTCTTTTTTCAGGACAAGTAGCCCTGTGCCAATGGCCTCATCTGATACCAGCCTTAGTTGTCCTAAACGATATGGGAATGGTGGGTTTCATCTGCCTTAGTACAGGAAAAATTAAAGAAGAGGAAATCAAGTTTTGTTTAGGATGCTATAAGTTTGGCACTTTTACAGATGAGAAAAGCACAGGGCTGGGGCTAGTGAAGTGACTGGTTCAGGGACTTGCTTGGCTAGTTAGGCACACAGCTAGGGCTCTATCTCCTGTCTCATATCCCAGTGTTCTTTCTGCTTCTACACAACTAAGTAGTTCTATGTTTAGTTTTTTCTGGTTAAAAAATGTTCCTGGAAGCATTGCTTACAAATAACTTAAAATGCCAAGGAACATTATAGTACAGTGGTTAAGAGGTGAAGACTGGCCAAACAAGCCTGTGCTTGCATCTCAGCTTTATCATTCCAATGCTATATAGCCTTGAGCAGGTTGTCTAATTTCTTAAAACTTCAAATTCCTCAACAGTGAAATTGGGATAACAATAGCACCTACCACAAAACAGCCCTGAGGACTTAAGTAAGTTAAAGCATTTTGAAAAATTAATTGTGTTAGGAACATAGTAAGTGTTCAATAAATAGGAGGTGTTGTTATTCATCATAACACTCTAAAATTTATCAGAATTCAAATTTCCATTTTTTTTTAGGTAAAATGAAGCAAAAATAAAGTAACAACAGGCAAACCTCTTTAATTTGATGTCTTTCCACTTCACAACCAAGAGGATGCCTATTGCAACGTGCTAGGATCAGGCAGTCGAGCACAAGGACAAAAAACAAGCCTAATAATTGAGTCAAAGGGTTTCATAACTCTAATTATTTAAAATCACAGCTGAAGGAGAAAACAAAAATTTCCAAGGCAGTAGAATAAGAGAAAAGGAAGTTCTGAAACAAAAGAAAGAGCGTGGGAAAAAAGAAAGGTTGCTATCAGATCTGCAAGCTCACCAAAATATTAGTGTGAGTCAGGAGTAAAAGAAGCCACTTTCTAGCTTTTTCCTCAAGATAGCCCCTATAGCAAAGGAAGCCCTTTCTCCTTCCAAAGCAGAAGCTAAAGCAAAGGTTTTGAAGGCCAAGTAGACAGTTCTGAAAGCATCACAGCCACAAATAAATATCTACACATCACCCACCTTCCAGAGTCCCAAGACACTAAGGCTCCCAAAGGCAGCCCAAGCCCCCAGGAGAAACAAAGAATAGTGCCCTCAGAGAAACAAGCTTGAGCTGTATGTGACAATCAAGTTCCCCTGACTACCGAGTCGGCCATGAAAACGGACAACAACAACACATTGTGTTCACTGTGGATGGCAAAGCCAACAAGTGCCAGGTCAAACAGGCTATGAAGAAGCTTTGATGTTGACATGACCAATGTCAATAGCCTGATCAGGCCTGATGGAAAGAAGGCAACATACACTCAACAAGTTCCAAACTATGATATTTTGGATGTTGCCAATAAAATTGAGATCATCTAAACTGAGCCTAGCTGGCTAATTCTAAATACACATTTTTATCACCA
>NW_016803692.1:3732101-3745793 GCF_001698545.2 Rhinopithecus bieti | reverse complement strand
TATATATATATATATATATGCACCTTGGAATCAGACTACCTGAGCTCCCATTTCACTACAACTTATTAGTTGTGGCTGCTTGTATTCATTTCTATTGCTGCCTTAACAAATCACCACAATTTTATAGGCATTAAACAACACAGACTTACTATTTTACAGTTCAGCAGGTCAGAAGTCTGGTATGAACTAAAATCAGTGGGTGGGCAGGGTTGCACTCCTTCCTGTAAAGTCTAAGAGAAAATCCCTTTCCCTGCTCATTCAGGTGTTGGCAGAATTCAGTTCCATGCAGTTGTAAGACTGAGATCTCTGTTTCCTTGCTGGCTATTAGCTGAGGGCAGCCCTTAGCTCCTAGAGGCCTCTTGCTTGTCCCTGCACATAAATGTCAACCTCTCAAAAACAGTGACAGGGCGGTGAATCCTTCTCAGGCTGCTGTCTCTCTGACCCTGCTTCTACCATCTCAGCTCTTTCTAATCCAACTGGAAAAGGCTCCACCTTTAAGGACTCAAGTGATTAGATTGGGTCCACCTAGATAGTCCAGCATAATCTCTCCATTTTAAGGTTCTTACTGTTTATCACATCTGCAAAGTCCCTTTTGTCATGTAAGATAACATATTCACAGGTTCCAGGGATTTGGACATAGACATCTTCGGGGACCATTATTCTATCTGCCACTCCTCTCTGAGCCTCAGGTCCCTCATCTCTAAAATGGGACTTCTTTTGACATAAAATTGTTGTGACTTTTAGATGAGGCAAAGTTCTTAGCACATAGCAATTACTCAGAAAATGTTAGCTATCATCATCATTGCTATGTAGCCATTAGAAAGAATGAGATAGAACTGTGCTACTGACATAGAAAGATACTCAAA
Organism: Rhinopithecus bieti; assembly: GCF_001698545.2. Taxonomy (NCBI): domain Eukaryota; kingdom Metazoa; phylum Chordata; class Mammalia; order Primates; family Cercopithecidae; genus Rhinopithecus; species Rhinopithecus bieti. The sequence goes on along the minus strand of NW_016803692.1, from coordinate 3,744,927 downwards.
AGTTATAACGGCAAAGTAAGCTATGGAAGAGTGCTTATAGTATAACCATTTTCTGTAAAAGAAGAAAAAAGGAGGAAAGATGGATCATTGTATTGGCTTAGGGAAAAAATGGATGAATAGCAACAGATTGAGACTGAGAAGGTAAATACAGACTTGGTGTGTTAAAAATAATGTATAAGTTTTATTTTCGTATTTAAAGTGGCAGCCCCACTAAAAAGACAAATAGAATGTTTAATTTCCAAACAAGTGTGGAAACAAAAAAGAATTTTAAAATGATTACTTACAAGGACAAAAAAGAAGAAAAGCATGAAAATTTCAATAAATAAAAAATTCTAAGAAAATGCTAAACACAATCTCAAACTTATCAATAATCACAATAAATATAAAAGATCACATCTGCTTATCAAAATACAGAGACTCTCAAGTTGGAGAAAATAACAAAAGCTGTATGTGTAAATATATCACTTGGGTAAAATTTTAAAACACGAACATTAATTAATATATTGATCACAGAAAGATACATATTTAGTGAAATTATAGGAACAGAGATGGGAAATAAATGCATCAATTTCAGGCTTGTGGTTGCCTCTAGGAATAAAAGGAGGGAAATGGCATGGGGGAAGACTATAAAAAGGATATCAACTATATTTGTAATGTTTTATTTCTTCTTTTCTATTTATTTATTTATTTATTGAACATGAATAAGTTCTTCAGTGGTGATTTCTGAGATTTTGGTGCACCTATCACCCAAGCAGTACCCAATATGTAGTCTTATATCCTTCACTCCCCTTCCACCCTTCCCCCTGAATCCCCAAAGTCCACTGTATCATTCTTATGCCTTTGCATCCTCATAGCTTAGCGCTAATCTTTTTCATAAAAATAAAATATCTGAAACATGGTACAAGATATTTACCTTTTTAAATTCTGCTCTGTTATATCCTGTACTTTTCTGTGTGTATAAAATATTTTGAATATTTGTTCAAAGAACTGTACTTAGAAGTCAGAAATAGAGATGCTGACCTAATGGCACATATATTTTGGGTTCTAGAAAAAAATTCTAAACTTTTAAAGATAGACATGGAACTAGGGCAGACAGAGGGAAATGTATTTCCACTACTTGTCCATTGGTTAAGGTTGCCATCTATTGAACAGTTACACTAGGTTAAGGATGATACTGTTTGAAAATGCCCAAAATATGTACATGAAATGTTTGAGAAGACTTAAGTAGACACTTGTATGCAAAGTTAATACAGTTCAGAAATGTCAAAAAACAAAGAGGCAATTGGAACTGTGACTATATTTCTCAGAGAAGTTTAATTTTGAGGCAGAATATGAGGGAGAAGTTTATGGAGTTCTAAGAGGGAACAATTCAGATAGGAAAATGGACTGTGCCGAGGCACAAAGAAGAGACTTCGTTACCAAATGCAGGGGACAATAGGAGTTCAGTGTGACTGGAACAGATTTCCTTCTGAAATTCTGAAGAGCTGTGAAAGCAGATGCAGGAACTTTATGGGCATAGGCACAAGAATATGTCAATGTGCAATTAAATAAAAAGAGGTAGGCTACTAGGAGAATAGGTCTAATGTCACAGATTTAGATTAACCACGCGAATCAACTTCTTCCTTACACATTCTCTGGCTCCACAGTAAAAATGTAAAGCATAAAGAAGGTATTTATGAACTGCTTTGAAACAAAAATGGGAAATGCTGATGGAGAGCTGTGAGTCAACCTCAGCTCCTTCCCTGCTGAAAGTGTTAAAGTTACCTCTCCAGGGCCAGATGCAGTTATTTAAGAGATCGACGCAGACAAATATTCTCCCCCAGAAAGGATCATCTATTTTGAAAATATCCTACTTCATGTCATCACAATACTTTAATGTCTGGCTATTCATCATTCTACCTTCAAGTTAGTTTGAGTGCAATACTCAACCTATGTTCTATTTTGGGTGATGCAGACAGCCACAACCACTGATTGGAAACTTGAGTCCGTCCAGATCTTGTGGCTTACAGCCCAAGGCACCTGTGACCTGCCTGGTTCATCACCGGATCCCGCTGCCTTGGCCTCATTATTGCCCTCCACACCCTGATTCCTACCAGTGTTGTTTCAGATCTGGGCTCATCCCCTTTTGCCCCAACACTGAGGCAGCTTCTAGATGCTGTCTCCACCAACGGCCGCCAGAGTGAACTCACGCTGTCTTTAATGACCAAACTGAAAGATCCCTGCTACGCTAAAAACCTTCATAAGAGAGCCTTACCACGGATTGCCTCACTGGTGTGTTTCTGTGAGTTGTGAGGTAGGTCACAGGCCATTTGCTGCTAAAATAAAGCCCCAAAGACTCCATAGACTCATTCCTGTATCTAGATGCCTTCCCCCGTCACCGAGTCACCAGCTGTGCTGCCTGGCAAATTCCTTCTCCTCCTGCAGGTCTCGGCTCAGATGCTCTCTCTGTGAACCCATAATCCTCAGCGCCCATCCCACGCCATCCGACTCACGTCCTTCTCCTACAGGCTTGCTGTGCTTTGTACAGACTTCCATTTAAGAATTGTCTTGTTTCATTGCAATTGTTTATACAAACGTCTCCCGTTTCATTGTAAGCTCCTTAAGAACAGAGGCCAAGTCTTAGCTCTTCTTACATCTCCAGTAAATAGCAGTTTCTGGCACATTTTAGGCACACAGCAGATGTTAAAGGATGAATTAGTAAATTAGTACTACCACTCACATGGAGTAGACTCCCCAGTTAATCAGAGCAACAATTTTTTTCCCATTCCTACTATATGTGGCAGCAAAGAAAAACCTTTCTTCCTAATTATTTCATATAACACTGTATCATGAAATATCTGCATTTTGAGAGTAAAGCCTGAAGGAAGTTATTTTTTCCCTCATAAAATTAAAGACCTTAATTATTGGCAATGAGAGGATACTACATTCATTGGAGGAAAGAGTGGTCTAGCGATTCTTTCTATGTTCCTGTAACTAATTATGGGTGAGTAATTTTTAAAAAATTGGTACCCATAAAATTGACCACAAACCAATAAGAACAATGAGTTGAATCATAAAAATTCCATGCTATTTATATTTCTCCACACACACTCAGTACATTTATTTATTCTAAATGGAAAAGTACAAATATTGGGATAAAAACATTTAAACTACAGAAATAAGAAATTCCAAATGCTAATTCTGCTTAAGGGGCAGAATTTAATTCTGTACTAAGCTACTGTATGTGGGATTAAGAGGCATAGTTAACCAAACATTTGAGAACAAGTAATTACCACTGCATCTCTCTATCACATATTTGCCTCACACATAATTTATACAAGTCCACAGAGGGGAAAAATAAAATGCTGTTTGAAACATTTTTTTTCCAGCCACACATTTTTTAGGCTTACTTTTTTTTCCTCATCAAAGACTGTTCATTTTTATGGTCTTATACTGGATAACAGTGGGATATTTTCTCTCTGATATACAGGGACAGAGAAACAACATCTCTAACCAGTTATTCTTGGCTGTGTCCTTCCTGCCAAATCTTGGGCATCTAAATGTGGAGGTGCACAGTCCCTGTAGTTGGTTTATATAATACTTTCAGAGTGGAAGGGACATGCAAAGAACACTGTCATTTATTCATTCAACAAACATTATGAGACACTTTCTGTGTGCCCAGAATTGTGGTGGGCTCTCAGGATACCCATGAATAAGACAAGGTCCCTACCCTTGAGACTGTAGTCTAGTAGTAAAGACAATTAAACCGAAAATTACAAAATAAAGCACTAAGAGCCGTTGGGGGTAGGATGCACGAGGAGTTGCAGGGATACCAACACCTGTCTGAGATGGTCAGAGGACATTTATGTTGCTTCTCGAATGGCCTGTAGGGCTTACGCAGTTGAAGGAGGGTAGGAAAGCGGAAAATTCAAAGCTGAGGGAATACCTGAAAGACATCAGAGTATAAAACGGGAAGTGGAAGTAGATGAGGCAGGGTGATGCCTACTGATGCAGCAGAGCAGACATTTACAAACAGAAGTGAGTCTGAGTCTCTAGGTGACTGTTCTGTGCTCACAACCAAGTAACAACTTCTACAGCCCTCCTCCCCTTCTCTACCTGGGGCACCTACAATACAGAGAACAGTTGAGGGAGACATATTTAAGACAGTATATTTGAATATATTTGAGACAGACATTTAAGTCTCTATGCAGTAGCATGTTGGCTTGACCAATTCTGGTATTTGTTTATTTTAGTATTTTGTATGAAACATGGAGAAATGGTGCCATCAAACCATAACTTGTCTGCAACTCCAGCCCAGCTCTGGCTACAATGTGGTATTCAGCAAGAGCCTGGCCTGGAGCAAGGGATTTAACCTTCTTGTACTTCAGAGCCTCATCTTTAAAATAGACTGCAGCAAGAATTGAGTGTGTGAAAGAGCACAGAACAGAGCCTGGCATAAAGCAAATGCCCAGAAAGTATCAGCCATAATAATTTTACTCCTCATGTGGGAAGTGTCGGTGAAACTAGTCACCTAGTTATTTAAATAATAAGCACATCATTTACAGAAACTGGGTTCAGGAGTAAAGCTGCTATTTTTGGTTGTCTTTGACATTAACATTAAGGATATTAGCAAAGTTAACTCTATGAACACAAAAGGTGAACTTTGGCAGCCTTTCAAAAGAGTTAACAATCTAATTTTTTACCTATATCCATTCATTGAACATTCATTATCCCCACACTTATTGAGTATCTACTGATGTCAGACATGAGGATGCAAAGATACCTGAGAAGGCCGATCATCTATTATTCATTCGATACACATTGACCAAGTACCCAGAAACAGCAAGTCACTGCTGGGGAAAAAAAATGATGCATGAGACCCTCCAGTAGCTTACAGGCTAATGGGGGAGATAAGTGGTGTGTTCACCACTTATGGAGACACAAGAAGGAAGGTGATACATACTACAAAGAGGTAGGGACAATAATAATGAACACTTCTTTACACCAGACTCCATGCTAAGTGCCTTACTTGGATTATCCCAGGGTGCTGTGGGAGTTGAGAGGATGGAGAGATAGCTCTCAGCTGGGGTGATCTGGAAAAACTTCATGGAAGTGGAGGCATTTGAATAGGACCTTAAAAAATCACTACTTCTGGAGCATTTTGCTTAACCCTGGTTGTACAACAGAATAGGCCCGATGGCTTTCTCTAAAGATGTTTGGTATAAAGACTATCTTAAAGGAAATACTTTATCTGATAAAATGGGATTGTTTCTACTGAAGACTCATCTGGCTACAAAACAGAACTACTATCAACCTGAGAAAGAATCCAGCTGTTGCTTAAAAATTAACAACTTCCCATTACATCATCAAGCCTGATAATCATCTTGCCAGCAACTCCAATTCCATCTCACCCCTTAATACTCCTTCTTTCCCCTAGGTCACTGGGAAGCTTGCTTGAGGCACTCTCTGGGATTCTGTTTCCAGTTACTGGTTGCATAATGTATTGATAAAGCAAAGCCAAATATGAGTAAGAAGAAAAACCTAATTAGAAATGAAGCACGCAGTGTCCCAACAAGAAAAATGCCAGGGCTTCAAAATAGGGAACCAGTGATGCATAGTTTCTTCTCACTGAAGAAATCATCCCAGTACTTAATAAGCCAGAAAATGGATTAAGCAGATGGGGGAAAGTTGTCAGCGGCAAAGAATGGGCACCTACAGAGAAACAGAATTATTTACAACCAAAATGACTGACTGGCACACATTAAAGAATATCTGTTTGTGTCTTGAAATGAATGCTATAGAAAATCTGTAGTAGTTATGAAAACAAACGCAAAATCGGCCACCAAGAGAGAACATCACAGGCTATGGGCTGATACAGAAATGCTGGAGATGCTGACTTTTTTTTCTTTATTGAATTGACTATTTGAGTGAAGCAACCAACATGATAGCTTGGAGTAGAGTGTGGATGCAGCTTAATTCAAATAAATTTGCCATTAAATATAAAGAAAACCTTTCTTTCATAAGAACCCACTCGTACAGCATATGTATCTACATATTCTTCTCTCGGTACACATGTCTGAACATGTTTCTAGCAAGTTGACTGGTGACACTTAGCTCAGTTGATAGGACATGTCCTCTGGCTCATAGGAGAAACAGCAAAGGTTCAGTACATTTAAGTCTTTGAAGATTATAGGAACAAAAACTCAGTTTTAAGTGTCAGGGAATTGCTGTATGATCTTTACCACATCACTTAACTTGTAAGTTTTCTAATCATTGTACTGTGCAACTGAAAGAATGATAGTCACACACACACACACACACATATACTCTCTCTCTCTCTCTCTCTCTCTCTCTTTCTCTCTCTCCATACCCTTGAACACTGAGAGACAACAGACTGATCAGGAGGCTCTCACGTCAGCAAGAAACAAAACTGGAGACCAGCAGGACACATAGCTTCTGAGTGATGGTGTAACAAGTTGCTATTTATACCCCATCTTCCGTTCACCAATGTGAACTAGGGGTCTATCCCTGCAAGAGAGTAATTTTAGGGAATGAGCTTCCTGGTGAGCTCACAGCTTAACACTGCTTGTATCACCATCTTGAGTCAGCAGTGGATAATGCTGTGCAGAATAAACTAATTTTAGTCATCTGTGGTATCCTTGTAAACACTTCGTAGTGATTCTTTAAAAAGTCAGTGGGAACTTGCTATCTCTGCTTCATTTCCTACTCCCAATAATTTGCTAGGGTTATTTTTAGGTGACCGTGTCTTACAGGATTTGTCCAGGTGAGCTCCTGTTTCAGAATGGCCATTTGAAAATTCTGCCACAGATTTTGAAGTCAGAAGGCTGTCTGGTTAAATGGATCCAGAAAAATTACTAACAGATATGGTGACAAAGGACATGGAAATATAAGTGTCCTGTATGTACTACAGGAAAAAGTGCTGCCCACCTGTCTCTCATTTCAGCAACACTTTCAGTGAGCCCCAGCTCATGGACAGATGAGGAGAGAAAAAGGCTTATTCCTGAAGCTAATAGCTTTCCTTCTCTCTCTAATGCTATATGTTTGCAGTGACAAATGATTCCCTCAGCTTCTGAATCATCTCCTCATTCTGTGATGCACCCCTGGGCTCTGAGTTTCATTTCATTGGCAGTCAGTCACATGCTGAATATAGAGCACCTCTAATTTGTTCAGTGTCTCATGGATCACTGAGAAAGAATAGGGCCTTATGACAAACTCCACTGGTCAGAGCGCCCAGATCTAGATGTGTGATCACAGCCTTTAACACTTGACTAGGAACTCATATTTCATGGAGAATTGTGAGGCCTTGCACTAGGGTTTTGTGTTTCTGAGAAAGACACTGAGTTTGACTGTATTTATCAAGGAATGTGGATACCAAGAGGAGCGGCTGAGTTGGGAAGAAGGGGGGGTAGAGAAAATTCTAGACAAATTAAACCTCTCAGTTAGCAACGAGTATCCCATAGGCCAGAAAGAGTTTGAAGGGATTCAGTCACATGTGAAAGAAGTTCTGTGGTTTTTGTCTTGTCTTTCTTGAAAACCTCTGGCCCTGGAATGTTTGATATTGATTTTCCCTGGTCTAAAAAGAGAATTAGAGAATTTCAAATGAAGTGTATGTGACACAAAGTGAGAAGAGAAGGAGGGACGGAGAAAAGAGAGGCAGAATCGGAAATGTTAATAGGAAAAAGGAAGAAAATGTTGTGTCCTGTAATTATTTATGTAAGAAAGGCAGCTAATAAGTGTTCCAGTGTAGAATTTCTATTTCTTGAATTCATTAAAAGTAATTTTGAGACTCCTGGATTGGTGGTGGGGGAGGCAAGACTTTGCTAAGGAAAACTTCATTTAAATGCCTCTTTCCAAAGCAAATACACATCATACCAAGATATACAACCTATGTGTAGCTTCACTGTGCTGCTGGAAACTCTGCCTCGCTATGTGATTCTTCTTTACTGAGGATCCTGCTGTCCTCATCTACCCCTTGAAAAGTGAGTTTGATGGACTCTGGGTGAGTAAAGCAAGTCTTTCAGAGGCGAGGAGAGGCAGCACCTTTGGCTGTCTGCCAGTGAAAGCCTTGTGCAGCGGTCTGGTCTCTGTGAACCATGCAGGCAGTGTTGCTGCAGGATCCTAAGAAACCAACCTTTTCAGGAACGTTGTGTAAAGGAATGTCTGGAATGTGTTTAGCCTTGAGAGCTTGCAAGAAGCCTTTATGGTTCATGATGAAGAATGAGAAAAGCAGTATTATAACGTTAGGCAAGACTGGTTCAGATCAGAGAGAGATGGAGGAAGAAATCATTAAAATGAAGGGTAGGATTGTCTCTTCGCAACCATTAAAGGCAGTTTCAGAATTTCCTTCTGGATTCTGTGCATCACACAGACTATCTACTATCATCCCAGGTTAATTAGAGGGTAGGTAGTATATAAATAGGTTATAAACTTTAAAATAAAAAAGCAACTCCCTGAAATTTTTTTTCATATTGGTCTTTAACTTAGAGTAGATGAATGAACACTGTGAAAATATCAGCATAATTGCACCTTTTACTTTATGTTATTAACAAATGCTATTCATGGAATCAGAAGTTCTATTTTGAATTACATTTTAAAGGTTTTAAATATAGTTGAAGGTTTTAAAAATTCTATTCATGGGTAGATGTCTGTATGCATGTACATATACACATATGGGAGTACATTTTGCCTGCATGCCTCTTTTATTTATTAAACAAATTCGTAAATTTGTTACAGCTGAAGGCATTGTTTTAACAAAGGTTATTTAGTGTTTAAAATCATATTTATTGTGTAATGTGGTTTTTTACATTTTACCTTTATTTTGAAACTCTTCATTTTAGGATTTCTTAAATTTTTTGTCTGCATTCCACAGTGAGTTAGTACACTCAAATGTATATGTTTATATGTTATTTATGTACACATATAAATATGTGTGAATATATATGTGTATATGCATGTATATGTGTATAAATGTATATAAAACTAAAACAAAATTTCACAAAACAAAATCTGCCCTTACCAAGTGTGATGCATTCTGGTATTTCTATTCCATTCTATTACTTCATTTGTATAAAATTTATATTAATTTCCAGACTCACCAATGGGTTATGACCTGGAGTTTGGAAAACATTGCTTTACTAAGCCTTTTACAAAATTTCATAATTGTATTAAAGTAAATAAAATATTATAGGGCAATAATATGGGCATGATTTTAAATGATTCAAGGAAATAAAAGTGTGCTAATAAAAGGACTCTTTTTTACTTACATTAGTTATGATCACTGTTGTTATATTATACTCTGAAGAATAGTAACTTTTAAAGAAGAAGATAGACATGTAATCTCTTTTTTGCTTTTAAAACATTTTTTGCAACTTTTCAAACTTAAATATCAAGCTACTTCCTTCTTTTAGGCTTCCTATACCCCATCCAATTTTTTTTAAAGAAAAGATAATGAGGCTCATGCCTGTAATCTTAGCACTTTGGGAGGCTGAGGCAGGCGGATCATGAGATCCGGAGTTTGAGACCAGCCTGACCAACATGGTGAAACCCCATCTCTACTAAAAATACAAAAATTAGCCAGGCACGGTGGCACACGCCTGTAATCCTAGCTACTCAGGAGGCCGAGGCAGGAGAATCGCTTGAACCCCAGAGGGGGAGGTTGCAGTGAGCTGAGATTACACCACTGCACTCCAGCCTGGGCAACAGAGCACATAATTAAAAGCTGGTTTTAGAATGAGCTCACTTAACCCTATTCTAAGAAGGCCATATGCAGCAGGAGGATGAATGCAGATTCAGGCTCTGGACACTCGATGGTTCCTTAAAATGGATTGTGTAAATTTAACTTTTGAAGATAGGATCAGATATTAATTACCAAAAAAGGGTAACTATTTAAAGAAACTTTGTGGTGATCACATCTGTGAAAATGAAGAATCATTCTGTAATGTGAATCCTGACTCTAATTCAGAGGTCCTTCACTCATTAATTAAAACTGATGGACTGGTCAGAACCCAGTAGATCCCATGTATTCCAACTTAACACGCATGGTTTATAAGTATAAATTTTTGTATATTGAGCTGGATTAAAATAGGGGTCTATCCATACCTTTTCTTGATGCTGCCTATAGAGTTTATAAATTGATACTGAGAAATATGTATTTCAAAACTCCACACATGACAATACAGATTCCCTGGACAGCAAAACAGACTCTTCTAATAAGAATGACCCTTTGAGAATCTCCTTTTTGGACTGGCCTCTTCCTCAGTGACACTCTTTTTTTTCTTTTTTTTGAGACAGTCTCACTCTGTCACCCAGACTGGAGTGCAAAGGAGCGATCTTGGCTCACTGCAACCTCCGCCTCCCAGGTTCAAGTGATTCTTCTGCCTCAGCCTCCCAAGTAGCTGGGATTACAGACATGTGCCACCACGCCCAGCTAATTTTTTTTTCTTTTTTAGTAGAGACAAGGTTTCACTATGTTGGCCAGGTTGGCCTTGAACTCCTGACATCAGGTGATCCGACCGCCTTGGCCTCCCAAAGTGCTGGGATTACAGGTGTGAGCCATCGCGCCCAGCCTTTAATTCACATTTTGAAACTCTAGGAAAAGGATATGGTTTGCAGCATTTACCAAATGAGTCCTTTTCTTTTTTCCTCATAAAATGGCTTAGAATGCACTTTACGAAGAACTGACCAAGGGCAATTGTGTATCCTTCATGTTTGCTTTGGTCCTTTGTTCTCCCAAAAGGCTGCTAATGGCCTGCTTTACCATTCAGACTTTTTATTATCAGCAGAATTCAACCTTGATTTGTTTCTAGTGATGAGGCAGCACATTTCAACCTGTAACATTTTGAACTGTGTGAAATTGCTGATATTTGACCATTTTTGACCTACTAAAATGACAATTTCATATGGTTCAAACTAATACTTAGGATAGTGACTGCAAGTGCCATTTGCATCCGCCTGGTTCAGGTACTCCTTCCAAATACCTGAAGGAGGACGATGAGTGTGTGGGGACTGGATTCTCCCAATTTGTACCCCCATTGAGCAAATATTTATGGAAAGCTTATTATATACTTTGGACATGCTGCCCATAGCAACTTACCTGTAAAATATTACCTCCCTCCCTCCCATTTTATCAATGAAATATTTGTTGCGAAAGGTTTGGAGGAAGATAAGCCAAAAAATGACATCTGAATATTTTTTTCAGACGCTGGGTACCACCACCAGCTCTGCTGTTTCTGGGTTTTCCAAATGCCTGGGTCAGCAGTTTCCAACCCCTCCGAGATGCCCAGGGTTCTTCCCACGGAGCTGTAGCTATCATCAGACACTGGTGGGAGGGCCCGAGAAGTAAGCTCCCTGAAGAGTACTTGGCACCTGCTTCACACTGGGCCAGGTGTAAGGAGATAGCTGACTCTGGGATGGGTCTACTAGTTAAAGTGATGATTAATTTAACATTCATTTACTTATCTATTCTTTCCCTCAACACATTGTTATGGAGTGATCAGAAAATGTGTCCAGTAACTGTGCTAGGGTAGGGATGCAACATTGGACAGGAGAGCACCCTGCCTAGCCTCTGCCACCCACAATCTACCACAGGAGGCAGAAGTCAGCAGGCACTTACAACTGAGTATGGTGGGCAATTCAGGCAAGGCGATATGAAGAAAGCCAGGTGGGAATGGGGATGGAACGGCATATTGAGAATCGCGTACTCAGAGTTCCCTGCTCTGGGCTGGGGAGAAGTTTGGGCAGTGTTTCATTATCTGTAGGGCATGCCTATTACCACAGTTAACAATTTTGGAGAATGCAGTTTGGGAATCACCAAACCAATTTCCTCCCGTTGATCTAGGCACCTCCAGCTCCCAATTCAGAGTCCATGCCTTGTTATTCTACCTGCTGTCTTAGAGACCCCATAGTCTGTTTTCTGCCTGTCTCCTCGTTGCAGAGGGTACGTGTCAAAAACTGTCCATCTGCACTCTTTATTCTCTCTAAATGCCTTATAGTGTGACCAAATCAATATAACACACTTGTAAAGGTTAATGTAAAATAAATTATTTCAGAATATAAAGTGACTTTTTCCTCTAACATCCCTATAAAGTAAAACAATCTTTTGTGCTTTGAGTAACTAAAAAACCTAGAAGTCTCTAGTATTATAAAGCTATGAACTACAATGTGAATACCAAATTCTATGAAGGTTTTCTAAAAGAATTGAGTTCAACACAAATCACTTTCAGTTTCATCACATTTGGGATGAATAAAATCTAACGTTTATTGCATGTTTATTATGGACTAGGCACTCTGCCATGTGCTTTACCTAGATTATCTTATTTCACAACTTATGAGTTGGATGCTGTTGTTACTCCCATCTTATAGAAGGCACTAGGATTTTAAGTAACTTGCCCAAGACCACACAGCTATCTAGCAAATGGTGGAGCAGCATATGAAGGGGAGAATCCCTCTTTTAAGTGTCCTCTGCCACTTTAGATGCTAACTCTGGGGTTCACAGAGCAAAGCCAATATGAGCCCCCAGGTTCGAACAAAGTGATCATTTACTTTTTGCAACCCTACATTAGAAAGTGTGTGACATCTACCAAATGGGTATCCTTGGGGAACCTTCAAAATCTGTCAACTGGAAATAAGATTCTAGAGGGGGAAACTCTAAAACCTTTAATTGCTCCAAGATGATATGTTGGTTTGGCAGATCTGGCTCATCTTAAAAGGAAGTTTTTTTGGAAGGTATAACCGGCATTAAAGAAACATGATTCTTGTTCTCTTACTTATAAAATCATAGTTGTCATTTCTAGGTTTGCTGAAGACTTGGTTTTAAAATCTTTTTTTT
>NW_016803692.1:3722518-3729075 GCF_001698545.2 Rhinopithecus bieti | reverse complement strand
GTGGGAGTCTTGCTCTGTCACCCAGGCTGGAGTGCAGTGGCCGGATCTCAGCTCACTGCAAGCTCCGCCTCCCGGGTTCACGCCATTCTCCTGCCTCAGCCTCCGGAGTAGCTGGGACTACAGACTCCCGCCACCTCGCCCGGCTAGTTTTTTGTATTTTTTATTAGAGACGGGGTTTCACCGTGTTAGCCAGGATGGTCTCGATCTCCTGACCTCGTGATCCGCCCGTTTCGGCCTCCCAAAGTGCCGGGATTACAGGCTTGAGCCACCGCGCCCGGCCTGTAATCTTTTACTAAACTGGAGAAAACTCACTTAGGTACATTCTGCACTTTTTGTCCCTTCACCAAAGAACCTCATAGGGTCTTAAATATTTTTAAGTTACTCAAGACACCAAGTATTATTTTTCACTATGTAGACATTACAGGGAAAATATCTTTATATTCTAGAATAATTTATTTTACATTAACCTTTACAAATTGTTACATTGATTTGGTTATTTTAAGAGGCTTTAAGAGAAAATCAAAACTGCATTAAGAAAGTATTTTTTTTCTCTTCTTTTTTCAATTGAGATGGGGTCTCACTATATTGTTCAGGGTGGCCTCAAACTTCTGGCCTCAAACTATCCTCCCATCCTGGCCTCCTAAAGTGTGATTACAAGCATGAACCACCACACTCAGCCAAGAAAGTATTGTAAAATCTAAAGTAACTGGAGCTTCAATAAGTTTACTGTTTTCTTAGAAAAAACAAGTACAGATGGATTTTCAAGGAGGTAAAAGAGATGAAAACAGAAGGTAAAAATGATAATTTAATGAGGCATAGAGGTGAACTTGAGAATTTGCACCTAAAGAAAAGCTTAAAAAAAAACCAGAATAAATAATCCTGGGAGGATGTACAGCATGGGATTAAGAACAAAGCCTTAGAGTCCCACAGCATGGGCTCATTAATTAGATACGTGACCTAGTGCAAGATACCTATACTGCCCTACTTGACTCCTCCCTATTTAAATGAACTTGCTAATAAGACCTACCTCTTAAGGTTGCTTGCTGTGAAAATTAAATAAGACAATGTGTAAAAAGCCCTTAGGACAATGTCTGGTAAGTGTTCAATAACTGTTAGCTATTAAAAGCAGAAAATGTCATTATGGCTGCATACTTGGATGGCAGTGGAGAAGGTAAATTAAACAAAGGTAAGTTAAAACGTGGGCAATGATAGGTCTGCTGAGGCATTAACACTAGAACTGACACATTATAGGTGCTTAGTAAATATTGAATGAGTGAATGAATCAGTCAATCAATTAATCAGTGAATGAATCAATGAAAGGAGTCACAGGAAGAAAATATTACTCTTAGAAAAGCTCAATTATTTGCATTCTTCAGGCTCTGTAATCTTCCCTAATCTATCCATAAGACAGAAGTTATCCGCCACAATTCAGAATGGCCTTTCCATGTCTCATGAAACATCTCACGTCAGTGCAGTAAATTTTTAACTTTTTGCAAAACTACTGTAAAATATACACAAAGACATCATGAACTTATAAACAAGAACTCTAACTTGAAGTGACCTCAACATGAGGATAGGAGAAAAAGATGTTTAAAGATGAAGTTATATTTAACATATCCCTTATTTCTGCCTAAATAGTGTGATTTGAAATGTCTGAGTGTTGTGTAAAAAGAAAACACACACTTTTTTGAAAAATATAACTATAAAAGAAAAGGGAGTGTGTTGAGTGAGGAAGTTGAAATGAGAAGCCAGGATATTAGTTATTTTTCTGCCACTAGGAGAGGTATCATTACTCTATGTTCCTTCAATTCAGTTATGTACCTTCAGAAATTACTTTCGGCTTCTTTCCAATTCTGAACCATGAGTAAAATCACAAACACATTCAACAACAATATGTTCCTCTTGCGTAAATGTCTCTTCTAGGCCACATACATAATTAAAATCCTGTTGACTCAGGAACAACATCTCAGAACTGAATGTCCAAACTCTGTAACTTGCTTCCTTTTCTAACCAGACAGCACAGCTGCCAAGAGCTTCTGGGCCCTCTGTCTCTTTTCTCCATGTATAATTATTATATATTATATAGCATATATTTGATTTGCCAAAGCCTGCCAGTAAAGGTTCCTATGACTACTTATTTGAACTTTGTTGTGTATACACGTGACCAAAAACACAGTGTACCAAAGAAAAAGAAAAAGAGGTGGCGTGGGAGTGGATGTGCTTAGCATTTTTTTCCCGTGGAAATGAGATGAAAATCTTAAGGCACAGGAATGTATACTGCTTTATAAAGCAAAATTCACTTAAGGTGAAAGGAAATTTTAAAAATTAGTGATACCATTACACATAATTCAAATCCTTGGTTTACAACATTTGAAATGAGAAAATCGATGTTAAAAGGTCTTCAAAATATATGTGGGGCATAAAATAAAACACTTTGGCTTTCTTTCACCTTTGGGCAGCACCAGATTTAAACCAGACATGAAAATCTATCATATTTTTAAAGATCTCTAGAGAGAGAAGTTGCACAATGTTTCTTAGGAAGTTGTTCCAATATTCCTCCCAGTCATAAAACTCTTACATTCTAACCTAAATCCCTCACGTTCTAGTTTCAGCCCATTTCCCTTTGCTCTGCCTAAGTAAGATTGGAGAACAGTTGCTCACTTACCAAACCAACATTATGAGACTATCCCCAGTGCTGTATATATTTTTCAGCAATGGAAATTAAACACATAGCCCGCAGTTGCCTGGATCTCTTCTATTCCTTCAAAAATATTTAGGTATGATATTGGCTCTTTTTCAGTTTTCTGAAAGTTCTCCATTCTTCTGCAAATTTTCAGAGAAATCTGCCCATCTTTTAAAGCATTTCTCCAGGCAACAAAAGGAAAAGTAGAAAATGGGATTATATCAAACTAAAAAGCAAAGCACAGGAAAGGAAATTATTAACAAAGTAAAGACACTACCTATAGAAGGGAAGAAAACATTTTTAAACTGCACATCTGGCAAGATGTTAATATTCAGATATAAAAGAACTTAGCTCAACAGCAAAAAAAAGTTCAAATAATCCAATTTTTAAGATGGGCAAAAGGCATTAATAAGCATTTCTCCAAAGAAGACATACAAAGGGACAGCAGGTCAATGAAGAAATGCTCAGCATCAGTAATCATCAGGGAAGTCCAAATCAAAACCACAAGGAGGCCGGGTATGGTGGCTTGTGCTTGTAATCCCATCACTTTGGGAGGCCAAGTTGGGCGGATCACCTGAGCTCAGGAGTTTGAGACCAGCCTGGGCAACATGGTGAAACCTTAGCTGGGCATGGTAGCGTGTGCCTGTAATCCCAGCTACTTGGAAGGCTGAGGGATGAGAATTGCTTGAACCCAGGAAGCAGAGGTTGCAGTGAACTGAGATTGCATCACTGTACTCCAGACTGGGTGACAAAGTGAAACTCTGTCTCAAATAAAAATAAAAAAATAATAAAAATTAAAAAGCCGGTCAGGTGCGGTGGCTCATGACTGTAATCCCAGCACTTTGGGAAGCCTAGGTGGGTGGATCATTGGGTCAGGAGATCGAGATCATCCTGCCCAACATGGTGAAACCCCGTCTTTACTAAAAATACAAAAATTAGCTGGGTGCAAGGGTGCATGTCTGTAATCCCAGCTACTTGGGAGGCTGAGGCAGGAGAACTGCTTGAACCCAGGAGGTGGAGGTTGCCGTGAGCTGAGATCGCGCCACTGCACTCCAGCCTGGCAACAGAGGGAGGCTCCTTTTCAAAAAAAACCAAATCAAACCAAACACACACACACACACACACACATACACACACACACACACAGTGAGATACTACCCATTTCAGTTAAAATGGCTATTATCAGAAAGACAAAAGAAAACAGTGTTGGTGAGGATGTGGAGAAAAGGGAACATTTACATACTTGGTGGGATCCTAAACTAGTACAGTCACTATGGGAAAAAAATATGGAAGTTCCTCTGAAAATTAAAAATAAAACTACCATATGAACCAGAAATACCACTACTGGGTATTATTCAAAGGAAATGAAATCAGTTCTGATGAAGGTATATCTGTACTCCTGTGTTTATGGCAACATTATTTACAATAGTCAAGTTATGACATCAACCTATGTCCAACAACAGATGAATGGATAAAGAAAATGTGGTGTATATATGCGTGTGTGTGTATGTGTATATATATATTGTGTATATGTGTGTGTGTGTGTATATATATATACATGATAGAATACTATTCAGTCATAAACAAGAATAGCCGGGTGCAGTGGTTCATGCCTGTAATCTCAGTACTTTGGGAGGCCGAGGTGGGCATATTGCTTGAGCTCAGGAGTTCGTGACCAACCTGGCAAAACCTCATCCCTACAAGAAATACAAAAAATTAGCTGGGCATGGTGACATGCACCTGTAATCCCAGTTACTCAGGAGGCTGAGGTGGGAGGATCACTTGAGCCTGAGAGGTGGAGGTTGTGGTGAGCTGAGATTGCATCACTGCACTCCAGCCTAGGTGACACAGCGAGGACCTGTCTCAAAAAATAATAATAATAACAATAAAATAATCCTGTAATATGTAACAACATGAATGAACCTGAAGGACATCATATTAAGTGAAATAAGCCAGACACAGAAAAACAAATACTGCGTGATCTCACTTACGTGTGGAATCTGAAAAAGGAAAAAAAAAACAAAGGTTGCTATCACAGAAGCAGAGAGTAGAACAGTAGTTATCAGCCACTGGGGAGGGGAGATTGGTCAACAGTCACACAATTACAATTAGACAGGAAGAATAAGTTCTGGAGTCCTGCTGCAGAGCAGAGGTAACTATATGCAATAGTTATTAGTCATAGTAGTAAGTTCCCTACTTAGACTAAGTTGTCCAACTTATTTCAAACAAACAGGAATCATTAAACTTTAAAGTATATTAGAGAATTAGGGAAGCTTCTTAAAAATAAGATGCCCAAGTCTTGACCCAGACTCAGTAAATTATAATCTTTAGGACCCTGGTATATTTCAATTGTTCTCATTTAAAAGTATTAATTATATTTAGTTAATAAGTGCACTTTAAAAGTTATTAAAAGCATTATAAAAACAGAAACAAAAAAGTAAAAAAGCAAAAATACCCACTAAGCAGATAAGTGTATTCTCTTTGTCTTTGGTAAAGCCAATTCTGCTTTTACACTTAAAACCGACACATTAACAGAGTCAGGCATTTACGGTGTACTGGATGTAGACATCACAATCCCCATCAGCAGGAAAATCCATACCTGATCTGTTCCTACAAGTTTCCCACACTAGAACTAAGTGCACTGCCAACAGGCTATTGATGTATAATACATTATCACATGAAAATGTGATTACAACAAATACGAGACTACCACTGTCTGCAAGTATATAATGCATTCAACATAAGTTATGCAGGAACTTTCTCAAATTTTAAGCTGGTTTCAGTGGACATGAGCTCATTGAAGGACCCTGAATGGTATGGTATAGAAAGAAATAATTACTGCATAAAATAACATGAAAAGAGAAACAACAGGATAGTACCAAAAGCTGAGGAGTGGAAAGGTTCTATGTGAGAGGTGGCAGCATCTTTTCCAAGAAACTTTAAGGTGAATCAGGCTAAGTCTGTACTCAGATCTTAAACCATATGGTATCATTATTATTAGTGTTGGATTGCCCTAAAAGGGGAACACCCGCGGGCCTACCTCAATGATTTGCCCAGGTGGACTTGGTTTCATTTATTTCTCTGACATTCTTAAGCATCAGTGTTGGATTACCCTAAGGGGTTCCTCAGATCGCCTGTGCTGTGCATTTTCCCACAAGTACACAGGCAAGGGAGGGGAAAAAAAGAACA
Organism: Rhinopithecus bieti; assembly: GCF_001698545.2. Classification (NCBI taxonomy): domain Eukaryota; kingdom Metazoa; phylum Chordata; class Mammalia; order Primates; family Cercopithecidae; genus Rhinopithecus; species Rhinopithecus bieti. The sequence goes on along the minus strand of NW_016803692.1, from coordinate 3,723,203 downwards.
ACTCAAAGCTACTAAAGCAACCACAGAAATGCAGGTCAAAATGAAAGGGCTCTGAAATTGCTGAGAAAGGAAAGAAGTGAAAACAGCAAAAAGATGGCAGCCAAATGCCAAGAGAGATTCAAGGGCAACTCAGGTGTGTAAAGAAAGAGGTTTCTGTTCCTACCAATTTGTGTTTATGCTCACAAATGTGTGCCTGCATGATCAATTATACTCCGCACTGTTGGCCAGCTTTTCTTTTCTCTTTGGAGAAACGTTCCAAATGTTCAAATCCTTCTTTTTCTGGTTCCCCTACTTTCTTTACAATGAGTTAACTACAGCATGTTGTTTTCCTCTAGAGTTTCCATTCTTCAACCTCTTGTCTTTTCCCCCACTATTCCCTTCCTTTAAAAATCTTATCTGCAGCCAAGGCTTCAATTACCTCCTAAATGAAAATGACTCTAAAATTACATGTTTAGTCCCATCTCTTTCTTAGAAAGAAGTTACAGATTTCTCTTTCTTTTTCTTTCTCTTTCTTTCTCTCTCTCTTTCTCTCCCTTCCTTCCTTCCTTCCTTCCTCCTTCCTTCCTTCCTTCCTTCCTTCCTTCCTTCCTTCCTTCCATCCTTCCTTCCTTCCCTCCCTCCCTCCTTTCTTTTTCTTTCTTTCTTTCTTTTCTTTTTTTCTTTCTTTTTCTTTTCTTTTTTCCTT
>NW_016803692.1:3718954-3720911 GCF_001698545.2 Rhinopithecus bieti | reverse complement strand
TTTTCTTTCTTTCTTTCTTTCTTTCTTTCTTTCTTTCTTTCTTTCTTTCTTTCTTTCTTTCTTTTTCTTTCTTTTCTTTCTCTCTTTCTCTTTCTCTCTCTCTTTCTTTCTCTTTTTTTTTTTTTGAAACAGAGTTTCGCTCTTGTTGCCCAGGCTGGCGTGCAATAGCACAGTCTTGGCTCACTGCAACTTCTACCTCCCGGGATCAAGCGATTCTCCTGCCTCAGTCTCCCATGTAGCTGGGATTACAGGCTCCTGCCACCATGCTCAGCTAATTTCTGTATTTTTAGTAGAGATGGGGTCTTACCATGTTGGCCAGGCTGGCCTCAAACTCCTGAGCTCAGGTGATCTGCCTGTCTCGGCCTCCCAAAGTGGATTACAGGCGGGAGCCACCGCGCCCTGCCAAAGTTACAGATTTCTAAATGCCTCCTGGCTAATCTCCATCTGGAGTTGGATTCAGTGTTTCCCAGATCAAACATATCCAGTTCCTTCCACATTTGTTTCTTCTCCCATACCTTTGACTTCTGTCAATAGCACAGTTTTCTCAGTCATGTCCACTTCTCCCTCTTCTGTACCCTTATCAGTTGGCAGGCCCTGTCAAAAGCATCCCTAAGGGAAAGCACGTGCCATTCGCTTTCATAAGTTCTCCCCATTAATTACCCCTCATTAACTCTTTTCCAGACTATTGTAAAAGTGTCCCACATAGGTTCCATCCCTCGATCAATTCTTTATATTACTGGCAGGTGATTTTAATGACCCAGTTTTATTTGTCTTTCTTCTTTTTGAAATCCTTCAATAGTTCTCCATTGCCTGTCAAACTTAATTCAACTCTATTTCTATAAAAATAATAACTTTATGGAGCCCACTATGTGACCAGTGCTTTACATATATAATTTTACTTATTTCTCCAAAAAGCTTATAAAGTAGGTATTATACAATATCCTTGAAAATGAAATCAATTTTATAAGTATGAAATATTAAAATATTTCTATCAATTATGAATATTCCATTGATTCAATAACCTCTTTTAAGTAATAAAGAATTATTACATTAAATATACATACTAAGATTTTCTTGATTAAAAAAACACTAAAATGAGAAAAAAATAATGTGAATCTTAGAAACTAGTAAATAGAGTATCACCCCCATATTAAGCTAAGTCAACAATCTTTCCAATATACTATATTCCCTTTTCCTTTGACCTGGGATTACACTTTTTAGTCTTATTTCCCTATCTTCTTCTTTATGTTCCTTACATTTACCCAGTCCTGGGCCTTGGCATTGATTTCTGCTGTGCCTGGACTATGAGTTCCTCCTTACTCTACATGCTCAAAGACAACCAGGCTTCAAAGCCTAGCACAACAGCTGCTCCTTTGTCAACTCTTTTCTGATTCGCCAAATTAAAATGACCTCTTATTCCTTTGAACTACCGTACATTTTGCACTCTTGTATGAAACTACTCTTTGTATCTTGTGCTAGGGTTACATATACCTTTTCTCTCCATTAGCGTATGCTTCTTCAAGACCTAGACTGTAATTCACACATCTTTGCACAACTACTTCTAATGCTTTCCTCCTATCCCCACCATAAAGCCCAGCAACCTCTTGCATATAATAGGCTCTTTAAAACTATTTATCATTTGGCTGGATGCAGTGGTTCACGCCTGAAATCCTAGCACGTTGGGAGGCTGAGGTGGGTGGATCGCTTGAGGTCAGGAGTTCGAGACCAGCCTGGCCAACATGGTGAAACCCCGTCTCCACTAAAAAAATACAAAAATTAGCCGGGTGTGGTGGCACATGCCTGTAATCCCAGCTATTCAGGAGGCTGAGGCAGGAGAATTGCTTGAACCTGGGAGGCAGAGGTTGCAGTGAGCCAAGATCATGCCATTGCACTCCAGCCTGCGCAAAAGAGTGAGGCTCTGTATCTAAAAAAAAAAAAAAAAAAAAAAAAAAAAAAA
>NW_016803692.1:3702568-3718840 GCF_001698545.2 Rhinopithecus bieti | reverse complement strand
AAAAAAAAAAAAAAAAAAAAAAAAAAAAAATTCATTTGGATGACTAATCAGAACACATCATTGAATGATTTTTCTCTATTATTCATTATGACCAAATGAATACCGGTTATTGTCAAGTCACCAATCATGTCACCACTACTCAGCCAAGAATTGAGATGTCATATTTCAAGAGATGTTCATTCTTCTGCCATGATCCAGTCACAACCGATGGGCCTGCATAGTAGCACTTTTTTAAATCCAAAACGTTTTTGAAGGATTCTCTGTAAGCACTTAGGCTAAGCACACCTTGCTTTAAAAAATATAAAATCCTTCTCAACAACAAATGGAAGAAATGTCCTGTGTGCTAAAATGGAATTGTTTTTGTCATTTTGTTCTTGCTACTGCTTGGAAGAGAAGGAGTTGCTGGAACCTTAAATATGTCTTGGCCCTGGCCCTAGTATTTCATAGGAAACTGTTATTTTTTAAAAACAGTGTTTCTCAGGTATTGCAACTTCAGACATTAGTAAATGATGCTGTGTTGGGTTTTTGCTTGTTCATGTTTTATAGGTTATAGCAAAATCCTGTGATGATCTATCACTAAAATCCTTCGTTTGGGTGGTGGAGCTCACAAAAAATTTTAAACACCTTGCTATAGACTGAATATTGTGTCCCCCTAGAATTCATTTGTTGAAACCCAGTTCCCAATGTGATGGTATATGGAGGTGGAGACTTTGGGAGGTGATTAGGTCATGAAGTTAGAGCCCTCATAAATGAGATTAGGGCCCTGGTGAAAGAGACCTGAGAGAGCTCCTTTGCTCCTTCATTCACGCGAGGACATAGTGAGAAGATGGCCATCTATGAACCAGGAAGCAGGGCATCACCACATATTGAATCTTCGACATCTTGATCTTGGACTTCCCAGGTTTCAGGACTGTGAGAAATAAATGTATGTTGTTAATAGTACCCAGTCTATGATATTTTTGTTATAGCAGCCTGAATGAACTAAAACATACATTTTCTCATTTAGTCCTCAAAACAACTTCTTGATGTGGATATGAATATGTAAACTTTGCAAATGAATAAACCGAGGCTGAGAATTATTGAAAAATCCTTTCACCTAAGGTCATATAGCTAATAAATGGAAGAGGTTGGATTTTAATCCAGATTTTCTCACTTCAGGGCCTAAACACTGTCTATAATACAACATGGGAATGCATATAAGAAGCTGATGTTTTCAAGTATGGCGCATTCATAGAAGAGTCTGACAAACTGCTGTTATGTCATGATCTTTGAAAAGACACCAAGAGTGAATATTCCTGAAAGGCTGCAGCTTGGACATGCACAGAATCTATGTGATTTTAAAATGTGTTTCCTCAGTCTGTTACTGCTTAGATTCTAAGGAAATCAGTATTCTCTAGTCCCTCAAACCTCTTCTCCAACTTCTCCTATTTCCAGATATCTGGCTAGGAATTTCTGTCACAAGAAAATGAGGTTTGTATCACCTCATATCTCAATTTCTAAAAATTTCCCAACACCATAAATGGTGATAAAATGTGAGGGTTCAAGAGCTACATGGATGGTTTCCAGTCTTTTTAAGGAAAGAGCCTTCTGTCTATTCATACCCTTAACCAATGTATTGATTTATAAAAAGCTACCCACAAACAGGGAGAAAGTGATGGCACCAATGTTCAGACCCACCTTGTCCAACTCAAATACACTTTCATACATAGGACCTCCTGCCATTCTCCATTCTCTTTCCACTATGGTTAGTACTGTTATTGGACAATAATGTCAAAGATGAAAAGGAGAAACACAGGTTTTTAAACCACATCAAGGAAATCTTTGAAACAAACCTATGTTGGTTGGCTAACACTGGGCGATTTCACAAAAATTTGTAAAATATTATGTTCCCTTTTTATAATGACCTGGAGAGATGGGCATCACTATCTCAATTTCATGAATGAGGATACTGAGGTTCAGCAAGGTGAAGTAACTCACCCAAGATCACATAGCCAGAAAGTGGAATCCAAAGTCTGTTTTCCTTCAAAGTCAATGCTCTTAATGATTCTACTATAATGCTTCTCAGATTTTTTATATGATATTAAGATGTAGATGAAGTCCAATATTATGTATCCCCAGGTTACGTTGACAAGGAGCCAGGAGATATAACAAAAGACAAAAATGATTCAACCCTTCCATTGGTTTCTAGTTCCTCCCTCATCTCAAGAATTACTGTTAGTTAAATTCTCAGTCACAATTATCTATATACATGTTCAACACATTGAAATTTTAAAAATTTCAAACTCTTTATTGTTTTGAAGAGAACAACAACTGCTGTACAACATGTACAGGGAATGCTGAGATCCACCTGGGTGGCAGGCTTCACCTAGACTGGTAAGAGGCAAACTTGCTCACAGTGCACACAGGAAACAAACAACTGCCTCCAACCCTGTTTTCCGTCAATTCCTGTGGCTCTGGACCACCGACCAATGACAAAAGTTGATCACTTCAAGGAAACATTTCCACAACAGCATGCAATTTTGATATCTGGTAATTTCCAGAATGGTTTAGACAGGTTAAAGAAAGGAGAACACTTAAAGAAAGGAGAAACATAAGCACTTAAATTGGTCATGATAAAACTGGACAATGGCTGGTAGAGGTATTCTGTCTGGGCAGCGTGGTACCATCTTTGTACTAGAATACTTGTTTAAATAATTATTAGAATAATTTGATGGGTTTTATGCATATACATCTATAAAAGCAGGGCTGAAAATAAATTCTGATACTGTTGATGAGAAGGGTTTCATAAATTTAATACAGTTAAGATGAACATGGAAAACAGTGGGCAAGCCAAAAGCAGATAAACTTTTGCCTCAATTGGATGATGGTTGGATGTTAGCCAGTATTTCATGGGTCTAGTGAAAGGAAAGCATTAAAGAACAAACACAATGCTGGAAATATATGATTAAAGACTACCTCTAAAAACATGATGTATTTAGGGATTTTATAGTATTTTTGGTTCACTGGTACTAGAACTCCATTTATAATTATTTGGTTCTTGCAGGTTTGTTCATATTTTCAAGAATGCATTATGCACTGACGTACGTAGAAAACTGCCTGTACCTAGTTGTTTTGTCTCTATCCTTATTCATTTAAGCTAAACAAACAAATTGGATGTCAGAGTGATGAACACTGCAGAATAAGCAAATGAAAAATAAAACAACTTTAGATTCAGGAGCTGGGGCAAGCATCCAGATTTCTGTACAGGGAAGAGCTGAGGTTAACGCAGCTGCAAAAAACTAGGCGCATGCACGTGGCATTGCTTGAGAGACAGGAAGCCTTTCCAGGATTTCCAACTTCTTTCAGATGTTGTGGGGAATATTTAAAGGCACTAGATACATAAATTGAATTGCATTTAACTCTGTATTTTAAATAACTGCTAAATAAGAACTCCCAGAGCACAATGTCTATTCCCATCCCCAGGAATTTCTTGAGCTGGGAGGAATGCCTGCCAGTGAGCCTAACTCTGTCCTCAGTTTACAGTCACAGTTTTTCTCTTCACTCAGATACCCAGAAGGCTTCTCTTAGGTGTGGTTTCATCCAGCCAGCCCTACCTGTCTTAATCAGGCTGCCTTCCCCAGTACTAAATAAAGTGGAAAGGAAACTTCTACCCGCATGCTCATCAGGGACTATAAGACCCAACTCACATCCTGCAAACCTCAGGATGGAACACGACTCCTTTTAACTACCTGGGCACAGTAGCTGACTATCAGGAAACTGCCCGTGGCCTCCACACATTGCCACACTATTTACACAGCTGATGGAAGTTTGCCCTGGTTGAGGAATTTGGCTCTAGAGGATTCCCCTTAAAATTCCCAAAGGGCCTATTCACCCTGTCACACCCGCACAGATGCCTGTGGAGATAGCAACAGTGGGGTTCATTTTCTAACTCCTTCTGTACACAATTATAACTCTACATGTTTATTTAAAAGTGGGGGGTTGGAGAAGAGCTAGGGGAGCTGCAAAATCTAACATTATATGAGATATTTTCAAGAAATATTTTGAGTAAAGTCAACAACCCCCTTCCCCTGCCTCTCAGACATTCCTCAGCTTCACTCAGCAGCCCAAACTCTGCCCTCCACACTCACAGGCACGAAGCAGAGCCAGGACGTGACTCCCAACAGAAAATGAGCCTTTCTAAGGCAGAGGGAAAGAGGCTGAAAGAGTCAACCAACTCTCAAAGCAGAGAGGGAGAAGCAGCAAAGCAGAGGGTCAACATTCTTCTCCTTTAATAATTTAAAGCCTTGCTATTAGCAGAGGAAAATAAAATATCAGACACATGATTGTATCATGACAATAAGGCACAGCAGAGGTGATAAGATGAAGGGAGTAATTTCCTAAAGCCCTTCTTGCTTTTTTAAAGATAAGGATCAATTCTTATTCTTTCAACTATTAAAACGTGATAGAAATGGCAGTAAGCTATTAATTTTGCAATTGCAGTGGCCGGCCCATCCTGGCAGTGGTGGGGCCTGCCTTCCCTAGCTGTGAATGACCTCTTTCACTAGGAAAACTGTTCAGGAAACAGCTCTCCATTTGGAAAGAGGTGTATATGAGAGGCAAATGTATATCCAAAATGTTCCCTTTCTTAATTTCCTTCTCCTCCTCCTAATTTTCTCCTAGCCTAAGTAATTAATCTTCTTGTGTTGGTCAAATAAATTCCATTTAAATCAGTTCATTCTAAAGTAGAAGAAGAGGCAGAAATGGTGAAGGTGGGAGGAGGAGGAGATGGAAAGGGAGGGGGCGGGGAGAAGAAGAAACTGATCTTCCCATGCATTGCCCATTTCTTTCCTTCTGAGGAGGCAAAAGTCTAGTCTCAAGTGTGTGGGTTTAGATTTTGGTGCCAAACTCCCTGAGTTTGACTTGGCTTCTGCCAAATGACCGACTATGTAACTTTGGATAAATCACTGGCATGTCAACTTTCTTATTTGAATCAATGTTCTTGCTCATAAAATGGGAGCAACAATAGTCCCAAACTTCTGGGGTGGTTGTGAAGATTGAACATAACACACCTTGAATAGTATCTAAAACAAAGTAAATGCTGAGTACGAGTTTATGACTACTATTTGCTATGATTTGAATGTGTCTCCAAAAAAACCATGTGTTGGAAACTTAATTGCTACTGCAGGAGTATTAAGAGGTAGGACCTTTAAGAGGTAGGAGCTTTAAGAGGTGATTAGGCCATGGTGGCTCTGCCCTCATGAATGGATTAATGCCGTTTTCTCAGGAGTTATCTTGGGAGTGGGTTCCTTATAAACGGACAAGCGTGGCCTCCTTTTGTCTCTCTAGCCCTCTCACCTTCTACCATGGGATGATACAGCAAAAGGGCACTGGCCAGGTGTGAGCTCGGTATTGATATTGAAATTCTCAGCCTTCAGAACTGTGAGCTAGTAAATTTCTGTTCGTTATAAATTCCCCAGCTTGTGGTATTGTCACAGCAGCACAAAATGAACTAAGACATTATTGCTGGCTCCTCCATCTCTCAACTGTCAGATTCAAGGCAGATCATGCAAGAACAGAAGGCAAACAACACTAACTAGAGATAAAAGTCACATATAGAACATATAGAATAGCTCTAAATCCTTACTAGAATAGAAGCAAATGGAAGTAAATACAGTCACTCTTTTATTAAAAATGTAAATATGATATTAAACTGGTAATTACAGGCTTATGATTTGTAAGAGGTGGGGAGAAAATAGTCTTTCTGTTTACATGACAATAGGCAGAGCTTTATTTGAGAAATTAAGGAGAACTTAGAAAAAAGCAACTAAAAAAACTACCGAAGGATTAAAAAAAGAAGAAATAAACAAAGAAGAAAAGGTTAATGAATAAGCAATAAACTAACCTCATGTTCAGCTGATCTCTATAATAACACTGGTGTTTGGGGACAGAAATAACTTCATATTATAGGCTTTCTGGGATTCAGGGAGGGAGCTGCACTATAAATTACCCTGTACTCTGGGGATTGAGTTAGACCCATAGTGTAACTCGATCTCTGCCCTCATCCATCTCAAAAAGTCCAGCTCAAACCTTTTCCCATTCTCTCAGAGGAGAAATTTGGCCTGTGGTTAAGAGAGAAAGAGGCCAGAGTGGAGAACACCCGGATAAGAGTACTGGAACCACCACTCACCGGCTATGTGTTAGCAGGTTAGCAACCTCACTGAGCCTCAATGTCCTCATTTCAAAAATAGGGCTACTAATAGTACCTGTGTCAGAGGGCTGCGTGAGCATTCAACATGAGAATGCACACTGTGGATAAAGGTTTTCTACCAGAGGTTGGCACCAGGCAGAACCTAATCCAATCATCCATTTTACAGATAAGAAAACTAAGATCTAGAGAAGTTGAAACTATCCCAGGGCCACACAGTGAGTTTGATTCAAAGTCTGGAAACCTAAATTAGAACCTTAGTCCTGACTCCTTATTCAGTGTTTTTGCACTAAATATGCTTTTGCCTCCACAGGGCTTCACAAAGACTCTCTCACATTGATTTTGTCCTTTGCCGAGCATCAAGCGCATTTTCAACCAGTACCATCAGGATAGCATTTGAATACTCTCTATGACTGCATTCCCTCAACTGCATCATAAGTTCCTTGAAGTGACAAAAGTGGTTTAACAGCTCTGTCTATCTAAAGATGTCTACTCAGATACTGGGCACAAAATTGATTAATAGCAATTGATTGATAGAGAGGTTTCTTTAGGAAGAACTTTTACTCTGAATAAAATATTCCTGTGAGGAAGATGCCGACCAGCCATCCAGGTCTGCAGAAGACGAGACCAGAGGAAATGGATTTTGAACATGCCCCGAGAGACCTATAAAAAATTAACTGCAAGGGAGTTTAAACACAGGAATAACAGAACAGAGAAGGCTGAGGGCTCTCTCCTGAAATGAATGTTTTAGAAAAAGACAGTCTATTTTTAGATAAAATAAGTTGACACAGGCCATTGGTTCTTAACCTATAGTCTGTAAATCCCAAATGTTGCTGTTTCTGCTTAGGATCTGCAAATTAATTTGTATATCAAACATTGTAGAATGAATAATATCTTACACTTATATGCAATGCCTTTTTTCAAATCCACGTGGAGAAATATATTTAACTTAATAAAATACAAATTCTTTAAAAGCATTATGAATTTTGTTGTAACTTTTGTTCATTATGTATATTTTAATCAAGCAATAAAAACAGTGGCTAACATTATTAACATTTACAGAGATCACTTTGTTTAACTCTCATTAGCACCCAGGAGGTAGGTATAATTGTCATCCACATTTTAGAGATAAGACACTGATATTTGAAGAGCTTAACTAACTCACCCTTTAGTTTTACTGGTATAAATAATGGAGCTGGCATCTGACTCCAAAGCCTGTAATATAATTACCCAACATTAGTTCACTTTTTAATTAACTAGTATAAAACGTTTTACCTATTTTCATCCATGTACACAGGTGTAAGGGGTGGGTGTTTATCCATAAAATTTTATGTTTAAAGAAGATTCTCATATCTGCAAGGATTAGTAACAACACAAACTATAGATAAAGAGTAGCTTCAGAATAATTCACTTTGACTTTCAGCAAGCCAGGTGCTCAGAAGTAAGGGACTCAACTGGTTGATCCCTAGGAATAGCTCCAAGTCAGAAATTCTATCATTCTGTAATTTAGATTTGCATTTCCCAAAATGGATTCTGCAGAATTCTGGTCTTAAGAGATGCTTCATAGAAGTTTGAGGAACACCGCAAACTAAAAGAGCCACTATACACAAAAATGAATATCCTCTTTTGGAGATTCATAATTACATTCCATGGTATAAGCTCTGAGAAGTCCTCCAGAGCACTGGATCACACAAAATGAAACAGGTCCCCTTATTATAAGACTTAGCAAGATAACGTTTTTCATTTTGCATAGCCTGGGGTACCCTGAAAATATTTGGGCATCGAACTCCTGCTCTATATAAATATTTTAAATATTTCGTGGAACGGGTTCCACAGAAAAGAGTTAGGCTAGAACTCAAACTGGGCAGTTGAAACATTCTTGTATTATGCGGTAGGCTACAAAAAGTGAACTTTTGAGATTCTTCCTAAAACTGTCTCTCTATATGAAAGTATGGGTCTTCATAAAGCTTTTTAGTCAAAAGCCATATTATCTAAGCAATGTACAGACTGCCAAGTATTTTTGTCTGTCTTTCAGCATGGAATAAAATTTTAATTAAACTACACCACTCTAAATGTTACGTCCTTCTATTCTTCAAAATCCATTCTAGACTAAAGGTTCTCAAACTTTATCATCCTCAGAACCACCTGGAGTGCTTGTTTAAACAAGAGTTGCTGAACCCCTCTCCCACAGTTTCTCATTCAATACATCTGGAAAGAGGCCTGGGAACTGACATTATTCACAGTTCCCAGGGAATGCTAATGCCGCTGCTCAGGGACCATACTACTCATCTAGACCTCTTGTGTTAGATGTAGACCATGAAGGGGACACGGAAGGCACCTGGTTTGTCTCTGCTTCCATCATCAAGGGCTGTTATCTTTTCTCTTGCTTTCTGTAAGCCTGGCTCTTGGATATCCTGACAAATATTTATGGTTTTTGTGCTGAATTCACATTTTAAAATTACAAACGTTTTTAAAACTTCAATAAGTGATGAAGAAAGGAAGTTAAGAGAACAGAGAGTGTCTTTGAGCTTTAAGAGAAGAAGATATTCTGAAAACATTCAGCATTAATTTATGTGAGTTAATCTCTTATTTCTCATTCAATCATATACATTAAATTTCAGTAGAATGAGTTTATTCTTCTCACCTTGGAAGAGTGATCAAGTAATCATTTGTAAATATAAGTGGACAAGTTTTATATCACTGACACTTCAGCTGGAGATCCATTCAGTGGAACCCAGAGCTCTTCCAGAACTTTAATTTCCATAATAGAATATTCTATGATGCTAGAGAATCTATACTGCCAAGGGGCTCTTTAAAATGGTGACTAAATGTAGCTACAGAGTCATAAAATCCTCAGCATGTCTGGTATAGTAGATGTGTTCCTGGGAAACTGCAAGTCAAATTACTGTCAATTGAATTATATTTACATATTTATATATTCTAATTCTAGATATGCCCAACTACCACTGTTTCCTAACTCTATAAAGTTTCTGCTCCTTTTGCCCCTTCCAAGACCTACTGACCTGTCTAGGAAACAAGGACAGAAATTAATCTTTGCTGAGACTCTTCTAAGGGCTACTTCATTCAATCTGTACCAAATCTGTGATGAGGGTTTCATCCAAAGGAAAGCTGAGGCCCGGAGAGGTTCTGGTCACTGGAGCAGTGGTAGCATGAGGCTGCCAAGCATGTCCACTGCAAAGGCCCTTCTCCCTTCACCCTACCTCATGAACTACTCTTGGTGATTCTTAAACAAAATAGGGAGCTCCATCCTTAAAGGATAGCTATGGGGAGAATTATTTGGTGTTGTGATGAATTGCCCATAATCAATTGGTATGTTTTAAAAATTGTCATTTTCATAAATGTGTCATCTTAGAGGTGAAAATATCTGAAACTGAAATTAGGTGAGAGAGGCAACATGGGTGTTAATGGGTAAAATTAAGTCAAACATTTTAGTCAGGAAGATGCAAAATGTTGCACCTTTACAGACCATTGTTTAATAAGCCCAGTGAATAACCCAAGTAAGTAATAAAAAACAAAACAAAACAAAACACAATTTAGAGGCTCTCCCTGAGCACATATGTATTAACTTGAGGCTTAAGAAGGCAGATGTGTCATCTATCTGCTCTAGCCATTTGAAAGCAGCAACAACTTGCTAGCACGGACTCCATTATATAAAACTGTTCATGGCAGAGTTCTTGGTAAAAAGGAAAACATCTTCTCTACCCAAGTTCTGAAACCTTGTGCAAACAAAGTTCTCTCAAGTAAACTGAGCTCTGCCCACGGAGCATTCTTCAGGGCTTAGTCTATGTATAAGCTGAGTTACCTGCTATTATCCAGACAATGTCAGGAAGGATTTTATGAATGTATGACCTTAGCTTTAGCTTTTAAAAGGTGACCACTGAAGTTGACAATGATCTAAACTACTCATGAATGTCAGGCTCCAGGGGACTACACAGGGCTGCTCTGCACTTTGAAACCAGGCAAGGAATTGCCGGTTTTAATAGTTGCTGGGGTGTGAGAGACATGCAATTGGGCTGCTCATGATACCTCTGGGAAACGGTTTGTTAGAAATAAACAAGGTTTGTGAAAAGAGCTCTACTACTCTGGGATCTGCTGGTTTTCACTGGCTAATTTCCCAGATTACTTCGGTAACTGTATGTCAACAGAAACCCAGCTTCTTTTGAGCACACTTAACCACCACTGTTTGCACAGAATGGAATCAACCCCTTGCTCATTCACAGTGTTAGGATTTCTAGATCAGAAACACAGACCAATATAAGTTAAGTGAAGTTCCAACTTTCACTCCTTCATGTAACATATACTGATCACCTACTCTGTGCCAGGTCCTATGAGAGACACTAGCAATACAAAGATGATAAGGAGCATTCTGCTCCTTCAAGGGACTTAGTCTAATCCACAAAATAAACATGAAATACACATGATGCTAAAATGGGACAGATGTTACAATAGAAGAGAGAACATCTTGGGAGATCAGAAGGCAGTAGCCTATGCATCACGCTTCACAGAGGTGACATTTCAGTTGGGTGTTAACCGATGGCCAGTAAGGTAGAGAGATTATCATATGCAAGCATGTGATATGAGCAAGTGAGATAGAGCATGGCATGCTCAGCGAATGGCTATGGGGTGGCAACAAAAAGAGTTTAGAGGATTGGGGAAGAAACAGCTGAGGGTCTGGGCCCTCTTAGCTAGGGCAAGAGTTTGAAGTGGACTTGGGAAATTGAAGGTTTCCAGGAAGGCTGAGGCATAGATTCACTGGAAAAGGGGTGTGAGGGGTGGGATGAAATCCCAAGAGGATAATTGGTTCTACCCAATATCCAATCCAAATACATCTGGACAAATCTTTGCTGAAAGAAGGCCCAAGCCTAGTGATGAATAGTACCAGTTTCAGCCTTTATCTCTGGAAAAAGTCATGGCTACTGTTTCTCTTACAGACCAGAAAAGAAAGAAAGCCCTCTCCTTTCCATTCACCTGGATACACTAGCCCCCAACATACACTGGTCATCTTTTTCTCCCTACGATCTCACTTCTCCAGTGCATCTTCCACACTGCTATCAGAGTTTCTTCTTAAAACACAACTCAAAAACCTGGTTTCGGCCGGGCGCGGTGGCTCAAGCCTGTAATCCCAGCACTTTGGGAGGCCGAGACGGGTGGATCACGAGGTCAGGAGATCGAGACCATCCTGGTCTACACGGTGAAACCCCGTCTCTACTAAAAAATACAAAAAACTAGCCGGGCGAGATGGCGGGCGCCTGTAGTCCCAGCTACTGGGGAGGCTGAGGCAGGAGAATGGCAGGAACCCGGGAGGCGGAGCTTGCAGTGAGCCGAGATCGCGCCACTGCACTCCAGCCTGGGCTACAGAGCGAGAATCCGTCTCAAAAAAAAAAAAAAAAAAAAAAAAAAAAACCTGGTTTCTCAATGGCTGCAGAATCTGAATCCCCAATTCTTTAGTACTCTTAGCTTTTCCTCATACAATATACCTTTCCTTTCTACATTGCTGTGCCTTCGCTCACGTAGGAATGGCATGCCTTTCTCCTCTATTCTCAATGTATCAAACTCTACTTGTCCATCGAAGTCCAGCATAATGGCCACTTCCTCAAGGAAGCTCCCTTAATTCTTCTCATCATGATTATATCTTCCTCTGAACCATATCATCTTGCTGGTTCCAGCTAAGACCCATGAACTCTGCCTTGTCTTTTAGATGGTCTCTGGGAAACTTCTTAGAAGCAGGCCTCTTAATTAGGTGGAAAGGAAAGAAGGGCGACGAGAAGGGAGGAAGAAGCTTGCTTTTGAGTAGACAAAATAACTGACTCTTGGACAAGAATCAGATATTCAGAGTCAGTTGAACAGTAAATAAGTAAAACAGGGTTAAAGGCCAAAGTAGATTATATTTTCCAAAGATGACCTCAACAAAATTTCCTAAGCTCTTCTACAGATAGCATTGCATCAAGAAATGGAGCCTAACTTCCCTCCCCTTGAATCTGGGATGGCCTTACGACTGCTTGAAACCAACAGAATGCAGCAGGACTTTTGAGGCTAGATGAGAAAAAAAGAGGGCTTCCTCCTTGTTCTCTTGAAATTCTTGCTCTGAGGGGAGATAGCTGCCATGTAAGATATCCAACCACCCTGAGACTAAGGTGCTGCAGAGACCACATTATGTATTCCAATAGATAGTCCTAGGTGAGCTCACACTTCCAGCCACCCCTATCAAGGGACCAGATGTGTGAGTAAAATCACCTTAGAGCCTCTCAGCCAGCCCAGCTGGCAGCTGGGTACCACTAAGTGACCTTAGTCATCTCCAGGAGGAACAGTAGAATCACTCAGAGGAGGCTTGCCAAACTGTTGACCCACAAAAACCATGTTTTAAGTTACTAAGTTTGGGGGTAGTTTATTACACAGCAGTAAATACTGGAAAAGCCAGGGAATGAATTTTTGACCCTGCTTTTTATTCCTAAAGCTAACCAGTCTTCTGAAAGAGTCAAAATCACTGTTCAATTCAAGATTAACACTTTTGAGATCTCTTGAAATCATGTAGTTGCTTGGTGAGAACCAGGGAGTGACTTGGGTCCTAACTATGAAGATGAGGCCAGAAGAAACTGGGGGTCCAGAGGCTACCAGCAAAGGGCACTATTGCCGACCTAACCGTAGACAGCAGGCAGACAGGCACAGGCCTGCAGACGCTCACTGTACTTTGTAGAAGCACAAATTGGAGGAGAGAGGCATGAACAGATTCTTCATTTCTGATAGACAGTACAGTCTAGAGATTTGATATTTGTTGTATGAATACACTGCATCTGTGGACGGTCAGCAATATTGGTGGTAGTGTTTACTGTGAGGCAATGAGCCACTAAGGGGTCACAGGTGCCACATAACTGGCTATGTGATCTGGACTCTCCTTCCTTCTGAAACATTGTAGTGGGAGAGCTCAAAGGCTGGAGAGTTGGAGCCAGTCTGCCAGACTCTCCATGGAGGGACTTTCTGGGGATTCTGGCGGGGAGTTGTCTGTCTTGATTCATAAGGAAGCTCAGGCCTCTGTGCCTGCCCTGGACATCTTGGCTTGAAGATTACACTTACTGCTCACACAGTGTTACTTCTCACTTCGCACCATTCCATGAAACTCATTTGTTAAATGTTAGCACCCACATGTCCTCCACTAGTTTTCAACCATTCTTCTGAGCACTAAATGGAACATTCCTCTTTTCTGAGTTCACAATAGCTTCTTTTTCTTAAGGACCATCTTTAAGATCTCTCATAGTGATTTAGATCTATTAATGCCTGAAAGAGAGGCCAGCTCAAGACCAATGTACAGGCCCTCGTAGTTTTCCTAAAAAGGAAATTGTAAGTTTTTTTTTTTTTTTTTTTTTTTTTTTTTTTTTTTTTTTAAATCTCTAAAGCAGCTTTCTTTTACTGGGAGAAGAGGTCAGTATTATGTCCTATACTTTCCAAAGACCTCTAGTATTCTTATTCAAGGAATATTTTTAAAGCCAGAATTCTGACTGAGAATGTGCTTTAAGCTAGATTTTTACAAGAATAAGATTTTGTGGTGATTTTCAAATGACTGGAAATCGCATAATTTTCAGGATTATAACTGTGCATATTTCCCTCATGTAAATATTAAGATTCCTCAGTCTCCTGGAGAAGTCTTAACTTTGTCTCTACTTTTAGAATAAAGTCGAGGATTTATTAACTACACTGCAACTAAAATATTAAACAAAAGGGCCTTTCACACATGGATTCAGCCTTAAAAAGCCTCAAACCAAAACAAATGGAGAAATTGGCTTTAAAGCCAGAAAGAATCAATTGTTTTTGGGTCAATTTTGGTTTGGGGAGCCTAATGAAGACTGATTGCTCAACAAGGGCTGTGATTAGTGCACTGTCAGTCATTGCTAATCACTGCAGTACCTCACACTGCCTATCCTGAATCAAGACACCTTTGCCTGCACAGGCATTTCTCAGTATTCTTGACTACTAGCATATATGTTAATAAGTCTATAAACAGGCAAATGCATACTAATTAATATGTACATTATTATTTAAACATTTAAGAGGGAGTGCTAAGTCCCTTTTTAAATGTCATATTACGCTCAGTTATGACATCGTTTGAAGCTAAATTAGAGAAACCAAGTAGAGTATTTTTCAGAAGTTTATCTGCCTCCTAAGTTCTTTGAGGGCAGGATCTGGGTATGATTCATCTTTAAATGCTTCTTGGCGCCTGGCATAGTGCCTTGCACACTGGAGTGGCACAGTAAATAGTTTTGGAATGAACAAAAAGAAAGAAACCTCCTTGAATAGGAGACAGTGGATTCGGCTTGAACATACAGACTAGTTCTCTGACAACCACATGATTTAAGGAACATTTGTACAGCATTGTATAGTCGGCAAGCACTTCCATACATTTATTGTCTGTCAGCCAAGTGTCAATAAGTTTAGTTTACTATTGAGGAAATTGTCCTTTAGGAAGGTTATGGGATTCATTTTAAATTCCCTACTATATGGAATTACTATACTATAGAATTACTATATTGTGTTCATACATGAACAGAAACACATACACACAATCATCTGCCAAAAATTCCTTCAAGAGGCCTGTGCTTTTAACACATCCTCATCTACCTGCCTCATTATTGTCAAAGCTATATTTGTAGGGGAAGGATTGACAGCATATCTAAGATATAAATTTCTTTACCTGCAGCAGATATGCCCATACCCATGCCTACAGAATATATACAGTGACTGATTGACCCAACTTCTCATTAATGCACAAAACCTCAGTGCTTGGCTCTGCAAACACTCACAATTAATCATCAGGTACAGTTTAGGAAGACAACAAAAAGTCAATTGGAACTGGTAAAACCTAAAGGGCTGGTCCAGAAAAAAGCTGAAATTAAGGATTCTTGATCCAAAATGTTTAGGTCTTCTTTGCAACAGTAGCAATATGGCAGTAAGGTAAAATTTTCCATGTTTCTTACTTTGACATGTTTTTAAGCATTATATAAATACACTTTCCATCAAAATAATTTAAAGGCAGTCAACACCCAGGACAGGAAAATGTGCTAACCATCCTCCCTACCCTGCATTTCCGCAACATGGGTGTGAGTGGCGGGTAGAACAGAAGGCACGAGCAGGCTGGGGAGTGCTGCTGCAGCCACGGCTGCCTCCTCCTCCTCCTCATCCTCCTTCTCTTTTCCCCTTCCTCCTTCTCCTCTTCCTCCTTCTCCTCCTCCTTCTCTTGGGAACCAAAGCCAAAAAAGGTTCCTCATTACTGCTGGTTCTTTGATCTCTTACTCTCTATTTTTAGAACACTTCTGTCCAACATCCTCTGCCCCATTGCCATGACCTTTCATGACATGCTTCTCTTCTCCTGGTGGTTATTTTGGGATCATATTCCTTTCCCAAAGTATTACTACAGCTAGGATTAATGTATGAGGCAGATCAGCACAAGTCCTTGCTTGAAAATGTACCCAAAGCACATGTTCCTACATGTGGGTGAGACAGCGGGTGTACGAAGGTCACGTCATCTGTATTTTTAGTCATCAAAGCATTCTAGAAGGACTGCTTAATGAGGTAGATACCACGCTGTCACAAGACAACATTATCTAGATGCAGAATTTGGGCACATGGAATTAGATAATGTGTCCAGCACAGCTAAAGGGGTGTGTGTGTGTTGTTTAAGGGGTAGAAAAAGATGAGACATAATCAGAAAGGAGATACAGGATTTATTACTTTCAAGTTTTTTCAGAGTTTACATCTCCCTAAATCTACAAACCATGTATAATAAGAATCAATGCTTTCAATGAGGGAATGTCAGAGAGATCAAACATCCTTTGACTGTTCAATATCCCTTAGAAAAGTATTTCTTTCTTTTTTATTTTTATTTTTATTATACTTTAAGTTCTAGGGTACATGTGCATAACGTGCAGGTTTGTTACATATGTATACTTGTGCCATGTTGGTGTGCTGCACCCATCAACTCGTCAGGACCCATCAATTTGTCATTTACATCAGGTATAACTCCCAATGCAATCCCTCCCCCATGCCCCCTCCCCATGATAGGCCCCGATGTGTGATGT
>NW_016803692.1:3697886-3702316 GCF_001698545.2 Rhinopithecus bieti | reverse complement strand
TAGTGGGGGATGTCTCCCAGTTAGGCTACTCAGGGGTCAGGGACCCACATAAGCAGGCAGTCTGTCCGTTCTCAGATCTCAACCTCCATGTTGGGAGATCTACTGCTCTCTTCAAAGCTGTCAGACAGAGTCGTTCGCATCTGCACAGGCCTCTTCTGCTTCCCCTATTGTTGTTTAGCTGTGCCCTGTCCCCAGAGGTGGAGTCTACAGAGACAGGCAGGTCTCCTTGAGCTGCTGTGAGCTCCACCCAGTTCGAGCTTCCCAGCGGCTTTGTTTACCTACTTAAGCCTCAGCAATGGCGGGCGCCCCTCCCCCAGCCTCGCTGCTGCCTTGCGGTTAGATCGCAGACTGCTGTGCTAGCAATGAGGGAGGCTCTGTGGCCGTAGGACCCTCCCAGCCAGGTGTGGGTATAATCTCCTGGTGTGCCAGTTTGCTTAAAGCGCAGTATTGGGGTGGGAATTACCCGATTTTCCAGGTGTTGTGTGTCCCAGTTCCCCTGGCTAGGAAAAGGGATTCCCTTCCCCCTTGCGCTTCCCAGGTGAGGCAATGCCTCGCCCTGCTTCAGCTCTCGCTGGTTGGGCTGCAGCAGCTGACCAGCACTGATTGTCTGGCACTCCCCAGTGAGATGACCCCAGTACCTCAGTTGAAAATGCAGAAATCACCGGTTTTCTGTGTCGCTCGTGCCGGGAGTTGGAGACTGGAGCTGTTCCTATTCAGCCATCTTGCTCCGCCCCCTAGAAAAGTATTTCCATACAGAGTTTTTAAAAGTAGAATAAAAGTGGCTGGGCGCAGTGGTTCACGCCTCTAATCCAAGCACTTTGGGAGGCCAAGGCGGGCTGATCACCTGAGGTCAGGAATTCTAGAACAGCCTGGCCAACACGGTGAAATCCTATCTCTATTAAAAACACAAAAATTAGCCAGGCGTGGTGGTGGGCACCTGTAATCCCAGCTAATCAGGAGGCTGAGGCAGGAGAATCACTTGAACCCAGGAGGCAGAGGCTGCAGTGAGCCGAGATCATGCCACTGCACTCCAGCCTGGGTGACGGAGTAAGACTCTGTCTCAAAAAAAAAAAAAAAAAAAAAAAAAAAAAAAAAAGGAAAGAAAAGAAAAGAAAAGAATAAAAGCTTCCTTACCAAAAATAAGACCAAAGTCTAGATCCAGGGGAAAATCTCTCTTCAGTGAAGACAGGAACTATCCTTTGCATTTATCACTATATCTCCCATGTTAAGTACAGTGTTAAATAGCTACATAGATGAGATAATTTGATATAACAATAACAGCTAATCTTTATTGAGCACTTAGTGTATGGCTATGTGACATGCACTATTCTGTGTGTTCTGCATCAATTAAATAATAGAATGCCTACAATAATGCTATGAGATTTGTGCTTGTGCCATCCTCATTTGAGAGATGAGGATACTGAAGTGTAGAAAGGCCAGATATCTTGTTCAAAGTTGGACAGCTCTTAAGTGAGAGAGCCAAAATTCAACAGCAGACACTTTTGGATTCAAAACCTATGCTTGGAAAGTAAAGAAATCAGCTTTCTTTCACTGTAACATGCATGAAAAATTTAAAGAACTGAACTTAGTGTTACGGGTGCAGTTGTATCTCCCCAACCCCAAAGTCATGTATTAGAGTCCTAATGCCCCATATCTCAGAATGTGATTGTATTTGCATGTGTTACACTGCTTGTTATTATTCCACAAGACAAAAAACTCTGTTCATTTTTTTTCAGTCTTTTTCTGTGTGCTTCATTTTGGATATATTCTAATTTGCTATGCCCTCATGTTCACTGGTCTTTTCTTCTGCAGAGTCTTATCTGCTTCTACACTCATCCAGTGAAATCTTCATTTTAGATGTTATACTCTTCATCTCTAGAAGTTCTATGTGATTCTTTAAAAAAAGATTTTCACTTCTCATCACATTATGTTTTACTTCAAATACTTGTACACAGCTATAATAGTTGTTTTAATGTTATTACCTTCTAATTTCATTTTCTCTGTCATTTCTAAGTTTGCTTCTATTGATTGATTTTTTTTTCCTTTTTTGGATCACATTTTCTTGCTTCTTGGTATATCCAGTAATTTTTAACTGAAGGCTGAGTATTATGGCTATTATGTTGTTGAGTTGGGGATTTGTTGTCATTCCTTAAATAATATTGAGCTTTGTCTTGGCAAGTAGTTAAATTACATGTAGATCAGTTTGATCCATTTGATGCCTATTTTAATACATTTCTAGGGCAAGTCTAGAAAAGCGTTCACTCAGGAGATAGTTCAGTCCTACTACTAAGATGTGACTCTACTGGTGTCTCTACTGAATGACCTAGGATGTCACTGAGGGCTCTCTACTAGTCAAAGTGAAAAGTCAGGTGCAAACTTGAATTCCCACATGGAGAGAAGTAGGAGGGCAGAACAAATATAAATTATGGTGAGAAATTTTCCTAATTTGATAAAAAGAATAAACCCACAGATCCAGGAATCTAATTAAATCCCATGCAGGATAAAAATGAATGACACCAAGACAAATCGTTGAAAAACCAGTGGTAAGGAGAAAATATCAAAAGCAGCCAGAGGAAAAAAAGATTAATTACCTACAGAGTAATCAAGATGAAATAAACAGCAGACTTTTTGTCAGAAACATGAAAGCAAAAAGACAATGGAACAACATCTTTAACACGCTAAGAGAGGCAGGGGAGAGGAAAGCCTGTCAATCTACAATTCCAAACCCAGCAAAAATATTCTGCATAAATGAAGGCAACATAAAACTGTTTTAGAAAATAAAAGCAGATAGAACTTATTGTTGGCAGACCTGAACTATAAGAAATGTTCAAAGAAGTTCCTCCAGTAAAACAAAAATCATATGGGAGAAATTTGGATCTATAAAAAGGAATAATGAATGTCAGAAATGACAAACATGTGAGTAAATATGAAATACTTTTCTTTAAAAGATAATTAAAGCAAAAATATTTACAATGAAGTATGGAGTTTGTAACATATATAGAGGTACAATGTATGATGCAATAGCACAAAGACTCTTGGGGAAAATGAAAATATATTATTGTAAGGTTCTTACATTATATAAGAAGTAGTCTAATACATTTGAAGAAAGACCAGTAAGTTTAACGATGCATATTGCAAACCCCAAAGCAGTCAATTAAAAAATAAGTAGCATTAGAATGATTTTTACATTGGAACTATATAGAAAATAATAAAAAGAATCAGGCTTAAATCCTTTGGAGAAACTAAGTATCAATTCTGACTGAACTGATTATTGCTTATAAGAACCCTGGCAACCTATTTTGAAAAAGTGTGTGTTGTATCTTTAATTTGTCTCTAATTAATATTAATGTATAAACATTAAGGATTTTTTCCTATTGATTCAACATTTTTTTGATGGGAAGTAAACAAATTAATGAGCATCTTTAACACAAAATTAACTGAAATTTTAAAAAAGTATGTTTTTTGTGTAATAAAATCAATATTATGTTATTCTACATCATTAAATATTTGTTTACCTTTCCTCATATGACTTTAACAAAAAGATAATGTCATTCCATTTCAGGGAGTGTATCATAGTGGTTTACATATAGACTCTAGTATCTGACTATCTGGGTTCCAATCTCAGCTTGACCATTTACCAGACATATGACTGTGAGCATGTTACTTAATATCTTTGTATTGTAGTTTCCTGTAATGTGGAGAAAATAGTGCCTACCTCATAGGGTTATTAGGAGGATCAAATGAATTAATATATTGAAAGCACTTAAAAAGTACCAGAAAAATAGCAAGTACTGTAAGAGTGTTAACTATAATTTATAAAAATTAGTATACTATGGCTAGAGAACTGAGATCCAAAGAGATAAAAAATACAGATGTTGTAAAAAGAAAAAAACGACTTGAGAACTATTAGGTTGGTGCAAAAGTAATGTACATATAGACTCTGTATCTGACTATCTGGGTTCCAATCTTGGTGCAATTACTTTTGCACCAACCTTACAGAAGAGCTACTTTAGTTCTACCCTATCCCTAACTAGTTGTGTGGCCACAGACACGATGCTAAATGTCTCTGGGCCTCGTTTACTCATTTGTTCTCTCCTCCCTCATATCCTACTGCCATCTCTCGCACAGATATTAAGAATCTAGGCCGGGCGCGGTGGCTCAAGCCTGTAATCCCAGCACTTTGGGAGGCCGAGACGGGCGGATCACAAGGTCAGGAGATCGAGACCATCCTGGCGAACACGGTGAAACCCCGTCTCTACTAAAAAAAATACAAAAAACTAGCCGGGCGAGGTGGCGGGCGCCTGTAGTCCCAGCTACTCGGGAGGCTGAGGCAGTAGAATGGCGTAAACCCGGGAGGCGGAGCTTGCAGTGAGCTGAGATCCGGCCACTGCACTCCAGCCTGGGCGATAGAGCGAGACTCCGTCTCAAAA
>NW_016803692.1:3613056-3697606 GCF_001698545.2 Rhinopithecus bieti | reverse complement strand
AAAAAAAAAAAAAAAAAAAAAAAAAGAATCTAGTGTATTACATTGTTAAGTACCAGGATATTCTCTCAAGGTTCTTATTGAGGAGAAAGTCACATTTAAAATTAAAGTCATGTTTAAAATTAAACTTAAAGTCACAGTTAAAATGGTACAACATGTTAGGTGTAATGATGGAGATCAGAGAACTGCCTGTCACTACAGAAAGCCAGTGAATCCATGGGCATTACTAAACACTTGTCACCCAAAGGAAGGTCAACTTAGAACATACACTTTTTGGCTCCTATTCTAATTTTGATTGTGCTTATGTCATTGATGATATTAGCTCACAGGACTAAACATTTTTGGATGTTGGATTAGTAGGTGAATGATTCCTTTTGCAGCTTCTTTCTAAGAAGAATTTGTAAATGGCATCAAGGGTCAGCATGTTTGACAGAGTTGTTTCTAATTCCTCCAGATAATGAAGCCATAATTGACTACACATTTTTATTATTAGGTAAGAAGCTACTTTTAAGATAGCATCACAGTAGCTCATTACAACATTTTCAAGTTTGAACCCCTTCTAATCCCTAATAATCCTTAAGGTCCAAGATAGACAGAAGGCCAAAAAATATACAATGGCTTTATTAATCAGAAAATATGAGAAATTTTAATGCAACAATCTCACTGTATTAACAAATCATATTTAAGAAAAGATAGATATGAAGTTGATTTATAAATTATTATGACTCTCATAAATACTTGAGGATATTTAAAGATAAACTAATAATGCAGGGCATTTTTAGTAGTTTACCACAAACACCAGTCACGTTTGTTCCCTTTAAAATATGATTTAGTCAAAAAGAAGAATAAAAGTTTCTGTTACGGGTTAAGTTGTGTCCCCCCAAAAAATAGGTTGGAATCTTAATGCCTGGTACCTGGAAATGTAGCCTTGTTTGGAAATAGGCTGTTTACAGATGTAACCAAGTTAAGATGAGGTCATACTGAATTGGGATGGACCTAGTCCAACGACTGGTGCCCTTCCATAAAAAGAGGAAATTTGATCACAGAGACACAGGCACATGGAAGAGAAGGCCATGGAAAGATGGAAGCAGATATTGGAGTGATGCATACACAAACCAAGGAACACTGAGAACTGCTGGAAGCCACCAGAAGCTAGAAGAAAGAATTATTTTCCATAACCATTGAAGGTAGCATGGCCCTGCTAACACCTTGATTTCAGACTCCCAGCCTCCAGAATTGTGAAAGAATAATAAATTTCTGTTGTTTTAAGCCACGCAGTTTACAATATGGCAGCTCTTAGGAATTAATACAGTTTCTTCAGCAAAATTCCAATGGCAGGACTTCTACTTTCAAGTCAAAATGGAGAAACAATGATTTTCCTGCCTGAAACAAATAATAAAACTGGACAAATTATATAAAACAACATTTTTCATACATAGGACATCAAATGGCACAGCACAGTGACTGCTTAGAGTGGGGAAACGAGACAAGACCTACAACTACCCCAGCTTACTGCTTGAAAAGCAGATCTAGGCTGTAGCACAGGCAGGGGGAACCCAGACAGTCTAGCAGTCTCCCTGAGTTGATGAGAGCTAGTTGTTTGGTGAAGCAAGTATGTCTAGAGATAATGGGCAGAGTGCTGGACAGGAAAGAGCTACACAAAGAGAGCTCCAGAGATCTGAAAAGGGTACCCCTTATGTCTTCAACTACGTTCTGTTCAGTACATTCAGATGAAAAAATTACCCCAGGCTGGGGAAAGAACTGCCTAAAAGGAGCAGAAGAAATAATTCTTGCGACATACAAAGAGCTGGGAATATTTTGTGTTCTCAGCAGCCAGAGTGGAAAACTTCACAAATTATGGGGCAGCAAGTGGGATATTCAGAAAGCTTTTGTTTCAGTCCTGGGGACAAATTAGCCCTAAACTAAGTGCCACTTTGATCTCTACAAAACTTAAAAGTAAGACTTGAAAGCATTAAACCATTTCCAAGTAACTGTGTTTCAGAACAAAATCTAAGAATATTTCAAGGAATATAATATCTAGCACCCAACAAGGTAGAATTCACAATGTATGACATCCATTCAAAACTTACCAGGCATGCAAATAAGCAGAAAAGTATGATCTACAATTAGGAGAAAAATTAATGTAAACAGACTCAGAAATAACATGCATGATAGAATTAGTAGATAAGGAGATAAAGAATTATTATTTTCACTATATTCCATATATTGAAAAAGGTCAAGGAAAGATTAGGCATGCTAAGTAGCAACATGGAAGATATTTTAAAAGACCCAAGTCAAGCTTCTAGAGTTAAAACTACAATGTCTAGGGCCGGGCGTGGTGGTTCACGCCTGTAATCCCAGCACTTTGGGAGGCCAAGTTGGGCAGATCACGAGGTCAGGAGATTGAAACTATCCTGGTCAACGTGGTGAAACACCATCTCTACTAAAACACAAAAAATTAGCCGGGCGTGGTGGCATGCACCTGTAGTCCCAGCTACTCGGGAGGCTGAGGCAGGGGAATCACTTGAACCTGGGAGGCGGAGGTTGCAGTGAGCTGAGATCGCGCCATTGAGCTCCAGCCTGGCAACAGAGCAAGACTCATCTCAAAAAACAAAACAAAACAAAACTACGATGTCTGAGATTTAAAAAAAAAAAAAAAATCAATGTGATTAACAGCAGATTATATACCTCCCATAAAAGATTAATGAACTTGATATATAGCATTAGAAATTTTCCATAATGAAACACAGGGAAAAAGAGAAGACTAAAAGTAAAAAACAAAGAGAGTTCCAGTGAGCTGGTGAAAACTTCAAATGACCTAATATATATGTAATTGGAGTCTTTGAAGTGCAGAGAGGGGTAGTGGTGAGACCAAAACACATTTGAAAAAATAATACCTGAAATTTTTGTTTAAATTTCATGAAAAATTTAAACTCACAGATCCAAGAACACCAAGTGCAAGAAATATGAAGAAAACTACACCAAGACACATCACAAATAGCTTAAAAATGGTAATAAAGCTGGGTGCAGTGGTTCACGCCTGTAATCTTAGCACTTTGGGAGGCCTAGGAAAGCAGATCACTTGAGGTCAGGAGTTCGAAACCAGACTGTCCAACATGGACGAACTCGTCTCTACTAAAAATACAAACAAATTAGCCAGGCATGGTGGTGGGTGCCTGTAATCCCAGCTACTCAGGAGGCTGAGGCATGAGAATCACCCAGGAGGCAGAGGTTGCAGTGAGCCAAGATTACGCCACTGCACTCCACCCTGGGTGACAGAGCAAGATGATAGCTCAAAAAAAAAAAAAAAAAAAAAGGAAAATTCTTAAAAGCAGCCAAAGAAAAGATACATTGTGGCCAGCCACAGTGGCTCACGCCTGTAATCCCAACACTTTGGGAGGCCGAGGCAGGTGGATCACGAGGTCAGTAGTTTGAGACCAGCCTGGCTTCACATGGTGAAACCCCATCTCTACTAAAAGTACAAAAAAAAAAAAAAAAAATAGTCAGGTGTGGTGGCACACACTTGTAGTCCCAGCTACTCTGGAGGCTGAGGCAGGAGAATCACTTGTACCCAGGATGCACAGTTCGCAGTGAGCCGAGATCATGCCACTGTACTCCAGCCTGGGTGATGGAACGAGACTCTAGCTGAGACTCCGTAAAAACGAAACAAAACAAAAGTTGCATAGAGAAGAACACATTTTTGAATGTCAGCTGACTTCTCATTGGAAACAACATAAGCCAGAAGCAGCAGGGCTATAAAGCAATGAAAGAAAATACTGCCAACCTAGAAGTCCAAGATCCAGTAAAAATATCTTTCAAAAATTAAGGTGAATATACCAATGAGTGCATAGAACAACTGGTTAAAACCTTATTACAGTCTGTAGTCTAGTTATTAGTATTGCTCTCATGTCAACTTCCTGGTTTGATATTGTACTGGTGATAAGATGCTACTCTTGGAGGAAGCTGGGTGAAGGGCTCATGAGATTGACTCTATGACCTATTTTGTGACTTCCTATGAGCCTATATTATTTCACAATAAAAAGTTGAAAAAAAGAAAATAAAAAAATAAGTTTTTCAGATATGCAAAAGTTAAAAGAATCCATCGCCAGCACACCTGCTCAAGAAACATTAAAAGAAGTACTTCAGGCAGAAGCAAAAATAATACCTAAACAAAGGAATAAGGAGCACCAGAAATAGTAAATATGTGGGTAAATATAAAAGACTTTTGTCTCATTTTGTATATTTTTCTAAAGATAATTGGATGTTTAAGGCCAAATATTGGCTGGGTGAGATGGCTCACGCCTGTAATCCCAGCACTTTGGGAGGCCAAGATGGGTGGATCACCTGAGGTCAGGAGTTCAAGACTAGCCTGGCCAACATGGCAAAACCCTGTCACTACTAAAAATACAAAAATTAGCTGGGCGTGGTGGCATGTGCCTGTTATCCCAGCTACTCAGGAGGCTGAGACAGGAGAATCGCTTGAACCCAGCAGGCGGAGGTTGCAGTGAGCCGAGATCACACTATTGCACTCCAGCCTGGGCAACAAGAGCAAAACTCTGTCTCGAAAAAACAAACAAACAAAAAAAAACAAAAACCAACAACAAAGAGTTATAGTTTATAGTTCATAAGCCAATAAAAAAGGAAATACAATAGAATAATAGAACAATTCAATCCCCAAAAGGAAGAAAAGGTAGACATTATTAAACAGTAGAGAATGGGCCAGGTGAGGTGGCACATGCCTGTAATCCTAGCACTTTGGGAGGTCAAGGTGGGTGGATTGCTCCAGCCCAGGGGTTCAGCCTGGGCAATACAGTGAGAGCTCATTTCTACAAAAAATTATCTGGGCGTGGTGGTGCACACCTGTAGTCCCAGCTACCCAGGAGACTGATGTGGGAGGATGGCTTGAGCCTGGGAGGTGACAGTTACAGTGAGCCTGGGTGACAGAGTGGGATCCCATCAAAAAAAAAAAAAAAGAGAAAGGAAAATAAAGTAGTAGAGAATGTCACATTGAATAAGAAGTCAAAACCCAAATTATAAGAAACCTAATTTAAATATAAAGACACAAGTAGGTTAAAAGCAAAGGGATTTTTCAAATAGCATATAAATATTAATCAAAAGAAAATTAGAATAGGGATTAGATTTCAGAACAAAGAATATTACTAGGGATAAAGAAGTTGTATTAGATTAGTTGTGGTTCTCCAAAAGAAACAGAACCAGAAAAATGTATGTATGTATGTGTGTGTGTATGTACATGTGTGCACATGTGTGTATGTGTAGAGGGAGAGAGAGATTTATTATAAGGAACTGGCTTATGTGAGTATGGAGGCTGACAAGCCCCAAGATCTGCAGTTGGCATGCTGGAGACCTAGGAGATCTGACGATGTAGTTCCAGCCCGAAGGCCAGCAGGCTTGAAACCAGCAGGAAGAATCAATATGTCAGATTGAGACTGAAGGCAGAAGAAACCTCACATCCCAGCTCAAAGGTAATCAGGCAGAAAGAATTACCTCGTACAGAAGAGTCAGTCTTAATGTTCTACTCAGGCCTTCAGCTGATTGGATGAGGCCCGCCCACATCGGAGAGCACCATCTGCTTTACTCAGTCTACTGATTCAAATGTTAACCTCATCCAAAAACACCCGCACAGACACACTCAGAATGTTCAACCAAACATCTGGGACCCTGTAGCTCAGTCAAATTTAACACATAAAATTAACCATCAATGATAGGGTTTGGCTCTGTGTCCCCACCCAAATCTGATCTTGTAGCTTCCATAATTCCCATGTGTTGTGGGAGGGACCTGGTGGGAGATGGCTGAATCATGGGGGCAGGTCTTTCCTGTGCTGTTCTTGTGATAGTGAATGGGTCTCACAAGATCTAATGGTTTTAAAAATGGGAGTTTTGGCCGGGCGCGGTGGCTCACGCCTGTAATCCCAGCACTTTGGGAGGCCGAGGTAGGCGGATCACGAGGTCAAGAGATCGAGACCATCCTGGCTAACACAATGAAACCCTGTCTCTACTAAAATACAAAAAATTAGCCAGGTGTAGTGGCACGCACCTGTAGTCCCAGCTACTCAGGAAGCTGAGGCAGGAGAATTGCTTGAACCCGAGAGGTGGAGGTTGCAGTGAGCTGAGATTGCCCCACTGTACTCCAGCCTGGGTGACAGAGCGAGACTCCATCTCAAAAAAAAAAAGAAAAAAAAAAGGGAGTTTCTCTGCACAAGCTCTCTTTTCGCTTGGTGCCATCCACGTAAGATGTGACTTGCTCCTTTTGCCTTCCACTGTGATTGTGAGGCCTCTCTAACCATGTGCGACTATAAGTCCAATAAACTTCTTTCTTTTGTAAATTGCCCGGTCTCAGNGGCGCGGTGGCTCACGCCTGTAATCCCAGCACTTTGGGAGGCCGAGGTAGGCGGATCACGAGGTCAAGAGATCGAGACCATCCTGGCTAACACAATGAAACCCTGTCTCTACTAAAAATACAAAAAATTAGCCAGGTGTAGTGGCACGCACCTGTAGTCCCAGCTACTCAGGAAGCTGAGGCAGGAGAATTGCTTGAACCCGAGAGGTGGAGGTTGCAGTGAGCTGAGATTGCCCCACTGTACTCCAGCCTGGGTGACAGAGCGAGACTCCATCTCAAAAAAAAAAAGAAAAAAAAAAGGGAGTTTCTCTGCACAAGCTCTCTTTTCGCTTGGTGCCATCCACGTAAGATGTGACTTGCTCCTTTTGCCTTCCACTGTGATTGTGAGGCCTCTCTAACCATGTGCGACTATAAGTCCAATAAACTTCTTTCTTTTGTAAATTGCCCGGTCTCAGGTATGTCTTTCTCAGCAGTGTGAAAACAGACTAATTATGAAATGAAAGAGTCATTTCATAATTACAGATGAGTCAATTTATCCAGAGGATATAGCAATTCTAAATATTTATCCATCTAACAGCATAAGCTCAAAATACATCGAGCAAAACCTAAGAGAACTAAAAATAAAAATAGACATATTAATAATTGTGGTTGGAGATTTCAATATTCCCCTCTCAATTCCAAAGAATAGGTAGACAAAAAAAAATCAACACTATCAAACAATTTTGCCTAACTGACATGTATGGATCACTCCACCCACAAAAGCGGACTAGACATTCTTTTCAAGATAGATTATATTCTGGGCCATAAAACCAGTCTCAAGAAGTATAAAATAATTCAAGTCATACACAGTTTATTTTCTGACCACAATAAAATGAAGCTAGAAATAAATAACGGAGTCATACCTGGAAAAGATCCAAGTATCCTAAATAACACACTTCTAAATA
This sequence comes from Rhinopithecus bieti, assembly GCF_001698545.2. Classification (NCBI taxonomy): domain Eukaryota; kingdom Metazoa; phylum Chordata; class Mammalia; order Primates; family Cercopithecidae; genus Rhinopithecus; species Rhinopithecus bieti. Next base: position 3,690,307 of record NW_016803692.1, on the reverse strand, counting down.
ACCTGAGTCAAAAAGATAAAAAATAAAAAAGGAAATTAGAAAGTCTTTTAAACAGATTGAAAATAAAAACACAACATGTCAAAATTTGTGGGATGCAGCTGAAGCAGGAGTAGAAGGAAACTTATAGCATTAAGTGCTTATAATAGAGAGAAAATGTTTTCAACCAGTGACCTCAGCTTCCATATTAAGAAACTAGACAAATAAGAGAGAATTAAACCCAAAATGAACAAAGGAAAGGAAATAAAGACAGATGGCACATCATGAACAACAGTGGAATCAAATAAAACAATATCCCAAAATGCCACTAAATGTAATGGAATCCTGGAGCATTGTCATTTTACCCAGTATGCTCTCCCTTCTTATCCACTGTGCCCACTGCCTAGGAAAGGGCTTCAAATAATCAGATGCACCTTTAACACTATACAACAGAAACCTTGCACCATTTCAAGTAAGACCAAGAATGTAATTCACATATCCACTAGCTATCGTTAGAACACCAGAAGACACAGGTTTACCCAAAAGGCTATGCACATTAGGAAGCCTAGATTGCTTACCAAAAGGAAGTGCAAAGACTTTTAAAATAAAAATATGCAACTCCTTATGAACACAAGTTCATAAAGGATCCTTATTAAAGGATCCTCAAGTCTTTGCTGATACTATGTCCAAAGCATAATAAATTATATCCAAGCAGAGAAAAACACAGCTTGCCCTTCCAAGCCTTATGGAGGAAGCACTGGAAGTCTCAAGAGCACTCACCATCCAGTGTGACAAGAAGACTTCACCCCAGTGTGGGGCAGTGTTCAGGCAGGGCTCCTAAAGCTGCTCATGTATACTGTACCTTTATGAAGTCACTTATTGCATGGTATTTATATACACACTAATTACGCAAGCTCTCACTCCTCTAGACTGTGTCGTCCTCAAAGTCAGGGACCACATCTGTCATCTTTGTATCCCCAAACCCTAGTATGGTACAATCGTTTCACAAACGTGCTTTAAAAGGCACGTGTGAACTCCCTAAGAATCTACAGGGTTGTAAATAACACCTGATGTGATTGCCTGAAGACTGAACAGTAAACAAAACAAGACTTCGGATCCACATTGAAACCAAAGAACAGAGACTTACGTCTCCTGAGTTCAATTAGATTTTAAAACATTATTTTAAAGTTGATTTGTTTTGTTTCCAGTCTACAGTGAGAGTTTGAGTGGGTCCAGGTTTTATCTGAAGCAGTCTGTCCATCCTTTTCCCACGATGTTCTGGAAGAAAGCAGACTGCCGATGACTCACAACTCAGCACACTTGTTAGTTCCTATGTACTGACACCAAATTGTGTTCCAAAAGAGAAGCCTTTACAAAGGATCAAAACCTAGGCCCTAGGATATGGTTCATGTTCCAAGCTTTCCAACATGGTGCTAAATTAATTGCATTTGGTTCTAGGTGGGTTAATAACTAATAGCTGCAGAGGTGATTTCAGGCAGAAATTGTCTAAATTCTCACTTTCCGTCATTTCAGAAATTTTCCCTGAGTTTGTTTCCAACCCCATCTTCGTCCTCTACCTCCTTCTCTGGCCCCAGCTTTAAGGGTTGCAGCTCTTGCCCAAAGGCTCTCCAGGAGCTGCAGATTTAAACCAAGCTGATGCTGATCACAAACATTTGTAGGGCACATCTCAGTTTCTGGAGAGCTGAAACAAGACTTCATTCCGTCCTCCCAATAATTCTGTGAGATATTATTATTTCTGTTTTACCACCGACAAGACTCAGACCCCGTGAGATTAGGTGGTTAACCTGAGTCGCACCACAGCAAGTGTACCCTCTGACCCCTGCATTCATTCTTCCTACCACGTGGCCTCAATGCCTCTAGAGTTCAGCTTGTCTTCTCCTAATGCCTGATACTTTCTATTTTTGTTTCTGAGCCTTCTCTCCCTTGCTTATTCCATACCTCTGATCCTTAACCTCCTCCCTCCAACACACACACTGCCACACACACACACACCTCAGTGCACTTGTCTAACACCTTCTTCATGTAGTCATCTAACTTCCTTCTCAGAGCAGTCTTCCAGGTTACAGCATAGTACTCTAGTGCAGCCTCAGACTGCCCGTGGAAACTCCCATCCATTTTTCAAATACAAAATAAGAAAATCATACTTCCTTAGTTATTTTTAATTATACTGCACCATATCCTCTGGAATCTGTTATCTGTCCCTGGAAAACAGAGATTCCATATGTCTAAATCATTCTACACAGTGCCTAGCAAAGAAGCAAAGGTAAGTGCAGGTTATCACCATGCCTGTTCTCTGATCATAATGATGGTGACAGGAATGTTCACATGATGGCAACGATCCCATTCACTTTAATCTGCACCTCTTTTTAAAAGCTAAAGAGTCACCAGTGGCTCAAAGACTTCAATCAGCACATCTGAAAGTGTTAAGGAAAGTGCAAAGGGCTGGCTCTATAAAGGCGAAGTGGTGGTAACAATAAAAAAAAAAAGAGAGAGAGACAAAAATGGCAAACACTCATAAAGGGAGTGAAAACTCAAGGAATCAGGACTGCATAGCAGAAATGTAGAAAGGGGACAGAACTTGGAGTCAGACAGGCCTGGGTTAGAATCCTTGTTTGGTCACATTCTAACTGTCTGATCCTGGACAAGTTGCTTAACTTCTCTGAGCCTTCATTCCCTAAGCTTAGAAAGAAGCCAAAAAGCTCATCTCAGAGGGCTCTCCTGAACGGGAACCTGTAAGGCATTTGGTCCATGGCAGGTGCCCTATAAATGTCATTTCCCTTCTCTTTCCCCTTCTGAAAGAAGGATCCATAATGATAAGAATTTTCAATAGCACCCAAAGGGTTGGTCCCATCTGTAATCAATGCATTTTAAGAGGCTCACCTGAAAGTTCTCACTTTTAGATGTTTTCTAATCTCTCAGGAATGTGCACATTCCTTGCAGTCCCCAGCTTCAAAGGGAACGTGTATGTTAGGGAATAACTGTGCCCAATCCCTCTCAGCCATAAAAATACACACACTAACAAGACTTCACATCTTTAAAGGGTGAGACTCAGAGTTGGACATCCCTTGTCTGTACTCCCAAAGCTGCACTGCTTCTAGAGCTGTAATCCACAGTATTGTATTATCTGTTTAAGCATCTACATCTCCCCTGGGCAGCTAGAGCCATGAAGCAAAGTCCATATATTATTCCTCTTTGCATTGCTGCCTAGCATGAAGCAAACCATACATGTCATGTTTATTAGAATGAACTGAATCATCTATCTTCTGGGTCTGCAACGCTTTAGCATATAGTCTACACTTTCTAATTCTCCCAGACATTTTCCAGAACCTTGGAAATTTTAAGCATACAATACATATTGCCTTTGTCCTTTTAGAATGAACTGTTTACAAGCTTTTGTTTTTTTCTTTTGAAAGCTAAAACCTAACTACAAAAGAAGGGGTAAATGATTTCAGAGAAGCCCCTGGCACTATGTTTTTTCTTTATTGCCATAACCTTGGGCACCCCCCACCCAACATTCAACACTCAGGGACACCTTGCTTAAGGCACACGCTGGGTGTGCTTGGCAGGGGCCTGGAGGGCTCCGTGCTTAGTAACTCTGTTGTGAGGACAACCACAGGCTGTGGGAGGTGGCAGCTCCGCCTGCCTCAGGTAACAAAATTGATGGTGATGACTAAGTTACAGTAGACGGATCTCTCAATCTCTGAGAAGTTCCACCTCTGTTCTGACACATCTCTTTCTTTTTTCCTCCCAGAGGAAATAGAAACAAGCTCAGGCAAGGGCCCTAAGGAGAGAAACCTTTTTCATTGTTTAACTTGTTTATTACCAGACTCTCATTAAGAAACTGTGGGCCACAATTACTGAAAACATGAGCTAAAGAGACATTTAGAACAATATTTAAGTGACAGATTCACAGTCAGTTGTTAAGGGGAAGTCAAGAAGTTGCAGGCAAGTTCCTGAACTTTAAGGCAGATTGCATGAAGGACAAATACCATGCTCTCCCTGAAAGGAATGGTCTTTGAAACAGGTATTCTGCTCTACCTTAACAACGCTGCCCCCTTGTACCAATTACTGACATCTAGCAAAGCTTCAATTTTCTCATCTTTTTAATGGAAATAAAATACCCTACAGAGTTGTTTATAAAGATCAGATGAGATTGTGTATACTAACTATTTAGCCAATGGTAGGCAAAGCCCAGGCCCCACAGATGCTTCCAACTATCCCTATGTCTCCCCAGTGTTAAGGCCAAGTGTCAGCTGGCACTAACGCTCAGGCATGGCATTTTTTGCCTCTCTGATTCCTGGGGCACTTGAGTGCATCACTCCTGAGCTGGTGCAATCCTATCATCTTATAGATGAGGAAACCAAAGCAACACCTCACATGGCTCACCACTGTCTGTAGGCAAAGTCCCAGTGCCATGAGGGGTAAGACCATTTGAGTGGTTTTTTAGATAGTCACTGGTGTCTCAGTGCAGCCAGAATACCTGGCTGGATGGATCCTTTTAATCACATCATCTATATACCATATACCAAAGAATTTTATTGATTTTATAACTAGAGTTCTAAAGAATAGAAAGTATTCTCTAGATAATAAGAGTAGCTCATTCTATGTTAATTGTAGTGAAAGTGAAGATAATGGTGGTGCTTGGCAGTAGGAATAATTGTAATTTATTAAGCACTTACTATGTGCCAGGCATCAGGCTGAGCAGTAAATATGTCTTATGTCTTATTTCACATAAGTCCAACTGCTTGAATACTCCCTTACACTCAATCCCCAAGACTTGCAAAAATTTGTCACAAATAAATCACTTCAATCTCTCTGTAGAATCTGTGTGCCCACCTACTGTGGGCAAATCCTTTCTAAATTCTGGATGTGCTATGTGTGATGTTAGTGGTCGGTTAAGAGACAGGTACCTCCAGAAATAAAACATGAAAGACAGAGGTTAATTGCTGAATCTCTCAATCTGGAGCCAATCCATTTGATAATGACTTATAATTATTATATTTCATATTGCTCAATCATCTCTAGAAGATAGATTGCAGGGTGTGGTGGGAGAGGTGCCTTCCAGTCCTTTCCAATAAAATGTTTCTGTGTTATCACAAAACAAGAAGTGCTGTAAGGTAAGGGAGTTAGGAATGCTGGCTTCCTGTGGATAGATGCCAGGTGAAGGAAATAAACAGATAGAGTTCCCATGGGATACAGATGCCCTAAAAAAGTGTTTCCTATACTACTGCCAAGGCGATGCCAGCTGCTTACAACATCAATTCAGGGGCAGGAAGGAGGGACACAGAGTAGTGGCTGGAGAGTAGACGAAGCAGAAAATTTGTAAAAAGCCACCAATTCCAATTTTGTTGATAGGATATAAATGCCTACAACCAAGAGTTAAGTAGCAGCCCTGATTCTTTAAAGAAGTCTAGTCAACTTGACAATTAAATGGAGCCCAGGGTGCTTTTGCCTACAATTTCACAGGTGGCTGGGAGTTACAGAATGGTGGAGCAGGACAGATTCTTAGAGATATTCAGTCCGGAGATCACAACTGGCACCCACTGACATTGTCCTCTTGAGTTTTCCAAGGATTGGCCTAGATGGCATTTTAACATTGTAATTAAATGCCAACATTTTAAAATTTTGAAGACTTCACATAAAAATCCAGCTCTCTAGTATCTCTTTTTAAAATGAGAAAATAGGCCAGGTGCGGTGGCTCATGCCTGCATGCAATCCCAGCACTTTGAGAGGCCAAGGTGGGCAGATCACGAGGTCAGGAGTTTGAGACCAGCCTGGCCAACATGGTGAAATCCTGTCTCCACTAAAAATACAAAAATTAGCCGGGCGTGGTGGTGTATGCCTGTAATCCTAGCTACTAGTGGTGCTGAGGCAGGAGGCTCACTTGGACCTGGGAGGAGAAGGTTGCAGTGAGCCGAGATCGTGCCACCACACTCCAACGTGGGCAACAGAATGAGACTCCTTCTCAAAATAAATAAATAAATAATAAATAAATAAATAAATAAATAAATAAATAATAAAATAAAATGAGAAAATAGGCAAACAGTGAACCTACATTTTCAGCTAGTAACCATTCAGCCCCTCATAGATGGTCCCAGTGTCCCCATGGTTCCCAAGGCCGAGGCCAAATATCAGCCAGCACTAATCCTGAGGCATGGCATGGTGTTACCTGGCTGACATCTAGCAAAGCTAGATGTCAAGTGCAGGCAGGCACTTGAGTGTGTGTCCTCTAGGCTGGGAGAATCCAGTTATCTTTTTTTTTTTTTTTGAGACGGAGTCTCACTCTGTCGCCCAGGCTGGAGTGCAATGGTGTGATCTCGGCTCACTGCAAGCTCCGCCTCTTGGGTTCACGCCATTCTCCTGCCTCAGCCTCCCCGAGTAACTGGGACTACAGGTGCCCGCCACCACGCCTGGCTAATTTTTTTTCGTATTTTTAGTAGAGATGGGGTTTCACCGTGTTAGCCAGGATGATCTCGATCTCCTGACCTCGTGATCCGCCCACCTCGGCCTCCCAAAGTGCTAGGATTACAGGCGTGAGCCACTGCGCCTGGCCCTGTTATCTTATAGACAAGGAAACGTAGGCAAAAAGCTCACATGGCTCACTCTGCAAAGTTCCAATGCCATGACAGCAAGGCCATTCGCAGATGGTCTCAACTGACATCTCTTGCCAGTTTTCAGAAGGAATCCTATGCTATGGTCCAGCGCATCAGACTGGTTGTTATGCCCAGTCAAGGCCCTGTTCCCTTCCTCTCAAATGTCCTGCCCTGCTATCCAACTCCTGTTCATCCTTTCAGCCCCAGATTAGTTGTTCCCCCTAACTCCTCTCAGGCAGTGAAGTATCCACACAGCATTTATGTACCCACTTCTGCAATATGCCTTAGAGTCCTCCAGGGGATATGCAATATTAAAATCCCTTTTTTCATGTCACCAGTACTTAGCACTGTGCCATGACACATCACAGGCTCTGAATAAATCTGGGATTCATGGTGAAACCTCATCTCTATTATATATATATATATATATACACACACACACACACACACACAGACACACACATATACACACATATATATATGAGTAATTATAACATAGGTGGGGAGAAAACAGGTTAAAAACAGATGGGGAGCCTGGTGCAGTGGCTCACACCTGCAATCCCAGCACTTGGGGAGGCTGAGATGGATGGAACACTTGAGCCCAGGAGTTTAAAACCAGCCTGAGCAACATGGGGAGACCCCAGCTCTACAAAAATTAGCTGGGTGTGGTGGCGTGTGCCTGTAGTCCCAGCTACTCAGGAGGCTGAGGTGGGTGGATGGTCAAGAGCCCAGGGGGTCAATGCTATGGTGAGCCTAGATCATGCCACTGCACTCTAGACTGGGTGACAGAACTAGACCATGTTTCAAAAAATAACCCAACAACAAAAACAGACTGGGTCCACAATGAACACCCAGACTGACAAACCATCAAGTAAGTGATGCTGAAACCTTTATCTCAGTGACAAATTCAATTCCCCCCAGGCCAAGCCTTACTCCAGGAGTAGGGATTGCCTGAACAATGTGGCTTATGAGGTGTCAAAAGAACCCGAGGTCCTAAATATCTTCCCCACCAGCCTGCCAAGGTGCTTAAAGATCACTCCATAAATGTATATGCATTAAGACCTTTTCTGTTAAAATACAACACTCCTTTTCTCCCTCCTTCCTAAGAGCCAGTACATTAGGCAATTCTCAGGAGTTAGCACAGCTTCAGTTAATTTATTAACTATTTTTTATATCTGATGCATTTCACCTAGACTATCTGGATAAGCTGTGATAGAGTTAAATAAAGGTAAATTTCCAGGAGAGAGGTATGGGCCTGAATGTCTGAGGTAAGAGATGGAGAGCAGGCAGTATGGCACAGTGGTTAAGTATGAGACCTTATGATCTGGGTCCAAATCCGGTTTCGCTGCGGGCTAGGTGAGTCACCTTTGGCTAGTCACTTACCTTCCATGCCTCCATTTCTTCGTTTAGATAGAAAATGGTGTCACCAAGAGGACCTGCTTCAGTGGGCATCTGAGAATTAAACGAATCAATATATAGAAGGCATTTTAAAGTGGTGCCCAACCTATGTGAACCCTATATAATGTGTTAATTTCTGTCATTATCAGAGGGGATGACATGAAATTTGGCCCTGAAAGAAGCTGCTCTGCCTTTACTACTTGCTGTCTCCTTTCCCAATTTACTGAGAAGCAGGCAAGGTCCCCAGAGGATGGGCAGCATCCCCAAGGCCACAGGCTACTGATGGCAGAGCCAGGACTTCCTATCCAGGGCTCCCCACAAGCGGAACTTCTCGAGGAGGAAGAGGGGAAGGGGTCGTGGGAGGCCAGGAGAAACCGAAGAGCCAGCTCTACCATGTGTCCCTTCTGGGGATAATGGCATCCAGGCCCTTCGGGGCTTTTCCTCAGAATCGGTTCCACGTCCCGCTCTCGGGTGCGCTTGGTGTCCACGCAAACGCCATCCTCCGAACACCCCCCTCCACACACACACACACAGCCCCACACCCTCGCGCCGGGCGCACCCTCTATGTCTGGCACAGCACGGCAACTCACTGCCCCGCTGGGAGGACGAGTCAACAGTGGGGTGGACGGGAAAAGTGACACAATTGGGCTTCGGCGCCCTCCGCGCCAGCCTCCCACGCAGGGCAGGGCGGACTTCGGTCCTCAGAGGGGTGGATTGGGATCGAAATGCGCGGGTCTACCCCGCCGCCCGCAACGCTCCGGGGTCCCGCGCGGAGGGAGGCCTGGGCGCGGGCGGCCGCGGTGCACTTTTCAGGAACGCGGCAGTCGCAAGGCTGCCCGGCCCGGTCGCAGGACCGCCACCGCCGTCGCCACTGCCCCCTAAAGCTGGATGACGGAGTCTTGAAAGACTTTCACCAAATATGGGCCGGGGTTGGAAGCGTCCTGCGCCTCGCGCCGCCGGAAACCTCGAGTCCTGGCAACCGCTGTGACTGTGGGCGCGCGGGCGGGGTGGCCGGCAGGGGGCGGCGGTAGCAGCCGGGCAGGCGCGTCCGGATGCCTCGGGTCCGGCGCTCTCCCGCCGTGCAGACCCTGTCCGCTCCCTTCGCAGGGGTCCCGGAGCCGACCGCCCTCTCTGCGCGTCGGCCACCCAGTTCCTGCCGCCGCCACCAGGATCCTAGCTTCCTGGGGAGCTCCGGGCTATCATGCCAAGGGGATGGGGGCGGGGAAAGGGTGGAGGAGAGAAATGGGATGGTACGGGGTCTTTTGCAGACACCATAAGTTCTGTTCATTAAGGTGGCCATGAAGAGTGAAGTTGTGAGATTGGGTGTGCAGGCGAGTATCTCTGAAGACACACACACAACACCCCTACTACAGGCACTCCGGTCGTCCAGGGCAGTGGTTCTCAGGGTGTGATCTCCGGACCAGCATCATCACCATCACCTGGGGACTTGTTAGACCTGTAACTACTCTGGGGTAGGACCCAGGAACCATTAACTAGCCCTCCAGGTGACTCTGATGCCCTCTAGTCTGAGAGCCTTCCTAGGGCTAGGAAACCGGAGTCGCCAGATTTACCGTTATTATTCTCGGTTGCCGCCAGACAGTGAGCCCTTCATTAGGTAACCTAAAATTCCCTGGCAACAGCGGGTGAGAGACGTCCCCATCGCTCAGCCCGTAGCCAGGAGCTGCAGAAGACAAGCAGCCCGTTCTCCGTGGATTGCAACCCAAGGAAACAAGGCAGCCCGTTTATTTCCTCCTGGGGCACCCGTATGGGGAGGGTGAAGGAGAAACTAGCAAAAGAGCCATACAGAATTAGCACCCGAAGCAACACTTACCCATAAACATTTGCACATTTCGCCTCCTGTCCGTCAACTTGAACTGATCTGCAGCTCCCAGCGGAGGCGGCGAGAAGGCGACCGGAGGCTTGGGTTTCTGGACGGTCTTTGGGCAGGACTTGAGGAGCCGCTGTTTCTCTTGCTTAATGTCGTCGATTACTAGCAGGCGCATCAGCACATGGTATATGGAGAGGCTGTGCACATAGGTTACTCTAGTGTCTCCCACTCCCACATCTCCTGGCCCTGTTGCTCCAACCTCCCACCCCCATCGCACAACACACTCCCTGCTTTAAATGGGCAGCTAACGGTAAGGTTCTCTAAATTTCTCCTCTGGGGCAAACTCATCCTCAGGATTCCCCAGTTGAAGTCCAGAAACAAACCCACACACCCTTGTTAGAAAACTTTAATGTGACTTTAAAGGAATCTCTGGCATGGCTTGTGTTTGAACGCAGTGCGGCAGACTGGATCTCTGCCGTCCCCCATCCCCAACCTCCAATTAAGGTATATACGGCCAGTTGGATGATCCACTGTGCTTTTATTTTAAATCATGATAGACAGATTGCATGAAAAACAAGGAATTCCAAAGAATTTCCTGCTCTGGGAAGAGAAGTTAAATCTATATTTAACAACATTTGAAGCTGTCAAGAATGCTTTGTGGTTGGATAACAGAGGCAGAAAAATGTTAAAAACGCAGGCTACTGCTATACCCAAATATGGAAATATTGTTACGTCTGGTGTCTGATTCACCATCTGGAAATACTTACAACCATGAAGTCAAATAGAAAAGACGCCACAACAGAAGCCAGGAATCCTCCTCTCCATTCTCTCTCTACCATCTCCCTCTGTTCAACACATACTGTGGCTACACCCCTTCTCCCCGCTCCCGTCCCGCAATCACTTCATTAAGAAGGAAACAATAATGAAATGGCAGAAAAAACAATGTTTTGTAAATAATAATTGATGTATTAACCTGTGTACATGTTGGGCCCAGACTTTCCTCACTGTATTTGCGTAACACCTGACAATCCACTGTCTTGAAAAGTCTCCCAACCCTAACCCTCCATCAGAGCTTTAGAAATCCCACTCCCTCTAGCAAATGCTGCTTCCATTTATGAAAGGGCACTTTGGAATGAATGAAACTGAACTCCTTCCTGCAAGAGTTCTCTTCACTGGAGTGTGTTTTCATCCTGACAGCTTCTCATTGTGCTTATCAGGAAAGTCAGCATTAGCACTAAGGGCCTTTTTAAACAAGACTGCTGAATTATGAAGTCTGAACAGCCCTAAACATTAAAAAGATAAGTAGTTATCCTAGAGCATATGAGTCTCACATCATTTTATTAAAATTATGCAAAAGTTTTGAAACTTGCAGGGAAAGGTTATCAATCACACTAACGGTATTGGTGATGTTCAAGTAAATTGTCTTGTGGTGGGGTCTTCTACTGAGTGTGTTGCAGGTAGAACAGGATCTTAAAATCTGCTGACATTTTTACTACAAAATATTACATCCTAAATCTCTTTTCTGTACTTGGAGAGAAAGGCATTGCAATTCATTTAAAATGGGAGGCTTCCAGTGGTCCCTAGGAAAGGAGTGAAAAACCCCACAAAACGTCCAGCTTGAAGGAATCTGCTTTTCCCAGAGATTCATAGGGCATAATGGTACTGTAATCTGGTTTGGCCTTGCGGTCTTTGCAGGTGATGATTTCAGGCCAAAGCACTCCACGGTGGTCCCCTGCACTTCTGGCTGACTGCTTGGTTAGCATAGCCTCCTGCCCGCGGAAGCAGGCGGGCAGGGCTTACCCAGTCTCCTGCATCCGTGAGGAAGTGTAAGTCAGCCTCCCGGAGAACTCCCCGCGTTCGTTTCCTCTCGGACTTCCAACCCAGGCAGTGGGCTGGAACTAAAGTGGGAACCTCCAAAAACAAACAAGTACAACATATCCAAAAAAGGGGAGGGCTGGAGGAGTAGGGGAGACCTCTGCCTGGGAATTTGCCAGACGATGGGGAAGTTTCCCCCCGCACCCCCCTCGCCTTTTCATTCATAAATGCCACTGTGGGTATTAATTTGCAATTCACTGAATTTTGCTAATAAACATCATGCCAAAGCTTTGGGACTTGTTCTGAACACGCCTCTTTGAAGTCCACAAATATTACTGGCTCAGAGACACACTCCTCTTCCACGTTCTACTCTTTCAACAGATAACTTGCCTCTCACCTTCGCTGTAAACAAGCAAACAGCTCACTGCCTTCCCGGGTGAGGGCTTCCGTGCCCGGTCAACTCGCATCACCAAACAAAACGACTTTTGTTCCTCCCTCTCAGGTCCTCCCACCCACCCAGTCCAGGCAAAGTTCTGAACTGGCCCCCCTCTCCCCTCACGACCCTCCAACCACCATCACCACCATCACGCCCCAAAGAACCCTTCCCAACAGAAGTAATTTAAGGTGGAAAAAACGAACTGTTTTCTTGACGGGACACACACACACACACACACACACACACACACAAAGGTGCAATGGAGCCAGGGGAGGCGCTTGGCAGCAGCCCGCGCCAACTAGCATTCCTGAGATGTTTGAGAATTCTGGAACGCGCAGACAGAGCCGACGTCACTGCAACACGCGGCGCCTCGGCCGGCCCATATAAAAGGCGGGCTCCGGGGCGCCTGGGCAGACCGCGAGAGAGAGCGCCCCTGAGCAGCGTCCGCGCCCTCCGCGTCTTCTCCGCCCGGACCTCGAGCGAAAGACGCCCGCCCGCCGCCCAGCCCTCGCCTCCCTGCCCACCCGGTCCACCGCGCCGCCACCCCGACCCCGCTGCGCACGGCCTGGCCGCTGCGCACCAGCTTGTTGGCGTCTTCCTTGCCGCGCTCGCCCCGGGCTACTCCTCCCCGCCACAATGAGCTCCCGCATCGCCAGGGCGCTCGCCTTAGCCGTCACCCTTCTCCACCTGATCAGACTGGTGAGTTGGACTCTCCTTTTGCCACCGATTCCCCGTCCGCTCTCAGTCCCTTTCCCTGGTCCCAGATTGCCCACAGCAGGAAAACATAAAATAAAAAGTTCGTGGCCGTTTGCGGGTAGCCGTTTCTTTAAGCACTCTCCTTCCTCCGAAGACGTGTCGGGACCTCTTGGTGGGAGCAGCCTCCCGGGGTGGCCCGGCTGGACGAAGTCAGAGGCTCCCCGTCGACAGGGTCGGAGACCCCCGTCCTTTCCTGCAGCAGCCGCGGCGCCCCTCCTGCGCACCGCGCCGCGTTTCACGCGTTTCTTCTCCCCCTTCCAGTCGCTCTCCACCTGCCCCGCCGCCTGCCACTGCCCCCTGGAGGCGCCCAAGTGCGCGCCGGGAGTTGGGCTGGTCCGGGACGGCTGCGGCTGCTGTAAGGTCTGCGCCAAGCAGCTCAACGAGGACTGCAGCAAAACGCAGCCTTGCGACCACACCAAGGGGCTGGAATGCAACTTCGGCGCCAGCTCCACCGCTCTGAAGGGGATCTGCAGAGGTAAGATGCTTGTGGTTTGGCCCCTTTAAAAAAAAATACTAGTCCCCATAGTCCAGAAGTTTAGTAATTTTGAGACCATGTATGGTGATGCTTTGTTGTTGGTAGCTTGGCAGAAAGGCACATGATTTCAGCAGTCTGGAATGCAATTCAGTGTGTCTGGGCCCAACGAAAGCGCATACGGAAAAGTGATTCCTGACTAACTTATTGTTCTGGTCTAGAGTCTCCGGGGAATTGTAGGGAACTTTACCATAAATTGAATTTAACAGCAGAAAATATGTATGAGTTTCAGGCGGTGGTTTGGAATCTTAACTTTATCCCCTTCTACCTTTCTCTTTTGGTGATCTTTGCAGCTCAGTCAGAGGGCAGACCCTGTGAATATAATTCCAGAATCTACCAAAACGGGGAAAGTTTCCAGCCCAACTGTAAACATCAGTGCACATGTATTGATGGCGCCGTGGGCTGCATTCCTCTGTGTCCCCAAGAACTGTCTCTCCCCAACTTGGGCTGTCCCAACCCCCGGCTGGTCAAAGTTACCGGGCAGTGCTGCGAGGAGTGGGTCTGTGACGAGGATAGTGTCAAGGACCCCATGGACGACCAGGAGGGCCTCCTTGGCAAGGAGCTGGGATTCGATGCCTCGGAGGTGGAGTTGACGAGAAACAATGAATTGATTGCAGTTGGAAAAGGCAGCTCACTGAAGCGGCTCCCTGGTAAGTGGAGACTGAGCCCTTCAGACACTGTACTGAGATGCATTTCTGGTCTGAAGCTTTGTAGAAATGAGTACTTGAGCCTGTTTGTGTGGGTATGCCTCTGAGAAGTCTTCCCTCTTATTTCTCTCTCTAGTTTTTGGAATGGAGCCTCGCATCCTATACAACCCTTTACATGGCCAGAAATGTATTGTTCAAACAACTTCATGGTCCCAGTGCTCAAAGACCTGTGGAACTGGTATCTCCACACGAGTTACCAATGACAACCCCGAGTGCCGCCTTGTGAAAGAAACTCGGATTTGTGAGGTGCGGCCTTGTGGACAGCCAGTGTACAGCAGCCTGAAAGTAAGTTCCTTCAGGGATGTGTAGACTGTTGCCTGGCAGGGGGGTGGGATGTGAATCTCTTTTTGAAGAAAGAGAAATATCACCCCTAACTTTTCTTCTCTCCTGTCTCTTACAGAAGGGCAAGAAATGCAGCAAGACCAAGAAATCCCCCGAACCAGTTAGGTTTACTTACGCTGGATGTTCGAGTGTGAAGAAATACCGGCCGAAGTACTGCGGTTCCTGCGTGGACGGCCGATGCTGCACGCCCCAGCTGACAAGGACTGTGAAGATGCGGTTCCGCTGCGAAGATGGGGAGACATTTTCCAAGAACGTCATGATGATCCAGTCCTGCAAATGCAACTACAACTGCCCACATGCCAATGAAGCAGCATTTCCCTTCTACAGGCTGTTCAATGATATTCACAAATTTAGGGACTAAATGCTACCTGGGTTTCCAGGGCACACCTAGACAAACAAGGGAGAAGAGTGTCAGAATCAGAATCATGGAGAAAATGGGTGGGGGCGGTGTGGGTGATGGGACTCATTGTAGAAGGGATTCCTTGCTCATTCTTGAGGAGCATTAAGGTATTTCAAAACTGCCAAGGGTGCTGGTGCAGATGGACACTAATGCAGCCACGATTGGAGAATACTTTGCTTCATAGTATTGGAGCACATGTTACTGCTTCATTTTGGAGCTTGTGGTGTTGATGACTTTCTGTTTTCTGTTTGTAAATTATTTGCTAAGCATATTTTCTCTAGGCTTTTTTCCTTTTGGGGTTCTACAGTCGTAAAAGGGATAATAAGATTAGTTGGACAGTATAAAGCTTTTATTCGTCCTTTGACAAAAGTAAATGGGAGGGCATTCCATCCCTTCCTGAAGGGGGACACTCCATGAGTGTCTGTGAGAGGCAGCTATCTGCACTCTAAACTGCAAACAGAAATCAGGTGTTTTAAGACTGAATGTTTTTATTTATCAAAATGTAGCTTTTGGGAGGGAGGGGAAATGTAATACTGGAATAATTTGTAAATGATTTTAATTTTATATTCAGTGAAAAGATTTTATTTATGAAATTAACCATTTAATAAAGAAATATTTACCTAATATCTGAGTGTATGCCATTCAGTATTTTTAGAGGTGCTCCAAAGTCACTGGGAACAACCTAGCTCAAGTACTCAATTATTCAAACAGGACTTATTGGGATACAGCAGTGAATTAAGCTATTAAAATAAGATAACGATTGCTTTTATATCTTCAGTAAAGTCTTTGCATATAATGTTTAAAAAACATGTATTGAACATGACCTTGTATGAAGCACAAGAAAGATTCTGAAGCTAAATTTGTAATTTAAGAAAATAGCGCTGTATTTTCATCAGAATGTAAAGCCTAAGGGTCTCCATCACTCTGCGAGATGGCTATAATAATTTATTATTTTAATCACCAGGTTAGTGGGCATGTCACTTTAGTAGAGAAACCCTTTAATGAAAAGGGGTAGTCCATAACTCAGGCAGCCCACATCCAGATCCATGGGCTAGATTGAATATAATTAATGTATTCTAAAGACTCGCTTGTTTGTAACTTTATATTTTCCCAATACCGTTCCTAAAAATTAGGAGAACTACTTAGAAATTTACCCTTGGCTGTTATCAGGAAAAATCTGAGTCTATAGGAGTCAGTTTGTTTTCACTAAATGAGCTTGAAGCATGACTTGTGTTAATCCTAATAAGCCGGTGATTAGGTAAACATGCTGTTAAATGCAAAGGAATGCAAGGAATTTCAAGTACTTTTCCAATAGCGTGAGGGCCAAGCTACCCCATCCCCCTTTCCTTTTTATAATATAAGTTATATTGATGGGGGAGGGAGCAGTTATGTAGAGTTGGTTATTCAGAAGGTCAAAGGTCCATAGCATTTCTGAAAGAAAGGGACCCAAATCATAGGTCTAGGAGAGGTTGAGAAGGTTGTGTCAAGGTTTGTGAAAATGTTGGTAGCCTGTTTCAGAAGCATCTTCATCTTTAGAAAGTACTGACAATAAACCTTTTACAGGGAGAAGTTTTCTTTTCATCATCAATGTTGGCTCCTGTTCAAATCCATAGTGAAATGTTTCAGTCCGGACTTAGTTAAGAGAGTACTTGAATTTTTAGGCAGAAGAGAAAGTGCTTTTAAAAGGAATGGAGGGCGACAGCTGGGATCCTGAAGGGATTTTTCCAAGTAGATTAAATAATATCATTACTTTAATGAAGACCCACAGACAAATACTGCCTAAGCAATGGTTTTTAAGCCTTATGGAAATGCATAAAGGTTAATATAAATGCACTAGTAAAATCTATGGCCAAAAGCCTTCACTTCTGATTTTGACTTGCCTGAAATATTACAGCTTGTGCCTTCTGAATAGTCAGTTTTTCTCGCCTGAGGCATTCAAATGTTAAGGTATTTGAGAATTTAAACACCACCTGGCCCAGTCGTGGATGCAGTTAAACTTGTCAGTGCAATGTAACATGTGAAACATAATAAAGGTGTGAGGTTTTTGTGGTGCAATCTTGTTGAACAGACATCTAAATCCATAGGCAAGATTTACACATTCCCAAGCATCAACCCTGAAGTATTGCCCTCCAACACTGGAGTCCAACAAATCGCTTCTTATGCAGAGATCCAGGAGCAATATTTTATAGATCCTTTCAGCGTGCAGGGAAGTACTATTTGTCCAAATAAGCTCAAATGTGAAACAGAACCTAGTATGGGAAAACACTGAATCTTTGGGTTATTAATATCATTCTAGTAAATACAATGAGGGTGATTGAAAGTGCCAATTCCATTTACAATAGGTGTGTTCAATTAATAAAGAAGATGAATACAAGCAAATTATGTCTTTTGTTTAACTATAGAAAAAAACTGAAGAAATTAAAAGTAGTGGAGAATAAAATTATGATATTTAGAACATGTAAGTTTTACCTACATCCAGAAAGGAGCGCTGCCCACTTTAAATATTGAGAAAACAAACCACAAATTATGCATCTGCATATATGAAATAGAGGTTACATATAGAAATATTCATTATAATATATAGGTACCTTCCCATGCACAGTAAAGACCTTGGGTTGTTCTTGCTTTTCAATCCAAAAGATCCTGGTGGTCTTGAGCTGTTTTTTGGTAGAGATTTTAGAACTGAAAGAGTGATCTCAGAATCTGAGGCATTCCATGAATTTTAAGAAATACTCTATGGGACATTTAACAGCACAGTAAGTAGTCTCATTATGACTATTTTTTCATATGAACATATGTGTTGTCTGCTCCACAAAGAGATGCAACTGAGTCAAAATTAGCAAAGCATATTTTAGACTTATGTTTTCCAACAGAGGGAACAGACTTGGTTTGTTCACAACCTCTTCTTGCAGCCTTCTGGCACTATTTGAAAGTCAGCTGAGCAACAGTAGTGGTTCAGTATGACCACAGTATAGAGCAAAGCTATGCTCTGGGCAGAATGGCAGGTGGTACAGTGGAAAGAATCCCAGGGAATCGTGTCTTTTAGCACCAGCTCTGCCATGAATTCACTAGGTGACTCTGGGCAAGTTTCTGTTTCACTCCCTCATGTTAAAGTAGGAAAATAGCTTTCAGCATTTTGTAACCCCAAAACCCCTTCTCATATACCCACTTTGGTACATTGGCTCTCATACCTTAAAAACTTTGTCTCCTCAAGTAACCAAATGTATGAACTGAAAACTGCTCAAGCCTTTCTGTCACCAAATGCACTTGTTTCCATGAAGCCTTTGAAAATGTACTGTTGCTAGACCCCCCTTTACTTTCTAAATCACACTTGGTTACAGGACACAGCAATCCCTGGATCTCAGAGTCTACAGGTCCATACTTTAGCCTCACTGTATAGCCGTATCCAGGCCTCAATAACTCCCTGCCCTAAACAACTGATGCTTTAAACCAAAGCATATTCTGAAACATGACTAATCCATTTGTCCTACAAATAGATATCTGTGACTTACTTCATGGGTGGTGGGCAATATTCATCCATGTAATCTTATAAACTATAATTAACAAATATTCGTATTTTCTGTTCATATATTCTGAATCTACCCCTTTCTCATCTCCAGAGCAAACCTCTAGATGAAGCCACCATCATCTCTTGTCTGAATTACCAGAACAGCCTCCTCATTTATAGCACATTGTATTTTCCAAAGTTGGCTGCAACAATGTCTCCCACCCCATGGCCCTTCTGCAATGTGATGCTGTTGCTCTCCCATTAATAGGTGGGGTCTATTTCTCCACCCTTTTGGATCTGGGTGAGCTCTTTGACTACTTTGACCTGTGAATGTGGAGGAAGCAATGCAATGTGTTAGCAGTTCCATGTGCAGTACTGGCTAGGAGTTCCTCCATCCTTTCTCTTAGAAATGAGCTTCCATGTAAGAAGTACATTTACTCTGAGACCAGCAGACTGTGAGAAGCTGAAGCCACATGGATAGGCCTTAGAGAATGAGTTGCCATGTGGAGAAAAAGAAAGGACCAGGAGCACTTGGGCATTACACCTGTCCATGAAGAAACCATCTTGGAAGTGAATCCTCCAGTCTCAGTCACCCCAGCTGACATCTTGTGAACCAGAGATGAGCTGCCCAGCTAAGTCCCTCCCATAGTTCCTGACCCACAAAATAGTGGGCAAACTAATATGGCAATTTTAAAGAAATAAGTTTTGGGTTTGTTTGTTATATAGCAACAGATAACCAAAATATCATTGGTTTCCATTCTTGCCCTTTTACATTTTTAAACTGACCCTTTAAAAATGTAAATCAGACTATGTGGATCCTTGGCTTAAAGGCTCCAATGGTGTCCCACTGCTGTCAAAGTAGAGATTTAGCTTCTCACTTGGCACCTAGGTCCTGGACCCTGCCTACTTCTTACCATTCACCCTCATTCACTATACTTCCACTTGCCTTTTCTTCTTATTTGAAGAAGTCAAGCAAGTTCCCCTGCAGGGTCTTTGCACTAGCGTTCCTCTGCCTCAAATGCCCCTTCCCCTGACCTAGGCTTCTTCTTGGCATGTAGGTCTCAGCACAAATGCTACCTTCTTAGCAATCTTTCCTCACCACCCAGTCTAAATTATTAATAGTTCCTTACACCAAGGTTTTTAAGGGGCAGAGCAAAAGGTGGAATAAAATCCCCAACAATCATCCCCCCTGCAGGAACACCAAATTTAACAACTATCTACACAAAAAGAACATTTACAAGAACCAGAATTCAGGTGAGCACTCAGGATGAGCACTAGCACCCTGTGCTAGCTTAGGCACAGTAGTATAAAACACCAGATAGACTTCTAAGGTTGTTGACTCTAGTCCCTAGATCCTGGGTGGCATCTCTGTACCTTCTCAGGGCCTGGGGGAACTTGCTGCCCTGAAGGGAAGGACACAAAGCTGGCTGCTTCACCATCTTCTAACTTCATATCATTGAAAAAGGCACTGAAGAGGGTAGGAAATACAGTCTTGAATCACTGCCACCACCCCTCCCCCATTCCCTGGCAGCAGCCACATGGTGCAGAGAATCTGTGCTCTTGGAAGAGGGAGAGTGCAGCAACTGGGAGACTGTCTGGAATGCAGTGCTGCCCTGTCACAGCAGAGATGCCCACCCATGGAGGGAGCATTCAGACCAGTCCTAGCCAGAGGAGAACCACCCATCCCAATGGTCAGAGCTTGAGTTCTGGCAAGCCTTACTACCATGGGCAGAAGTGCCTTGGGGATGTAAATAAACTTAAAAGGCAGTCTCGGCTGTAAGGATTGCAAGTTCTGGCACTGAGCTGGGCTCAGAGCAGGTGGATTTTAAGGGCATGTGACTTACTGAGATACTAGTTGGGGCAGCTAAGGGACAGCTTGCATCACCCTTCCCCCAAACCCAGGCAGCACAGCTTGTGGCTCCAAAAGAGACCCCTTCCTCCCACTTGAGGAGAAGAGAGGGAAGAATAAGGAGGACTTTATTTGCATCTTGGATACCAGCTCAGTCACAGTGGGATAGGGCACAGGTCAGAGTTGTGAAGTCCCCATTCCAAGTTCTAGCTTGCCAACCACATTTCTAGACACATGTTGGGCCAGAAGGGAACCTGCTACCTTCAAGGTAAGGACTCAGAACTGGCAAGACCTGTCACCCACTGACTAAAGACCCCTTGGGCCCTGAATAACCAGCAGTGATACCTGAATAACCAGCAGTGATACCCAGATAGTATGCTGTGGGCCTTGGGTGAGACTTTGAGACGTGATGACTTTAGGTGACACTCAGCACATTTCCAGCTATTGTGACTATGATGAGAGACTCCTTCTGCTTGAGAAAAGCAGATGAAAAAGCAAAGGGGACCTTGTACTGCATCACAGGTACCAGCTCAGCCACAGTGGAGTATAACACCAAGAGGGGTCTTGGGGCCACAATTCCAGGTCTTGGCTCTTGAATGGCATTTCTGGACCTGCCCTGAGCCAGAGGAGAGCCCACTGGCCTGAAAGGTGAATCCCATGTCTGGCACCATTCACCATTCGCTGACTGAAGAGCCCTTACACCTGAGAAGAATATCAGTGGTAGCCTGGCAGTACTCCTCTTGGGTCTGTAGTGGTGGTGGCTACAGAATGAGGCTCCTCTTCCTCTGAGGCTCCTCTTCCTCTGAAAAGGGGATGGAAGAGTGGGAAGGACTGTGTCTCATGGTTTGAGTGCTAGCTTAGGCACAGTAGTATAAAGCACCAGATAGACTTCTAAGGTTGTTGACTCTAGTCCCTAGATCCTGGGTGGCATCTCTGGACCTTCCCAAGGCCTGGGGGAACTTGCTGCCCTGAAGGGAAGGACACAAACCTGGCTGCTTCACCACCTGCTGATTGTGGAGCCCTAGGGCTTTGAGTCAACACAGATGGTACCAGGTAGTGGTTACAGGGGGCCTTGGGTGAGACCCAGTGCTGTGCTGTCTTCAAGTCTGATCTGGCACAGCTCCAGAGGTGGTGGCTGCAGGGGTATTTGTGTCACCCTAACCCCCAGCCCCAGGTGGCTCAGCACACACAGAGAGAGACTCCATTTGTTTGGGAGAAAGTAAGGGAAGATAACAAAAGTCTCTGCCTTGTAACCCAGAGAATTATCTGGATCTTATCCAAGATCAACAAAGTGGCACCTCTATGAGTCTGCAAGAACCACAGCATTCTTGGGTTTGGGGTGCCCCCTAATACAGTTATGGCTTAGATCACAACGCCCAAGTCCTTTTGAATACTTGGAAAGCCTTCCCAGGAAGGATAGGTGCAAACAAGCATAGACTGTGAAGAGTACAACAAATACCCAACTCTTCAATGCTCAGACACAGCTGAACATCCACAAGCATCAAGACCATCCAGGAAAATATGACCTCACCAAACAAACTAAGTAAGTCACCAGGGACCAATGCTGGAGAAACAGAGATATGTGACCTTTCAGACAGAAAATTCAAAATAGCTGTTTTGAGGAAATTCAAAATAATACAAAGAAGAAATTCAGAATTCTATTAGGTAAATTTAGCAAAGAGATTGAAATAATTAAAAAGAATCAAGCAGAAATTCTGGAGTCGAAAAATGCAATTGACATACTAAAGAATGTATCAGAGTCTCTTAATAGCAGAATTGATCAAGCAGAAAAAGAATTAGTGAGTTTGAATATATGTAATATGTTTTGGGTCTGTGTCCCCACTCAAATCTCATCTTGTAGCTCCCATAATTCCCACATGTTGTGGGAGGGACTTGGTGGGAGTTAATTGAATCAGGGGGGTGGGTCTTTCCTATGTTGTTCTTGTGATAGTGAGTAAGTCTCATGAGATCTGATGGTTTTAAAAATGGGAGTGTCCTTGCACAAACTCTCTTCTCTTGTCTGCCACCATGTGAGACATGACTTTCACCTTCCACCATGACTGAGGCCTCCCCAGCCATGTAGAACTGTAGGTCCAGTAAACCTCTTTCTTTTGCAAATTGCCCAGTCTTGGGTATGTCTTTATCAGCAGCATGAAAATGGACTAATACAATATGCTATTTGAAAATACACAGTCAGAGAAGACAAAGAAAAAGAATAAAAAAGAATGGAGCATGCCTACAAGATCCAGAAAATAGCATCAAAAGGGTAAACCTAAGAGTTATCAGCCTTAAAGAGGAAGTAAAGAAAGAGATAGGCTAGAAAGTTTATTCAAAGGGATAATAACAGAGAACTTCCTAATCCTAGAGAAAGATATCAATATTCAAGTACAAGAAGGTTGTAGAACAACAAGCAGATTTAACCTGGAGACTACCTCAAGGCATTTAAGAATTAAATTCCCAAAGATCAAGGATAAAGAAAGAATCCTAAAGGCAGCAAGAGAAAAGAAACAAATAACATAAAATGGAGCTCCAATATGCTGGGTAACAGACTTTTCAGTGCAAACCTTACACGTCAGGAGAGAGTGGCATGACATATTTCAAGTGCTGAAGAGAAAAAAACTTTTACCCTAGAATAGTATACCTGGTGAAAATATTCTTCAAACATGAAGGAAAAATAAAGACTTTCCCAGACAGATAAAAGCTGAGGGATTTCATCAACACCCGACCTACCCTGCAAAAAATGTTAAAGGGGGTACTTCAATCAGAAAGAAAAGAATGTTAACGAGTAATAAGACATCATCTGAAGGTACGAAACTCACTGAGAATAGTAAGTACACAGGAAAAACACAGACTATTATAACAGTTTAACTGTGGTGTGTAAACCACTTTTATGTTAATTAGAAAGAATAAAAGATGAACCAATCAAAAATAATAACTAGGCCATGTATGATGGCTCATGCCTATAATCCCAGCACTTTGGGAGGCTGAGGCAGGTGTATCACCTGAGGTCAGGAGTTTGAGACCAGCCTGACCAACATGGTGACACCCTGTCTCTACTAAAAATACAAAAATTAGCTGGGCGGGGTGGTGCATGCCTGTAGTCCCAAGTACTTGGGAGGCTGAGGCAGGAGAATTGCTTGAATCTGGGAGGTGGAGGTTGCAGTGAGCTGAGATCATGCCACTGCACTCCAGCCTGGGTAACAAAGTGAGACTCCATCTCAAATAAATAAATAATAATAATAATAACTACAACAATCTTTTAAGACAGTACAATAAAATATAAATGGAAACAACAAAAAAGCTTGGAGTTGAAGTGTACAGTTTTATTAGTTTTCTTTTGCTTGTTTGTTTACATAAGCAGTGCTAAGATATTATCAGCTTAAAATAATGGGTTATAGG
Organism: Rhinopithecus bieti; assembly: GCF_001698545.2. NCBI lineage: Eukaryota > Metazoa > Chordata > Mammalia > Primates > Cercopithecidae > Rhinopithecus > Rhinopithecus bieti. The sequence continues at coordinate 3,666,747 of NW_016803692.1, read as the reverse complement.
ATAGTATTTGCAGACCTCATGGTAATTGGAGGTTAAAAAACATATAACAGATACACATAAAATAAGAAGAAATTAAACCATACCACGAGACAAAATTATCTTCACTACAAGTTAGGAAAGAAGGAAGAGAAGATGACAAAACAACCAGAAAACAAATCACAAAATAGCAAGAGTAAGTGCTTACTTATCAGTAATAATGGTGAATATAAATGAACTAAATTCTCCAATAAAAAGACATAAAGTGACCAAATGAATAAAAAAACCAAGACCCAAGGAACTGTTGCCTACAAGAAACACACGTCACCTATAAAGACACAAGTAGACTGAAAATAAAGGGATGGAAAAAGATATTCCATGCCAATGGAAACCAAAAAAGAATAGCCATACTTATATCAGACAAAATAGATTTCTAGACAAAAACTATAAGAAGAGACAAAGAAGGTCATTCAGTAATAATAATGGGGTCAATTCAGCAAGAGAATATATTATAACAATTGTCAACATATATGCACCCAACACTGGACCACCCAGATATATAAAGCCAATATTATTAGGGCTAAAGAATGAAATAGACTTCAATACAACACAAGTTGGAGACTTTGACACCCCACTTTCAGCATTGAACAGATCTTCCAGACAGAAAATCAACACAGAAATATTGGACTTAATCTCTACTATAGACCAAATATACCTAATAGACATTTATACCCCAAAGAAAGGAAATCATATATTCATTTCCATGTTTATTGCAGAACTGTTCACAATAGCCAAGATTTGGATGCAACCTAAGTGTCCATCAACAGATGAATGTATCAAGGAAAAAGTGGTACTTACACATAATGAAGTTCTATTCAGTCATAAGAAAAAATGAGATTCTGTAATTTGCAACAACATGGATGGAACTGAAGGTTTGTATGTTAAGCAAAATAAGCCAGGCACAGGAAGTCAAACTTTGCATGTTCTCACTTATTTCTGGAAGCTAAAGTTTAAAGCAATTGAACTCATGGAGACAGGGAGTAGAAGGATGGTTACCAGAGGTTGGAAAGGGTATTGGAGGGTTGAGGATGTGGGGATGGTTAACAGGTACAAAAAAATAGAACAAATAAGACCTAGTATTTACTAGCACAATGGGGTGTCTCTAGTAAAAAATAATTTAGGTATACATTTTAAAATAACTAAAAGAGTATAATTGGATTATTTGTAACACAAAGGATAAATGCTTGAGGTAATGAATACTTAATTCATCCTGATGTGATTATTATGCATTGCATGCCTGTATCAAAATATCTCATGTAATCCATAAGTATATACACCTTTCATATACCCACAAAAATTGAAAATAAAATTTAAAAGTTATATGTTCCTCATAGTACTTAGCGCTATCTGTTATTTTCTTGTTTATTTCTTACATCTCTCCCTTCAAGAATGGGAGCAGAAGTTTTCCTGGCCAACATGGTGAAACCCCTCTCTACTAAAATACAAAATTAGCTAGGCTTGGTGGTGTGTGCCTGTAATCCCAGCTACTTGAGAGACTGAGGCACGAGAATTGCTTGAACCCCACAGGTGGAGGTTGCAGTGAGCCAAGATCGTGCCACTGCACTCCAGCCTGGTGACAGAGCAAGACTCTGTCTCAAAAAAAAAAAAAAAAAAAAAAAAAAAAAAAAAAATTGCTTTACACTGTGCTCAGCATAAAGTAGATGCTCATTAATTTATAGAACAAATGTCATCTTATGCTGAAGCTAAATGAGAAGGCACCCACTCACGGGCACAATGTCTTCCTTCTACTTCACCTTGGACTTTTTCCTAGCCAACTGCTAACCATTCTTTCATTTTTTTCTTGCATTCATACACTCAGTCACTAGACCCTTATCTGGCACCTCTATATTCCAGGCATAGTGCTATGCAGTAGTTAAAGAAGCGTAGTTCCTTTATTTTGTGGTAAGGGAGGCATATACATAAGCAAAATTGAATTGAGATTAGGTTCAGCTGCAAGTAACAGAAAACCCAAATCTTAATGGCTTAAGAGGTGGGCATGGTGGCTCATAACTGTAATCCCAACAATTTGGGAGGCTGAGGCAGGAGGATTGTTTGAGGCCAAAATAGCCTCTGCTATTTTATTGCTTCACCATGCATGGTCTCTGTTCCCTAGTTTGCTTCATGGCACGTGGCCTCATTTAGCTGCAGGGAAGGGTAGGAAATGCAGTTTTTACTCTAGGTTGCTACGTACTTACCTGAAAATTAGAGATCCTGCTACTACAAAAGGGAGAACAGGTGCTGGGGGACACCTGGCAGTCTATACTACATATCCAAAAATATGCTGTAACAAGTCTAATAAGCACAGAGGAGGCTGGAGGAGAGTCACCAAATGCCTGGTTCTGGGATCAAAGAGAGTTTCCTGGAGGGAGGAGTTGTCACTTCAGCTGTTTTTTAAAGATAAATAGATTGGAAACTATTCGAAAGCCTTGGTTAACAGGTTGAAAATTTCTGAAATAACCAGTGATACGTTTTCCATTTCAGCCATAAAGAGAAATCAAAGACAGCTGTGCCACCTGGGTTTGCAGTCTGAAAGGCCATTTGTATTTGAAATAGTTTGTGTTTTTGCTTTGGGTTTAGAAATATCATGAAAAGTGTACCTGTATTAGGGTTCTCTGGAGAAACAGAAGTGAGAGACAGAGAGAGAGAGAGAGATTTTAAGGAATTGGCTTATGCAGTTGTGGGGGCTGGCAAGTCCAAAATCTTTGGGGCAAGCCAGCAGGCTGGAATTCAGGTTGGAGTTAAATCTGCAGATCAGGCCAGGTGGACTGGAAACTCAGACATGGTTTCTATGGTGTAATCTTGAAGTCAGATTCTTTCTCCTTCGGAAAACCTCAGTTTTTGCTCTTAATGCCTTCAGTTGAATACATGATGGCCACCCTGCTATGGAAGGATGCTTTGCTTTACTCAAAGTCTACTGATTCAAATGTTCATTACATGTGAAAAATACCATCACAGCAATATCTAGACTGGTATTTGCCCAAACAAATGGGCACCATAGCCTAGTCAAGTTGACATATAAAACTAACCATCAAAGTACCCATTTAGTTGAACATTTTCAGAGGAAGAAATTCTTGCCCACTCTCTAAACTAGAATAAATTTGAGGAGAGTCACGAAAGCAGAAGTTTTACTGAATTATACCTAGGGTTCCCCAGGCTTGTCATTGTGCCCACAGGTGTGTGGGAAGGGCTTTAGCATATATTTTGCATTGACTAGATTCAGGGGATACCTCAAAAAGGCTCCTGGGCCACTGACCTCAAGCTTCATGCAGAACAGCAGGATCTACCCACCTCTCAGTCAGGATGGCTGTGGGGTAGGAGACGGTAGGGAGAGCCTCCTAAGAGCTCTAGAGAAGGGCCCTCTCCAAATCTGCATGGACATGGCAGGCTACAGCCCAGCACTTGCACAATTAGTGATCCTTTCTCTGTCCTTTCATACGAATCTCCATTGTAGCAATGCTATCACCCCACTGTGACTGTCTAGTCCCCCACCAGATTTTAAACTCCCTGAAGTTTTGTCAATGAGAGAGTACCAAGTAAGAATAGATTGAAAGGAATTTGAGAGCTATCTTACAGCACCTCCAGATCTCCTTTGGAGAAGACAGAACAAGTTTATTCTACATTGCCCCAGGGCAGAAGTCCAAGGCTAGTGGTCCCACTAGAATCTGACAAATAGACATGTTTTGTTCAGCCTACATGGCATTTATAAAACTTGATCGGGCTGGGCCCAGTAGCTCATGCCTGTAATCCCAACACTTTAGGAGGCCAAAGCAGGAGGACCTTTTGAACCCAGGAGTTCATGAGCAGCCTGGGCAACAAAGTGAGACTCTGTCTCTACAAAAAAATGTAAAAAATAGCCAGGCATTGTGGTGAATGCCTGTGGTCGCAGTGACATGGAGTCTGAGGCAGGAGAATGACTTGAGCCCAGAAGGTTGAGGTTGTAGTGAAAAAGATTCATACTAGTACACTCCAGCTTGGGTGACAAAGTGAGACCCTGTCTCTCACACACACACACACACACACACACACACACACACACACACAAACTGGTTTGTTGTCAATGTTTGAAAATTGGGAGGGTTTTTTTTTTTAAGTAAAATTTCTAGCTTCCTTTGAAAAATTTATACATATGAACAATTTCTACATGGTAGAAGCTGAGTTGCAGCTCTCTCCTGAGAATGGGTGCTCTGCAGTTCACCAACATAGAGACTGATGTAGAACAGGCTGGGCGTGGTGGCTCACGCCTGTAATCCTGGTACTTTGGGAGGCCGAGGGGGGCGGATCACTTGAGTTCAGGAGTTCAAAAACAGCCTGGGCAACATGGTGGAACCTTGTCTACTAAAAATACAAAAAAATTAACCGGGCATGGTGGCAGGCACCTGTAATCTCAGCTACTCAGGAGGCTGAGACAGGAGAATCCCTTGAATCCGGGAGGCAGAGGTTGCAGTAAGCAGAGATCACACCACTGCATTCCAGTCTGGGTGACAGAGAGAGACTCTGTCTCAAAAAAAAAGAAGGAGAGATTGATAGAGAACAGTTGTGTGTGTGTACGTGCAGGCGCGCGTGCACGTGCACATGCACACATGTGGTCAGGGGAGTTAAAGGGCAGGAAGAGATGGTCTTTAAAAATTCAGATTCTTTCTAAAGAAAGCACAACCTGGACCAAACCTTTTACTGTGGAAGTACTTAGAAGAATAATTTTAGGCATGGAAATGCTGTTATAAATTCAGGAAAGAATAGAGACCATCTCAAGTCACCATGCTGCTGTAAATATGCCCCCCCGCGACCAGCCCCGCTTCCTTCTACAATTCCAGTCTGTGTATTTTTGTGGAGAAGTGTACTTATTCCATTTATAATACCATGTCACATTTTCCAACTGACACCGGATAAGTTAATCAAAGATATACACTGCATCCTGAACGTCTGCTGAATTTAACCATCTATTTTTATGGTAACCAAAGAGACTTCCCAGGGCATTGCTGCAGATAGTCAGGGGGTTCACTCTAAAATTTTTTTAATGATTCAAAGTCCTTTTTTCGAGTGCTATCAAATAAATAATACTTATATTTGCAGAGGCATTCAATGAACTCCCGAGAGATGGAATACTTGCCTAAGTAGTTATAGTTAGTTAGCCACTTATGAAGTAAAAGATTGACCCCAGAGGATTTATTCTCTGACTTTCTCTCTGACAAAGGTATTTGGGGCACAGGAAGGCAGTTGGGTCACAGGGAGGTCTGTCTAGGAGACAGGTTTTTGGTATCAACCGGGCTCCTGGGAAGATTTCCGCCCATGGATTTCCTAGAGGTGAATCAGCACCACCAACTTCCCATACCAGAGGTGACACCATTCTCCAGGAAACGGAGAATGATCTGAGTGGTGAAAACTCAGCTCTTCTGTTAAGAGCATTTGCTGGTTAAAATAAAGGAGCTCATCCACAGTGTGAGTTTACATTCTGGGCTCCTAAGGGAAACTTTCAGACAGGTTCTTCTCATCCTCCAAATTAGTTTGTTCTTGGAAAAGAGCCCATGTCTTGAGTTGACCTCTTACATTTAAGATGAGACTTGGCCATTTAAGATGTTCTCTTTAATGTTTGAGTTTTGTTGTTGCTGGTTTCCCTTTAAAAGCAGGCATGCTTATACAGATTCAGTATTATAAGAAATGCAGAATGTCAAAAAAGAAGCTTCCTACTAAGCCCCCCTTCTTTCTCTATCTCTCTCTCTCATACACAAACACACACACACACACACACACACACACACACACACAGCATGGAGAGCCACTTTTAAGCACATAGTGTATATTCTTACAGATTTGGGGATGTGTCCACTTGCCATTTACTAATAAATAATTAATAAATAAATAAGATTAGAATACACATATAGCTTTGCATTTACTATACCTTGAAAGGCATTTAATGTTGATCCATGTAGTTTTTCCTCAATCTTTGTAATGGTTTCATAGACTTTCATTCCATTATTGAAGTCCCATAGTTATTTAAATGCTGTATCTGGTGTGCCCACCCAAAAGTCATACCCCATCTCCTTGACTCCTCATCAGCAAAGCCTCAGATTTGTCTGGGTGTTCTTCCTCCCATGTGTTCTGGGAAGCAATCCCCTGTCTCCACCCTCAGCCAAAGGATTATATCAGGACTGGCATGATGATCTCATTTCGTTTTCAATGATGGGTTGTAACTCATTATTGATCAATGATACTGATGGAGAAATCTTCTGTGGGGAGGGAAACATCTGAGAAAGGAAATCCTTGATAATAAAAAGAGATCAGTAGAAGAAATTCCTTCTTTGAACATTGCCTTTCTTGAGCCAGGAAGGAGACATGACTGACACACCGGAGACAGTGGAGCAGAAAGGGAAAAGCCTCGGGGTCCCTAAAGAGATCCTTGAGCTGCTGGATTACCTGGTCTTGGACCCAGCTACCATCCAGACCTCTTGTTTGGTGGATAATAAACTCCCCACTGTTTAAACTATTTTTGTCAAGCTGTTACTTGGCAGCCAAAACTATCCTAACTGATACACTTGGGTCTTTTTTTTTGCCTATTGACTTTATAAATAATACAACAATGGCTACTTCCAAAGGAGAAGAAAGTACTTTCTGAGATGTGAATGAATGAACGAACAAACAAATATTTGGCAGAAGTATAATTCTTTCATTCATTTACCTATCATTTGTTGAGTGTATAGTGCATGACAGGCCACGGGTCAGCCAGACGAGGTGGCCAAAGAAATAAGAAGACATCGTCCCTAGCCTCAAGGATGTCACACCTAGCAGAAATGTCCATGTATAAAAATAATCCTGGTACACCGTAACAGTGCAAGAGAACCTGGTAATATGAGAGCATACAGGGTAGTCAGAGAAAGCTTCACAGAAGACAAAACATTCGAAGTGGGTCTGGAAGGATAAGAGTTTGCTATTTGGGGTTAACTCCAGAAGTGGAAAACACCACCATATTGGAAGCCTTGGGGTACTCTCAAAGTCAGCAAATTTATAGCCTCATGCAAGACCTGAGTAGTAACAGCCATTTTGCATTTTGTTTTTTATAGCTAATAAGAGAAAAAGCAAACAACAGGGATCTATGGGAGATGGGAGATGTGCCCCGGTGATAGGGAGAGGTCTGTCCCTTCCATGGGAGGTATCTTTGGAAATCCCCCATCTCCACAGTTAATAAGAGCTGCCAGCCAGCAGAGGGTGAATTAGCACTGGCATCATCAGATACAAGTTGGACACAGCTGAGTGCAGACAGGACACCACATCATCTGGGGACAAGAGAGCAGACTGCCACTCCCACAGAGCAGCCTCAATATGACAGGTTGGTCTCAGGCTGACAGGACCTAGCCTGGGCCTGACCCACTGGTAAGTCACCCAAGGCAGCCCCAATTGACTCCTTGGACCCGGCAGCAAAGGCAAAACACCCAGAGAGAGGAAGCCTGGATGACTTGGTTACTGCCACCTGATGCTCTTGTGTTTGTGCCACAGGTCAGATTCCTGCAGGAGGCCAGCTCCTTAACAGCTTCCGGTTCCTCCTGGAGTAGTGTTCCTGCTTACGACTAGCTGTGCACAGCTTTCTCGTCCAGGATTTTAAAGGCTGCAGCAATGTGACAGGTAAACAAAAGGTCACAGAAGCAACTCCACTCTGGCTCCTTAAACCTCGCCTATTCCCCAGGTGCAAAAGAACTATTATAGCTACACTTGCAGACGAACTGAATGTCATAAAAGGTATAAACAGCAAGTGTCTTAACATTCTGAATGGGCAAGAATGATAAAGCAATTCATAGTCTCTATGTGCCATATTAATAATAATAATTGAAGAATTTGGATTATATTATTATGTCAATACACTTGGTCTAAAACATTTCGGGTGTTTGTATATGCTCCTAAGAATGTATTTAATTCCCATGGTCGCTTTTAATGTCTGCCTAGAAGCGGTCCATTCTCCTTCTGCTCTCGTAAGTTTGAAGCCAGGTCCCTTGGCATGCTATGTAAACACAGCCGTTTAAATAAATAGAACATGGCCACGGTTCAGCACCAGCAACAGGAGCCACTGCTTTTTTGGGTGAGGAATGATGAAGCCAAAAAAAGAAAAGGAAGAAATCCCCTGTAACATTAGACAGATCATAAGGAATTTTTCTGAATTTTGACCAAGAAGCTAAGATTAGCAGTCATATTGCACCCTTTTTATAATAAACTTTTGGCCTCGATCACAGAAATTCATTCATTTGACATACATCTATATATCAGATATGGTTTGGCTCTGCGTTCACATCCAAATCTCATGTTGAATTGTAATCCCCAATGTTCGGGGAGGGACCTGGTGGGAGGCGATTGGGTCATGGGGGTGGATTTCTCCCTTGCTGTTCTTGTGAATTATCCTGAGATCTGGTTGTTTGAAAGTGTGTAGCAATTCTTCCTTTGCTCTCTCTCTCTCCTGCCACCATGTGAAGATGTGCTTGCTTCTTCACCTTTGCCCTTCTGCCATGGCTGTAAGTTTCCCCAGGCCTCCCAAGCCATGCTTCCTGTACAGCCTATGGAACTGTGAGTCAACTAAACCTCTTTCTTCATAAATTACCCAGTCTCAGGTAGTTCTGTATAGCAGTGTGAGAACAGACTAATATAATATCTATCTATCTATCTATATATCTCTATTTATATATCTGTATGTCTATATCTATGCTCATATACACAAAGAAATGCTTTTATATTTCTGTTACAGGTTAAGCACTGGGAGGCACAGATGAATGAGGACTTGCCATCTAGGAGTCAGAGAATCAGTACAAATCTTGTCATGTCACAGCTGAAGAGCTGCCACCTAGACCTGTTCCTGCTGCTTCGCTCTGGTTTTCCCATGGCCCGTATGGAAGGGAATCAGAATTGGGCCACCACCATTTTGTGCTCCCAGACTGGAGGATGAGTGAGGTCTCTCCATCCCAGTTTCCCTGGATAACTGTGGAAAATGAACCTTAATTTAAGTTTATGACATATATTCTCTGAAAGGCAAACCTATGAAGTATATTCACACAGAGGGAAAATTTCATTCTTCAAACATCAAATCCCACTTGGAGTCTGGTGTCATTAAACCATTACAAGCCAGCCCTCCATATCCCTAGGTTCTGCATCTACGGATTCAACTACCCATGAATCAAAAATATCCAGGAAAAAAAAAGTTGATGGTAGTGTCCATGCTGAACATGTTCAGACCGTTTTTGGTCATTTTCCCTAACAATACAGTATAACAACTATTTACATAGCATGTACATTGTATTAGGTATTATAAGTAATCCAGAGGTGATTTAAAGTATAAAGGAGGATGTGCATAGGTTATATGCAAATACTATGCCATTTTACATTAAGTTATTTGAGCACCTATGGGTTTTGGTATCCATGGGGGTCCTGGAACCAATCCCCCACAGATACCAGGGGACAAGTGTGTTAAGCATTTTCATATACTCTGTTTCATCTGCGTAAGACCCTGACGATTCCAAGATAGGCTATCCTTTTACATACCACTAAGAAAAACCGGCCAACTAGACTATGGCATGCCATCTGCAATAAGATGGATTCTGATTTCAGAACCATTAAAGAATTTTTTAAAAAGTACTTTCTAGAATCAACAAAATCCAAAGGCTTTCCTCTCCAACTAGACTGTGAGTTCCTAGAGGGCAGGGAACATACTTATAATTTTCTGTACTTTGCTGTGCCTAGCACAGTGTCATACACATAGAAAATACACTGTAAAACGCTCAAATGAATGAATGAAAAGTGAATAGTTAATATAAATCCTATGCTCTCTCAACAGGAAAATGCACTGATTAATTAACCAGCCCATTCAAGTAGAGGCAGGAAGGTCCCAACTGGGCCTTGTTCTTCCGATTGGGCCTAACACTGGAAACAGCCAGACTCGTTGAGTCTGGTGTGCCCTGGAGCAGGCGGGGAGGCAGCTTCCGAACCACAGCTTCTCCAGCACTTGGAGCAGCTTGAGGCTGCTCACCTTAAAGCCTGGTCAACCAGCTGCTGGCGAGACACACTGCAATGCCGGGCTCCCCAGGAACCTATTTATGTTTCTCCTGAAAACCGGTGTGTAATATCAAACTCCTGAAAGTAAAATCACAGTTGAAGTGGACTGTGGGAGCTGGCTATTTCGGGGAACCTTCTGGTGAGTTCTCTGGTAACGTTAATAACCACTCCCTGATTTATCTATTTTATAACTTTGGATTTTTGCGTATCCTGTTCCCTTAGAACAAGGCACACTCGTATATTGGGTTTCCCCACAGTAGAGTCTTTGTGCTGGGTCAGTGGCTTGAAGGGATTTTGCCATGACCGGCCTCTCTCCCTTGAGGGTTCCTGTTCTGCTCAGGCCCCAGTTAGACTACACCCCTTCCCCAGGTGCCAGGGCTTCCCTGCTGTGAAAGTAGCAAATGGAAACCACGTGTTTCTTTTATTTCACTTTATTTTAGAATAAAGTTACTTCCTACCAGTTTCCTTCCAACTTTTGAGAGATGGACCGCAGAGAGATGTACACTGCACACAACAGGGCATCAGTGGGCATGCCGCATGTGTGCAGGGGCAAGGAATGTGCTTCACACACTCAATCCCTGTGTACTGAGCATCTGAGGCATCCCAGGTTCTGCACCACCTTTTTTGGGGAATGCAGAGATGCCCAAGACTCAGCCTCTGGCCTTGAGAAACTCACAGTCTAGTTACAGTAAGCTCTGCTGCATGATACCGCGCAGGTCTGAGTCTGCTCCTTTCTGAGTGAGTTGGGGAAGGTTTTACCTGGGGTAGAATCTGGAAGTTGGGTGTTGGGAGAAAAGGAAAGGGCAAAGAGTCACCAGATAGTGAGGCAGCATGTGCAAAGGCACAGGTGTGTGAGAGCACGGGGACCAGGGAACGATCAGACAGAGGGTGCTCTGCAGCCTCCCCCTTTACTCCTACCCTGAGCCAGTGAGAGGGAGGCTGAAGCCTTCCCTTGCCTGGGCCCATAATTGCAAGGTCTCCAGGGAACCCTAAACTTGACCTCCCAGATCTCCTGTTTCCCACAAACCTCTGAGCCTGCACTCCTCTCTCTAGTCCTGGTGCTGCTGGTGTTGTAGCACCCACTGACAGGAAATGGGGCCCTGAAAAGATTTGCTCCTGTGGTTTTGCAGGCTAGAAGGCGAGAGAAGCAGGAGAGGGCCAGTTAGGAGCACTGAGCATGGTCCCAGGACAGGGCTGTGATACCCACTTAGAAATGACTAATGACGTCCTGATACTTGCTTAGTCCCCTTTCCTAGTCCTTCCTAAATTGTCATACGCTTGAGAAACCTGGATGTCCATATGTCCCTGGCCTGTTCCTCTGCATCTGCCCCCAGGGTATGATAATCCCTGGAATACACAAGCTCTCATGACCTCTTCAAAGTGGTGAGAGACATCAGAGGCAGTGCCCGTGTGTCTCTCTGAGGCTTCAGTCATCATATCCCTAATCTCTGAGCTCAGTCTCCTGGGTTCAGGTATCAGAGCTAACTCCTTAATCCCTAATCTCCTGGGCTAACTCCTTAGGGCTAGAGAAGAGCCCAGTCATCATCTGTGGACAATCCTACCACTTATGATTGGCAGGCAGGTGCCATCTATTTTACTTCTTAACACTATTTAGTCGGGATAAGGATGCAGAATTTATGGGGTGAATTGTGAAACCTTACACTTGGAAGCAACTTGGAGGTCCCTGGCTCCACCGACTGCCAGACCCCTTTCCCACCTCCTTGGCCAGAGGTTGTCCAGGCCTCTGTCACTGATGGAGTTGGTGCCCGCTCTGCCTCTTTCCACAGCTCATACTCCAGAAGTGTTAGCCAGTCTTCTGACTATTAGCTTGACATCCATCTCCTTATAGCTTTCAGTAACTGTTTAGGTTTTTCCTTCCAGCATTCCTCAGAATGAATTTAATCCTCTTTCATATTGCCGTATTTAAGACCTCTAAATTATGTGCTTCTTCCCCACATGCACTCTCAAACTTTTATTTCTTTCTAGGAGAAACATAGCAGCTACAATTATTCCTCACATGATCTGTCTTCAGGACTTTCATTTCCCTGGTTGCTTGCTTCCAAATACACCTGAGTCTGTTAAGGTCACTCTAAAAACGATATATTGATAGGGTAACAGAAACCTCCAGCTCTTCCCTGATTGCCAACTGCAGCAAGTCTATTAGTTCCTGTAGGATCCTGAAGTGGACTTCCGTTTACAAATCCACCCTCCCTACTGAAACATGAGCACTTACTTTCTTGGTCTGTTGGTTCTCATACCCCCAACCCCCAGTCCCCAAGCTGAACTAAAGGGCAGATGTAAATTTCAGAATCCAAGAGACAACACAGTATAGGAGAATTGAGTTTTAACTTTCTTGGTATTACTAGCTCCCAGCACAAAACCTAGGAGTCAGCAGGCACTCAATAACTGTATGGTCAATCAACCAGTACATTTGTTTAATGTAAGTAGGGTAAGCTTGCATGTAGTTTCTTAGCAGTATGTCAATGTTTATGGTTAACTGCAATCTCATGGTCTATTTCATATGACCTTCTAAAAGGAAAACCTGTCAGTTCCACATGTAGTGTTGACTTTTCTTAATGTAAATTTAGGACCAGACATTTGTGTAACAAACCCTTCCAAAATTGGGTGGCTTAAAACAACAACAATTTATAATTGTCACAATTTTGTTGGTTGATGAAGTTCAGCTTGGAGGTTACTCATGCAGTCACTCACCCAGGTGGGAGCTGGGCTGGGGTTGGAACGTTCCAAATGACCCCTCATCCTCTGGGGTCTCTCTTCTTGTGGCTTTTCATCACTCAGTATTCTAACCTGAGCTTCTTTAGAGCCAAGGGGCTGGCTTCTAAGAGGGAGTGTCACAAGAAGACAAGCCTTGATGTACAAGAACCTATTAAACCTCTGATTGCTCCAAACTTACTAATGCCTTGTTGGTTAAAATAAGTCACATGATCAAGCCCAGCATCAAGGTGGAAGGGAAATACATAAAGTCACGGACACTGTGAGGTGATTTACTGGGGACCACCAATGTCACAGTCTACCACCATTTATCCTTATTAGATGTCATTGTTACACTTTTGAGAGGGAAGTTTTTTGCTCACATCTTTACAAAAATTCGAATTTTTCAGGATATGGGCTCCATGATGATGGTGATGACAATGATATATCATTTACTGTCTGCAGTATCCTAGGTTGTTCTTTGCATGTTTAAAATTTACATAAAAATCCCAAGGACAGAATTATTGCTCCCACTGGAGAGATAAGAAAAATTAGATTCACAGAGCATCAGTAAGTTTCTTAGTCCCCATCTTAGCTGAAGGCAAGATTTCAACCTAGGTCTCTTTAATTCCAAAGGAGGTGTTTTTTTCCACTGTACCATACTGGCTCTGAGTCTACTTTTGACTCAAGGAAACATATAATTCCCTGCGAAAGAGTGTTTTTCAAATTCTAATAAGGAACTCAAATAGTCAGACAATGCAAAATCACTTTTCTTTCTCTGGAGTTCTTTAAGTGTTTAAATTTCATTTTATTCTAGGGCATTTTGGTTTCTTTTGCTTTACATAGTGAGTTCTCCTGAGTAGTGAAGGAGCCCGAAAGAGCTGATCATACAGTAGGGCTGGGATGTTTAAATATCTGGATGAAGGTTCTGATAAGACTTCATATAAATAGCTACAAGGCAGGGTTCCCATACAAAAAAAATTGAGTTTGAACTTGAAGTTAGTCTTAACTCCATCTATACTGTCTGGATTGCCAGCGTGGCCTCCAAGTAGAGAACTATGCTTTTTTCTTTATCTACTCTGGTAAATTATTAAAGGGCTCTTCTGCCCAGGGGGAGATCATTAACTACCTGGGAGGTCTGGCAGGTGCAGCAAGGTGAACCAGGGCAGCTCTGGTTGGGATGGCGGGACTGAGCTTCCTCAGGCAGCTTCCACTGCTCAGCCAGAATGAGGGAAAGACCACCCCTGGGCAGGGCTGCGGGGATTGGGCTGGTAGGCAAGAATAGAGGTAAAGATGGGATGAAGGAAGAGGACCTCCCTGTCCAGCCTGAAAGTGGACTTCCAACTCTTTATGTCACTCAACTCCCATTTGCCTGATGGAGTGTGTGCCATGTGCACCTGCATTACCCACATTCCCTCCTTCCTCTCTTGGAGGGTGAAACCACTGTGTGACAGCTCTTTTACTTGAACAAGTGGAGGCAAGGATGAGTCCCAAATTGGCCAATGGAGAAACAACATTTGTGCGGATGACACAGGAGAGCAGGGGAGGTGAGCAGGAGTGACAGAACCTCAGCTAAACCCATCATCAACCTAAGGTCTTCACTATCCACATAAAGTGACAAGGGAGGTTACATGACACAGCCAAGCCCACCAACTTCCTTAGCACTAGAGATGGCACTAGAACCCACACCTGCCCCCGCCCCCCCCCCCCCCCCTCCCCGCAGGACTTTTTCCTTGGCACTGGTGAAGTCACCAATCTCAGTAGCTTTCACGAGCCTACTGGGCAGACAGTTGAAAGCACTTTTCTCTATGGCTTTACATCTTGGCCTTTAGGGCAGTAACCCACAGCCTAGTTAGTTTTACTTCCTCAGTCACCCTTCCCTTGTTTCTTTTGGAAAGTGGTGCAGCTATTGGAGGATTTGCTTAACTGAATGTGCTCTCTCAGCTTTTCAGTCCATAGAATGGGCCCCAGCTACACCCTGCTCAAGGATCATGGAAGAATTCCTGAGGTAACGTGTTCATGTTTGGTGAGTCGTTCTTTACAATTCACCCCTGTGGTGAGCCCAGCCTAATGCAGCCTCTCGTTTGCTCTGTACACATGCACACACACACACAGAGTCATGCACACATGCACATATGCACGCACACATGAGAAACACAAGAAAGCACCTTTAAAAAAAAATTAGTGGATGATACTACTTTCCCTTTGTGGATGGTTGCACCTGATACCAATCACGGGTTTAAGCTTGGTGAGGAAAGAGATGGACAGAGATAGAAGCTGGGGAGAAAGATTTGTAATTATTTAAACTTATCGAATAGCTATGTGCCTACTCTACTCTGAAAATAGTGCCTGGGTTAAAAGTCTCTGTACCTCAGAAGGTCACCATTTGTGGGAGAGGTAGATCAAAACATATCATTTTAATCAGGAAGAGTTTGAGGTGTGGGAGGTTAAATGGCACAGGCCCGAGATGGAACTAGCACCCACATCTGCCACCCCCAGCACAGGGCTCGCTCCTCAACCTTGGGTTGTTGCCAGTCTCAGTAGGTATGAAGAATGTATTGGGCACACATGTTGAAAGCAATGCTTTTCTAGGGAGTTTAGGAGCGAGAGAAGCACGTGCAATTCCCTGTGTTGTCCTGGGAGGTGACACATGAGGTGAGTCTGGGAGGAGAAGCTCACAAGGGCTTGGGGTCAAGCATTCCAGAGAGCGGAGACAGCCTGGGCAAAACCACAGCGGTGCTCTTGGTAGGCCTGGGCCTCTGGCTAGTGGTTTCCTTCAACCCACACACTGTGCATGGAACCCACAGAAAGCAGCACAGCAGAGTATCTGCTCTCATGTTCTTACTGGTTGGGAGGCCTCCCGAGGACATTCTGCCTCAGGTTCTTATTGTCTGAGGTCACCGAGCCTCCTGAAAGTATTTCAGGAATGTGGAGTCCTGACTCACTCTCTTCTTTGAGTTCACAGTCTGAAGTTCATAAAACCTCTTCCCCCTTTAGTCATTCTTATTCAAACACTGGCCCACATGCTTCACAGATGGAGCTGGCGGGAGGAATCCTGGGACGCATTGTTTTGCTCAGGATGTGAAAATAGATGAAGAGTTTGGGAGATCCAGGAGCAATCATTCACTAAGAGCCAGACCCCTGCATCAGGGGCTGGCTAAATGCACAGAGACTGGCTGGCTCGCTCACAGAGCGGAGATCACTGGCAGAAGGGAAACGCCATGAAAGCATCCTCTCTGTGCCTCAGTTTCCTCATCTGCAAACAGAGACAATAACCACACCTTCTTCAGAGAACTGGATGGGGAGTGAGTT
Source organism: Rhinopithecus bieti (assembly GCF_001698545.2). Lineage (NCBI taxonomy): Eukaryota > Metazoa > Chordata > Mammalia > Primates > Cercopithecidae > Rhinopithecus > Rhinopithecus bieti. Next base: position 3,650,664 of record NW_016803692.1, on the reverse strand, counting down.
AATCCACATAAAGTAGTTAGAATACAGCCTGACACACAATAAGTGCTCAATAAATACTAGTTTATTGTTCATACTATTGCTCATTGTTGGCAGAGTGAGTTGTCTACACGCTAAGTGGTGTGGGGAAGAGGAGGTCTTCCTGGAATAGGACTGTGTGGGATAAACCTGAAAGGAAAATGTCCAGTGCCGTGTGTGAGTTGTCCAGATGGGGAGGCCTTCAGACATCACACACACACAGCAGGAGGGGCAGCTTGGGAGAGAAGAAACTCCAGCGGCACATCTGGCCTGATGCGAAAGTTTCAATCCATGTACTTCTTCTGGTTAGAAACAATTATAAAAATGACCAGGGAATTAACAAAGGGGATGCAGGAGAGATACTTGGAGTATGGGCTGGGCATACACATAGCCCAGCATGGGGTTTCAAATTGGTGTTATTCACCTTACTTCTCCTGCTGCCGTGAACGCAATGAAATTCTCAGTGAGGCAGGCCACTGACAGATGAGATGCTCTGTTTTCCTCCTTTCTGACTGCAGCTCAGTTTAGAGGACTGAAAATGCTAGGAGACATCTAGCCCACCCTCCCCCTACTTCACACCGCATCTTGCCTCAGAGCTGGTTTTGACATCTGTCCTAGAAGACATCATCCATTGCCTTGATTCATGGGTATGAGTCTAAGCAATCTTAACCACTGCTGGGATTCCATTTGGACAAGGAAAAGCTTTCTCTGCCTTTCAGAGCACTCTACAGAGAAACCCTAACTTTAGCAAGGCTCTGGGGACCCCAGGGGAGATCCGGAGAAGTAAAGCACCCAGTCCAATGGAGCCTCCAGAATGCATTTCGAGGGACAGTGCTTTAGTTCTTCCCTTGACCTCAGTCTCTCTCGGTCATCCCTTGTCCCCATTCTATTCCAACTGGAAAGGCTGAGTAGCTGCTTCTGCGCATGTCTGTTATTGTAGTGACCACAAAGTAAGAATCTTAAATGAATTTGAAAGCCCTTAAAAAAAGAGTAAAAATAGTCCTAGTGGAAGAGATGGTTCAGGAGTTTCACAGAAGGGAATTAGAAGAAGCCATTATTGACTCAAAGAAAAAGATTACTAAATAGATAGGAGAAGGTAACCTCTGCCCTACTTTCAGACCAATGAGTAGATATAAATGACATTACACTCTCACGCTTCATGAAAAGTAACTGGACAGTTGAGATGAGGTGATTCTTGAAAGAAGGAAAGGCTATTAGATTCCTTACTATTAATCATTAAGATTCCTCAATTTTTTATTAACCAGCCTTTTTTTCTAATGACAAAATATATCTTTATGGTACATAATTCAAACTATAAAGAAGGGAATGAGGTAAAAAGTAAAATTCCTTTTCTCCACTCCACACCCTCCTTCCCAAACCTCCCTGCAGAAACCACTATTAACAGTTTCTTCTCCATCTTTCTAGACTTGCCTATGTATATTCCAACCTCCTCTGACAATCTTCTCTTTTTTACTCACCCACAAGAGGCCTTCCAACTTGGCATCTCACATCATGATATTGCCTTTGTCTGGGAAACTTTTCTCCTCTTTGCATGGCTCCCTCATGGCTGCTACAACCTTCTCGGAATTGTCAGCTACTCAGAGAGGTCTCCTGTGACTTCTCTATTTAAATAATCCCACCACCATCACCATTCTCCACCTTGACACCACCAGTGTCTGCCCAACCCTTAGCACAATGTCTAGCACACAGTATTTTGATCAATACATGACGGATGCGTGAGTGAGTACATTAGGTGCATGCGCATGCATACATATGAATGTATTCTCCCCACAAAGGGAGAATGGTATTACAGAGAGAATTCTGTAATTTGCTTTTCTACTTCACAACATATAATAAAAAACAATAATGATAGTATTTCTTAAGCACTTATGTTCCAAGGACTGTTCTAAGCATTTTACATGTATTCTTTCATTTAATTCTTACAACAGCCCCTTAAGATGGTAATAATACTACCTGACTTGCCAGATAAGGGAACAAAGAAATGGAGACATGGGGAGGTTAAAACACAGCTTGCAAATGGTACAGCCAATGCATAAATTTACACCAATCATAAAATGGCTGTTTAGCCTTAATTCACATATTAAAATATTTTGTGGCAAAATATACTCAACATAAAATTTATCTTTTTAATCATTTTTAAGTTTACAGCTTAGTGGCATCAAGTATATTCACATTGTTGTGCAACCATCGCCACCATCCATCTCCAGAACTTTCTCATCATCCCACCATCCATCTCCAGAACTTTCTCATCATCCCAAACTGAAACTCAGTACCCATTAGACATTAACTCCCCATGTTCCCCTCCCTCCAGCCCCTAGCAACCACCATCTTATTTCCTGTCTCTATAAATCTGAGCACTGTAGGTCCCTCATAGAAGTAGAATAATATATTATTTGTGCTTTTGGGATTGGTGATTGGTTTGTTGCACTTAGCATGTCTTCCTTATTAATTAATATCTAATGAATAATTTTATTGAGTAAAATATTTGAGCACATGATACAAAATTCAAAAGGCATAGAATCAAAAAGCAAGTTCTCTTCCTACTTCTGTCTCTAGGTACCCCAGGGGCAACCACTCTTCCTAATGTCCTTCCAAAGATGTTCTAAGCATGTACAATTATATTATTTGTATGAGTCATATATGTATACATATTATACATCTATTATACATATATGACTCATACAAATAGCATACGATACATACTGTTCTGTGTCTTGCATTTGCCATTTAACTCTATACCTTGGAGATAGTTACATGTCAATGTACATAGAACTGCCTCTCAGTAAACATAATTTACATAAATATATACAGCTGTACACTTATATTCACTTTTGTATGTTTCAACAGAAACATAATTTACAGTTCAAAACATAGATTATATTTTTCTTGAAATATACATAAAGTGAACAGCTGGATACATTTTCACAAACTGAACATACCCCTATAACCAGTACCCTGAAGAAGAAACATGACCAGCATTACTAGTTTCCCAAAAGTCTCTCATTTTTTATTCCAGACATTACTCACCTTCACCAATGGTAACTACTCTCCTGACTTAACAGAATAGATTAGTTTTGCCTGTGCCTGTAGTTTTGTTGTTATGGTGGTGGTTTGTTTCTCTGTTTGTTTTTTAGAGACAGGATCTTGCTCTGTTGCCCAGGCTGGAAATGCACTGGCACAATCATATCGCACTATAACCTCCAACTCCTGGGACTCCTGGGCTCAAGTGATCCTTCTGCCTCAGCCTCCCAAAGTGCTGGCATTACAGGTGTGAGCCACTGCACCAAGCCCTGTTCATGTAGTTTTTATGAAAATAATCCTGCTGCATACACTCTTATGTCTGGCACATTTCACTCATCCTTACGCCTATGAGATTCAACCACGTCATTGACCTTCATATGATCTTTAACAACATCTTTGGATAAGTGAAGGCCCTTGCTGCTGTGGATGAGCCCAGCTGGCCTGAGGTCTTACATGTCATACCCACCTTCTCTCAGTCTTACGCTCACAACCTTTGAATTTCTTTAAACTGCTTTGTAAATGCCGTAAAGAGTCTACATGTAGCCAAAATTCACCTCCAGATGTATCTAATGATGAAAACCAGCAGCCCCCAGCTGAGGTTTGTGTAGAAAGTTACATCAGAGTGAGAAGGGGGGAAGGAGCACAGCCTTCCATTCTGATCAGCGTCTCTGCGGCCACAGCTTAATAAGACATGCTTTTTGAGGCCTCATCCACTCAGCCCAGAACTCAAATCTCAAATTCCCCAAACATGAGGAATCATGACAAAGCACTGGTTTGCATTCCCTTGGCAAATGTTACTTTAAAAGTAGAGTCAAAACTACTTCCAAGTAAAGAGCAAAGCAGCTTTAACCAATATCAGCAAAGGGTCTAATAAAAAAGATGTGGCTAATGTATTCCGGCTGTTTGCTTTCTTGTGCCCTAAGACTCAGGAGAAAATATCAGTTTGGGAAAGAAGTCATAACACATGGGGCAGGAACAAAATACCAACAGAGTGAAGTTGCACATGCTGTCCAACCTGGTTGTCTGCTTATGAATCTGAAATCCCAGACCTTCACATGAGTCCCCAACCTCACCCCATCCCTTGCCTGGCACAGACAGGAATATCTATTTCCAGATATGAGCTGTTACATAGCAGAACCAATCTGTACATCCGTGTGGGGCCAATCATCAGTGCTCTGATTGGCTCATCAGCCAACATGCAGGGCTGCATTCCTGTGGTTCACCCTTCCAGAAGGGCCTTTCCCAACACCACATGCTGCCCGTGCTGGGTCCAGCAAGAGAGGCGGAGGCAAAGGATGTGTCTCATGGCACCACAGGCTCTGTTTTACCAGAATAATACTGTTCTTTGGCCCATTGCATCCGTTCTCCCGACATGGGCCTTCTCCTCACGTGGACCCTAAAAGACCTCTTCTCTATTTACCTGCCAACCTGTAACAGATAATTATAGTGGCCACCAGACATCCCTTCAAATTCGTCATGATCTCATTCAGTTATTCTAGCAGCAAAAAAGTTACAGAAAACCCAAGATAATATTAAAAAAAATTCGTCCTCTGGCTTTCACCTTTCTTGTGGCAGGCAAAAAAAGGTAGGAAGAATAAGCATAGGAAAAGAAAAGTAAGAGCTTGTGGGGCAAGTTGAAAACAAACCTTACCAAGTCCAGAAAGAATTTTCCATTTAAATGCTTTATAACAATTTTCTCTAATGAATAGTAGAGTGCGGAATAAGGCATGCTACTTTTTAGTGACTTTTCAATTTGGCATCTATTGAAAGGTGTTTTATACCCTCTGCAGCCAAGATGAGAGGGTGCAGGGGAGACCACATACTCTCCCAGCAAGGCAGGGATAGATAGCCCCTGTCACCCCTGGCCCAGGAACATGTGGAGGCTACTCCTGGATAACTACACACTGTTCAGCTGTATTTCATGCAATTATATCACATTCCTTCCTGGAAACTTCTCCAAAAAGAGAGCAGAGATGAGAAATACTCATAGAGAAGGCTTTCACTGGGGCACACAAGCTGAACTGGCAGGAATCTGAAGAAGGCAAAGCAATGGAATGTTAACCTCGAATGAGTGAACAGGAGATAAGCAAACATCAGCTGACAGAGCAAACACCCCGGAAATATGACCTGCCTACCTTGGGAAGGGCTAGAGCTCTTGAATTAGCCTTTAAATGGAAGGAGGTTCTTCCTGACTCGGGTTTTGAAACCAAGACTGAGCAAAAGCTTCAGTCTTCATTCCTGAGATGAAGTTTAGAGTGCAAAAGATTTCGAGTGCAAAAGATTTTGAGAGTTGGTTAGAGCCTGAGGACAAGCCTCTTGTGAACAGAAGTTCCAAGAATCAACAGTAGCTGGCAGCAGACAACCTCTCCAGGCCGGAGGGTGGCAGAACCCAAGAGGGCTAGTGCAGAAGGCATCTGAGAGATAGCCCAAGGCTGTCCTTTGCTTTTCAGATGAGGAAAAGGTCCAGAAAGGGCTGTCTAAGGTCACATAGCTGGTTAATGACAGAGCTGGGAGCAGAGCCACATTGAGCTAAGTTGTATTCCTACATCTCCACCAACGTGTAACCCAAATCAAAATAATTGGGGGGCAGAAGAAAGGGGAAAAGTTATGGTCTTTGAAAGTCATTAGTAATCCTATTATTAGACACATAATTAATATCATTTGCCAAGTAAACATACTAATGTCTTAAACGTGAGAGGCAATGTCTATTGCACTAATGAGGTGACTGGTACCATAGCTGTTTATGGCAGATATACTTTTTCAAATTTAAGACTTTAGCATACACATGTACATATGGAGAGAGAAACAGAGAGTTGATTTACATATATATTTCCCATCTAAATACATACCTTGACTATTTTACCAGGAAAACAACCAAACAACTTTCACTGCGGTATACAAAGAACGATGACAAAGTTACATGGCTTGTAGTTTAAAAAGAAAGTTTAGGCTGTGTGTGGTGGCTCACGCCTGTAATCCCAGCACTTTGGGAGGCCAAGGCGGGTGGATCACCTGAGGTTGGGAGTTTGAGACCAGCCTGACCAACATGGAGAAACCCTGTCTCTACTAAAAATACAAAATCAGCTGGGGGTGGTGGCACATGCCTGTAATCCCAGTTACTCGGGAGACTGAGGCAGGAGAATCACTTAAACCCAGGAGGCAGAGGTTACAGTGAGCTGAGATCGCACCATTGCACTCCAGCTTGGGCAACAAGAGCAAAACACAGTCTCAAATAAATAAATAAATAAATAAATATAAAAAAAGAAAGAAAGTTTAAAAACAAAATTGCTTGGGTCCCTCCACCCTGCCTTTTCACTCTCTATTAGTTTTTAAAGAGTGGCTTGAGTCACAATGAAGGGGAGAAAAGCAGAAGCAAAGACAGAAGCCCATTCAATCAGGACAACATATGCCTTTGCAGGTGAGGAACAGTTGGCCCAATTGTGAAGTCTCCAGGCTGGGGCAAGGAGGGAAGGCATGCCCAGGAAAAGCACGGGTGAACTGTGATAGTTTCTATGCTTATTTCTGAAGGCCCATCAAGGAGCTAAGAGAAACTAGAATGTCCTGTTGAGGGAGGATGCAGACTTTTTCCCTCATTGTTTCCTAATGTAGGTTAGAACACTGATGGTCTAGAACACTGAAAAAGACCTTTTGTATTCTATTCAAGACAGATGAATGACAGTACAGTCACAGCCAATTAGGGCTAGAAGGACCTCATAAGTCACCTAGTCTGACATTTTCATTTTCCAGATCAAAAAATGGGGCACAGATAGATCCAGCAACTTGATTAAGGTGGGCACAAGCTCTCAGAGTGTGTTTTGCCAACCTCTAGTGGGTATATTGGAGCTGGGGGGTGGGGTGCACAGACAGCATTCCAACAGGTCTGTAGATTTTTTGAAATGCAAGCCAAAATGCACAAAGTTGTGTGCAGAGTTTACTTCCCTGGTTGATTTCATAAGTTAACTTGAAAATTAAAACGTTACAGTTATAATAATTATCCTGTCTTCCAAAAGTATTCATTTGGAGTGTAAGCACTTCAAACATGATCTTCTGTTTTCCTAAAGGTGCTGGAGCACGGGAAGGCTAGCCTGCTTTCCGCCACATGGAGTGGGAGGATCATGGAGCCTGAAGCTGAGAGGCCACAGTGCTGCACCTGGCATATATCACCAACTTGCCGTGCAACTTCATCTCATTGACTCCGCATTCCCATTGTTTGGAGTGGATCACCAGTACTTCCCTTGACAACTCAGAGTCTGTACTTTTCTGTATCATCCAGTGTGATGACAACTGTCTACACAACCAAGTCTGGCCAGCACTGAACACACTCAGCCTCCCCAGAGTGCTCCAAGTCTCAAAGCCCAAACTGCAGCCAAATCTTGGCCGAGTGTTGTCCTCTGGTCAGGCCAGAGCACCTTTCTGAACATTTTTAGACCATTCCTTGAATGAGCCCAAATTCTTGGCACATAATTGGGACTGTTGCCATCACTCCAGAACCATTTATGAAGCACTTACTGTGTACAATGTTCAAGATCTTGTTTTGAACATCTTGTTTCCATCTAGACAACAATGATGCACAGTAGGAATTGTCATTCCCTGTTTCAGAGAAGAGTCAAGGTCAGCCGTGGCCCAGTAACTTGCCCAAGGCCACACAGCTATTGAGTGGCAGAAATGAATTAAACCCTCCACTTTTTGACTCTAACACCCTTGCCTCCCTCCTTAGGGCACAGGCACACCCAGCCAGGCTGAGAGGTACTGAGGCACTCTCAAACTTCATGTTTGTCATGCATACCTATGACTTCCTTCGACTTCCCTGCAAATTTCCACCATATGCATTTCCATAGCAACATTGCAACACAAACATGGTGTAATCTTTGTCCACTGCAGTACATAGCTTGAAAGGTTTTTGTTTTGTTTTGTTTTGTTGCTGTTTTAAATAAAAAAGAGTTGCATATGTACACAGCTGACCTAGATCCCATGGCAACAAATAACAGGTATAAACTTGGGTTCTTTTCCTTTCCTTTCTCTAAATCTTTTTCCTTTTCTCTTCTTTGCAAGGTAATAGTTTAGAACATCAAAAACTGGGTTGCACCACTTGCGATTAAGCGGGGCCCCAATTCGGTGACCGCTGCGCCGCCAGTCTGGCGCGGGCTTCCTGCAAGACAATGGCCACAACTTGACGCGCGAGCGCCAGCCCCAGCCCGGGAGTCTCGCCGCTGGAGCCTGACGCACGCGGAGACCCGAGGGCCGTGCCCCAGTTTTGTGGAACCTGAGGGCGGCTCGGGTCAGGTCCCCGCGGGAGGACGAGCGCGACTCGTCCCTCAGGACCGACGGCGTGTGGCTGCGGGGGCAGGGGGTGACCCTCTCGCCCGGCCGCTCCAGCGAGGGGATGCGGATAAGACCCACCCCTGCCATCACCTCGTGCCAGCACCAGGTTACCCTCCCGGCGACCCTCCGAGGCGGTATTGCTGTCAGACACATTTTACAAATGCAACCCTCCAGCCTCACGAAGGCCAGCACCTGGCCCACACCCACAGGCTAGGAAGGGAGAGTGCAGAGATTTGAATCCAGCGCTTTTTAAAAATTTTGTTTCACTCTACTTCCCGTGGCTCCTCGCCCCAAGGGCACTGTGGAACTATCTCTGCCCAGGATCACTTATCTGAACCCGGTGTTATGCTTCCTTCCCGGGCAGTCCCTGGGTGCAGCTTCCGGATGGGCTAGCTTCGGAGGCATTCCCTTCCCTGGCTGATGCAGGAAGGCGGGTTTGTCTGTCTGTGGTCCCGTCCCTCGTTCTCCCCTCTGATTCTCCCTCCTCCCAGAGCCCCAGCTTTTAAAGGCTTCATATATCCTCACAAATGGAGATCCACTGACATGAAGAAATTCTCAAGCAACTAGGCAATTGGGATTGTGCAAGGGCTTGCCCCTGATCCTATAGTAAAAGGTCCAGCCTTCACTAGCTGAAGGTGAGGAGGAATTTCACTGGGGAAATGTCATTCTTTGTTTCACTGTCATGAATCCAGTGAAACTTATTATCACCAGAAATGTTCCTTGCCTGCTTCCTTGCTGAAATTGTGCTGAGGTATCCGATAGCCTACTGAGGTGGTGGGTAGGAGGCTGGACAGCCAAGTGGTGATAAGAAAACCTACCATTTCAGTAGTACTCACTCAGTGCCAGGTGCTCTGAGCAGCTCTCTATAACACTGCCTCCTCACAAACCCCAAAGGCAGGATTATTATATTATTATATAGTCAGAATATTAACATTAATATGATACTATTAATAATATTATTATTCTTGCTTACCACGTGAGGGATCCAAAGCTTGAAGAGGTCACCTATCCTGTCTAGATCCTGCTTCTGACTCTAGAGCCTGCCAGGAGTGATTTCCCCATAGAAGGGGAAGGGGCTGCTTAGCAGTGAAACAGAGAAATAAGATTGTGCCAGGAGAGATCACATTATTCCTCAGACTCTCAGGCCGACTTGCACAGCTTTAGGATAGCGAGTGGAAGAAGAGTGGAAACACCCCTACCTCTTTGTCCAAACCCACAGTGAGATCCAAGGCTCAGTCAGGAAGGCTCTTCATTTAGTCAATTGTTTTCTGTTTTCAGAACTAAAGTGGAAGTGACCCAGTGAGGAAGGAAAATAAGCAAAGAATAAGCATGATCTGCCTTGGTCACACAATTAAAATACATATGCTCCTAAAGGTACACCACTCTTCCACCCACCCCTTCAGAGTGAGAAAGGCCCTTTTTGCCCTGGAAGCCTACTGAAGTATTCTACTGGGGAAGTATTCTACTGAAGTATTCTAGTGGGGAAGTCCCTGCTCCTTCTGAAGGAACACTGAAAGAAACCTTTTTCCTTATAGTACAGTCACCCAAAGGGTTTATTCTAGAAATGCAGAGAGGCATTAGAGACAGTATGTGAACAAAAGCAGGACAGAGGATGCACACCCAGATGCTGTCTTGGCCAGGTTGCAATTTGAATGATCTAATGTTTTCTGGCTTCTTCTTGCTTTGCTTTTCCAATTTGGTTTGGATATTTGCATTACTGTATTATTTTCCCTGTACAATTGCTGTTGTCTGTACACAATTAGGTCATTTTCACAGATGGGTGAGGACACACTTCAGAAGTGAGATGAGCTACAGCTGCTAGCTGGCTCCCTCCTGGGATGTGTATTTAGATCCCTTTCTTGTTGGTCCCAAAGACTACCTGTACCCAGGGTCTGAAAATTTTAATTTAAGTCATCTAACAAGTGGAAAGAACTACAGCATCCCCTTGTAATGGTAGGTAAGAGACATCTTATAAGTTTTGGGTTGATTTGCTGATCAATGGTTCCTTGGGCCTAACCCCATATTGTTAAGTTCCAAACAAAAGAAAGGACTATTTCCCAGTTGCTTGTGGCTTCTTGGTCCATGAAGTTCTGCTGAAATGGACCCTGGGCAAGGAAAAAGAAATGGGAAATTATAGAGGGGAGGAAGGGTAAGGTGCCCCCGGACGTGAGCCCAGAATTGTATAAGCAAGTATAGAAGCTGGCCTTTGAACAAGGACCTTGAAGAGTGAGAAAAAAGGGATCCCAAAGGAATGGAGGCTTATTGTGCAGATGAAAACTGATTATGGCCATGTTCACAAAGTACCTCAATGGTGTAAAATCTCACTAATACATACCCTACTAACTTAGCCTTCTCAACTATCTGGAATATGTGGCCTTTTGAGTAAAGCCAGGGCTAAAATTCACTTTTGTGCTATCTCCAAAAATAAAGTTGAGCTAAACAAATACAAAGACAGGCTGCTATTAAAGTCACTGGGGAAGCCCCTGACTCTTGATGTTCATAATCAGACACGACCATATTCAGCTCATTAAATGCCCCATTATGGGGAGGACCATCTCTCTGGCTCAGCTTGTTTCCTATTTGCTTCCTCTTGTGGCACCTTAGGTCTGCATCTATGACATTGACCTTGTTTCTCCTCTCCGCTTTTCCCTTTTTATCCAAATTATTCATTCATTATTTATGCAATAGATATTGTGCTCCTTCTATAACTGAAGCATGTGCTAAATGCTGGAGTTACAACAAGTAAATACGGAATATTTGCTCTCAGGGAACTCATAGTCTAATGTGGAAAACTGATGATAAAGTTTGATGGACATGGAGACCCACATCCAAGCATGGAGTGATGCCAGGCAGCTAAGACTCAGAGAAACTGAAGACTTTTTCCAAGTTCTCTCAGTTGGCTGATGACAGGGTTGGAACTGATGACATCAGTCAGGAACAAAAGCCTGGTCTTCTGCCACTACCTCCTTGAGACTTCCCAGACTCCCACGTTTGGAGGCTTCTCTTGTTCTTTCTATCCAGTTGCACATAGTTCATACTCATTCTTTTCCTAGTACTGATCTATTCCTACCTCAGTAGAATTCACATTTATCACTAAAGCCAGGCATCTGCCCTATCTCCCTCTAAGGATAGATGTGCTGATATATTGAGCTAATCAATGTAAAAGTGCTTTGAGAACTACACTGCAACACAAACTTAAGTCCCAAAACCACAATCTAATTAACATATTAATTTAATCAGTGAATCAGTCACGATATCAATCATGAATCAATACTAGGTTCTGTGGGAGATGAGGCATGTCTTCATATATAACATGGCCCCATCCCTAAAGGAATTGATGGATGAGTTGGTGGTAAAAAGTTAAAGAGGAAAGAAAGTAGGCACTTACTGAGTGCCTATCATGTAGTATGCATTGTGCTGCCTTTCCTTATATTATCTCACAATAATCCTCACAACATTCCAGGAGGTAGTCATTATCTTCTTCAATGTTTGGATAGAATGTTTGGATAGAATACCCTCTCCCAATGCCTCTCTGTTCAAGTACAACATGGCATAATAGCTAAAAAGCCTCGGATCAGGGTTCAAACTGAATTTGTATCCAGGCACTGCCAATTACTTTCTGTAGTCTCTGAGGAAATTGCTCAAATTTTCTGCACTTTAGTTGTAAAATCACGGTAAGAATAGTACCAATTGTATGCTTTGTTGTAAGGATAAGGTGACCATATATGTTGACATATTTGCCACAGTGGCTGGTCCAGAGTAAGCACTAGATAAAAGTTAAGATATTATTATTACTATCCAGCTCCAACTCCTTTTTATCTGCAAAATTCTTCCCAGATCTCCTATCGAAATTAGTCTCTTTTACCTCTGTATCTTCACATCACTATAGGCATGCTTCTCGTCATGTTCATATGTGCACCTGATTATTACTGCTTAGCACAGAAAAAAATAATAAATGTAGGCGATTAGATGAATGTCTCCCACAATGATATCACATGCTCATAGAAGGTAGGAAGTATTGTGTTTCTAGCTATAAGGCAGACAAAATGCCTGGATATTATAGATAAAATACACTTTCAAATGTCTAGTCAACTCACATGTAAATTGGAGAAATCCCCAAGGGGACACACACACACACACACACACACACACACACACACACACACACAAGGGATTGGAATCCAGCATGGTAAACAGCCACTAAAGCTACTGCTGCTATGGAAAGTCTATCTTATTAACTTTCAGGCTCAATGTAAAGGGCATTATGGAGAACAGGAGCCAAGGCTTAGTACCTTCAAAAAATGGAGAGTTGGAACTAAGACCCCTGCATAAAAGTGAGACTCACAAAGAAATATGTACTCAGTGAAAGGGTAGACTAGGAAAAAAAGAAAAAAGAAAAAAGGAAACCTGCTTATCTGTAATAAAGAAAAACAGGGAAATATGTCACCCTTGGCCTGGGCTCATAAGATATTAAAATCACAGATACACCTTCCTAACCACAGGTTTGGGGTTTGAATTTATACTTACCTACATGATCTTGGAAGTCTCAGTTGAAAAAATTGGTTTAAATTGGCCTCAGGTTGATAGCACCCCAGGGTACCTGGCAGAAGCAGATCTTATCTGGAGGGACAGCAACCCAGGCCTCATAGGAGTGTAACAAAGAAAGCCCCAGTGAACATGAGATAACAATCTGAAATTACAAACCACACTAGGAAACAAGCTACCAATATGAGAAATACCAATATGGAAAAGGAATAAATAACATATAAAAAGACCAAGGAGAATGAAGAAAGAACCAAATAGTACTTACTGAAATCAAAATATACAATCATCAAAGGTAGAAACACAGTGAATGAGTGAAAGTAGAGAAGACACAAGTAAAGAGAGAATTAAGGAACTAGAAGATAAATGTGAAGAAATAACCCAGCAAAAGAGCAGAGGCACAAATAAACGAGAAACATCAGATGTTAAGGGATCAGGAAGAAAAAACCCAATGTGAAAAAGGCAATATTTAGAGATAATGTTTCCAGAATTAAGGATAAGAAGCTGATTAGTTTGATCTTTCAATCTAGAGCACCTGGCAAGTGCCTATTAGATGCCTAATAAATGTTCTTTGAGTTGGATTGACACAAGTCCTCTAGCATTTGCTTGTCCTTTAGTTCATATATTTATCCATTTAAAAAAATATTCACCAGAAATATAGAGGTGAACAAAACAAAGTTCTTTGGGTTTGTGTTCCAGACAAAAATGACAAATAATAAACAAATCAACAAATTTAAATGAGATACTTCTGAATTATAAGAAGTCCTATGAAGGAAATAAAAGGGCTACTTAATAGCAATACTGGGAATAGGATTTCACTGAAGAAGAGAGACCTCAATGATAAGAAGTGAAGTGAAAGTATTCCAAATGAAGATACAGCACATACCAAGGCCCTGAGGTAGAAATCACTTGGTGTTTTTGAGAAAAAGAAGTCAATGGGTCTGGTCTGAGTGAGTGACATGGAGAGTGGTATAAGATGTGGTTTGAGAGGTAGGCAAGAACAATGGGGCCTTTTTTTTTTTTTTTTTTTTTTTTAAATAAATTTGAGAGCAACAGGAAGTCACTGGAGAGTTTCAGGCACAGGAGTGATGTGCTCTGTCACCCTGGTTACTCTGGAAATAGAATGTAGTGGGGGCAAGAATGGAAGCAGGGAGCCTAGTTAGTGACTTCAGTTGTCCATGCAAGAGACAACAGCAGCTTGGGCTAGGGTGATAGCCACGAGTATGGAGAGAAGTGTATGGATTTAGATATGTTTTGAAAATAGAAACATTGTATTTGATGGAGCCAACAGAAAAGGTGAAGAAAAGGGAAGGAGGGATCAAGTACGATTCCTGTTTTCTGGATTGAGCAGCTGGGTGAACAGTGGTGCCATTTTCCAAGATGAAGAATAGAAGAGTAACACTTGGGTAGGGGTGGGATGGGAATATGAAATAGGAGTCCTGTTCTGGACATGTTAAGCTCAAGATGCCCATTAGATGTTCAAGTAGACAGCGGTATATGAGAATATGGATGACCTCAGGAAAATGAGCCCTAAACCAACAAATGCTCATATTTTGAGACTTGTGTTTCCTTCAAGATCTACCTGTGGCATAGGCTTGAATAGGGATATGTATAGGAGACTGAGCACTTCCAGCTACAGATTGTCTGGGAAAAGGGCCAGTGTAGCTCTTGAGTTCAAGAAATGCTGCCTGGCCTCCTGCCCAACTTAGAAGTGGAGCCTAGGTTCTTCCAGGCCTGCCTAACCCTGATGCTTTTGGTAGCTGATGTAGTTTTAAGTCAATGTGCTTTCTGAGGGATGCCAAAAGAATGAGCACAGAAAATGACTTGGTGACAAACCCAGGCAGCTCTTTTGTGGGGAAGGGTGGAGGAGTCATCATTCTTTCTGGCTCCCACCCATTCCCACCCACCAGCTGAGGGCATTGTATCCAAGAGATCCAAGGGAGTAGAGTCAAGAAGATGACGCATCAGGAGGTACAAAGAAAAAGGAGATCCCAGATGAGGTAATGACCAAAAAATGCCATAACCCATTACATAAGTGAAAGTGAAACCTGAGGAACAAATAAACAAAGGGTATCAGATTGATGTAAAAATACAAGAAGCTCACTCTGTGGTTGCTGACATACATCATTGTGGAAACAAAATCATGTCCAAAATGACTATGGTTAAACTTGGAACCACATGACAGGAGTTTTAGGAAGTTCCAAAAGTATCAAAAATAACTTGAACAAAGTAGCATTCTTCCCTGGGCTTATGGCTTTGAGAAGGGACCAGCTCCCCTCTGGAGAGAAGAACAACAATCCACAGGGGACTAACTGGCTCAAGGGAGTTTGTGTGAAAGAAGGAAACTACTGTCTTTGCAATGTATTGGGAAGTTGTCTGACACCTGATATTAGTCAGGATTCAGCTCTCAAGTCCATTAGATTACAGTAGGATAGTTGTTGTTGTTGTTTTCTCAGTTGTGTATATATATATATTCAGACCCACTGAAATTTCTCTCCTTTCATTCTTCAAGAAAACCAAGAATGTGGCCAGGCATGATTGTTCATGACTGTAATTCCTACTTTGGGAGGCTGAGGTGGGTGGATCACTTGAGTCCAGGAGTTCGAGACCAGGCTGGCTAATATGGCAAAACCATGTCTCTACTAAAAATTAAAAAAATTGGTAGCAATAGTAGTAGTCCCGTTACCTGGGAGACTGAGGCACAAGAATTGCTTGAACCTGGGAGGTAGAGGTTGCAGTGAGCCAAGATCACGCCAACGTAATCCAGCCTGGGTGACGAAGTGAGAGTCTGTCTCAAAAACAAAAAACAAAACTCAAAAAACTAAGAATGTTACTTTATACTTGTACCTAATAATGCACTTTGCATTGGTCACTAGGAAACTCAGAACTAAATTTGTGGACTACCTTTAATGTACTAACTATATAAAACTTTAGGTAGCATATATCTTGTGTGTTAACCTCACTACTGGCTTAATCTTATTTCTATACCCTATTTTTCTCTTATCCCCATTTTCTTTTCTTAAAAAATAGTGTATTGGACATGTGTTTTGAAACAAAGTAGAATATAAATAAAAAAATAAATTGACTTTCTGCCCAAACAAGGCAGCATGAAAAGCAGGAACCTGGCGGTGGTATGACGTTTCAATGAACCAAAGAGGCTCTGATTATTGTCTGTAGACACCCACGGCACAATTATTAAGTTCATTAGACAGAGAGGAATCTGGATTCAGCTGTGACAGGACAGCAAATTAAATATTCGTGGACAAAAGGAGGAGGCATTCAAGGTAAGATGTGCAGAGCCAACAAAAACAATCAAATGCGTAATTCTAACTCCTGTATGGATTCATTTCCATGTGGGCCAGGGAAGCCTTCCAGGACAAGCTCCTTTGGCCTGACTGAGTGGTTGCCTCTTACAGAAACTCAGCTGTATCCTGGGCATGGCTGGTATGTCAGCTTTTACCCACGGGGAATAGCCAAACTCTTGTCTAGATGAGTGGGTTAAAAACCACCTCCGATCTCTGGAAAGGTTACTTTGTCTACTTTCTGATCATTTATTTACATTTTAGTAGTCTTCATTTTTTTTTTTTTTTTTTACAATTACAAAATAACTTAAAAAATTAAAACTACAGCAGTAATATAAAGGCAATAAAACTCAAATAATATCAAAGTATATAAAATATAAAATCAAGCTTCCCCTTTTTTTCCCTCTATTCTCCCATTCCATTGCTCCTCTCCCATTCCTCATGAGTAAGCATTGGCAGCTGTTCAGTATGAATCCTTCTGGATCTTTCCTATGCACATTTAGACATATTTACATATACACATACCATAAAAAGTCTGTGTGTAGCTTTGTTTTTTAAAAAAGAATTTTTCTACTCACATTATTCTGTAACTTGCTTTTGTAACTAATATATTGTGGATTCTACTTCTATTATATACAGACCAACCACACGCTTTTTAATGGCTAGAGTGAATCATGAAATCACAGTAAAAATATACGTTAATATATTCAGCCTAGTAAGTAGCATTTACATTGTTTCTAATATTTTGATAGTATAAATTAATACTGCATCAGATTCTTATGCTTGTGTCCTTTGGTTCTTATTTCTAACAGTTTCAGAACAGCTGAGTCAAAGAGTATACATGCTGAATTTTGATAGCACTGCCACATTGCCTTCCAGAAAGATTGACCAATTACCGTTCTACCAACAAAGATTGTCCTTTGTTCACATTCTTACCAACAGTGGACACTGTCAGTGTTTTTAATTTTGACAGAGCTGATTGGCAAGAGCATGCTACTTATTCTGATTTATAGTTACCTGATCAGTAGTAAGATTGAGCTCATTTTCAGTCTTTCCTTTCACTCTGGCTACAACAAAAGACAGAGCTGAAAGTGTGTTTTTGGTTTATTTCTTTTAGATATAGATGACCAATCCAAATAGTGATATTTTGACCTACTAATTTCTAAGAAGATTCACATTGGCATGTTACATATCTCCATATTAGGAAAATCAGTCATAATTGAACTCCCAAAGTCAAATTACATCTGATGTTTATTCTGGGATATAATAGTTTTTGGCCAAAAGTATTGAAAGATGCCAGAACTATATGCTTTTTTTACGTTTGTTTCCTTTATTTCTTCTAAAAAAGAAAACAAACCTAGGATACATGCGCAGAACGTGCAGGTTTGTTACATACGTATACATGTGCCATGGTGGTTTGCTGCACCTATTGACCCGTCCTCTAAGTTCCCTCCCCTCAATCCCCACCCCCATACAGGCCCTGGTATGTGTTGACCAGAACTATATTCTGTTGATTTTGTACCAAATTTAGCACACTAGGAGTTGCATGTAACAGAAAGAACTCTGACCGAATTATGGAAAAAGAAATTTATTAGGAGACTATTGGGAGCCCATTGTTGTGCTAATTAATGGGTGACTGGTCACCAGGAACCACTACAGTAGTCTCATAGCAGGCATGACATGGCTGGTAGGTCACCTCCGCACAGCAAATGTTTTAAGTTTCTTGGTCTCTGTGCTCAAGAGTCTAATTCTAGGGGGAAGCATGTGATTGGTCTAATGTGGGCCTCAAGGGAAGTCAGGCTTTTAATGACAGCCCCCAAAGACTAAATCCAATGGGAAAGAGATCCTCCTTTAAAAGGAAATTGGGGTATTGTTAGGAAGTGAAATGGATGCTGGTCAGAAAAACCAAACCAAACCAAACCAAATTATCCCTACACTAAACTTACCAATTGCCTTTTCTTCTCTTCACTTTGTAATCCTGTCAGTGCCCACAGTCACTGTAGACAACCTCACAGGCAACATGCTGCCCACACCCAGAATAGGAGCCCATGGGGCAGAATAATGGAGACCGTTCCATTCCTTACAGTTTGTCCCATTCCTTACAGTTTGTGTAATGCTTGCTCAAGTATATTGAACTCTGCCAGTCCTGGGATCAAAATGTTTTAGTCTTAGAACAAGAACTGAAAGGTTTTCATATTGACTTTCACTCATTCTCCATTCTTCTTAATTCTCCTCAAATGCATAGAAATCCTGTGTTTCATGTATTCATTCATTCTTCTATGCAACCACTATTTATGGAGGGCAATACTGTGCTAGACATTGTTCTAGGTGCTGAGGAAACAGCAGTGAAGTGGAAAGACATATCTGCCCTGGTGAGGCTGGAAGGAGCAAGCAGGGTTGGAGTTGGACTTTAGATCTAATCTGAAAAGCAATAGGAAGCCACTCAAAGCTTTTGGGCAGAGAAGAAACATGATCAGATCGTATTTTAGATACATTATGCAAACTGGTATATAGAGAATGGACTGCAAGGAGAAGTGAACCAGGCCAAGAGGCCAGTCGGAGGACCCGTGTAGTAGCTAGATGAAAAAAAAAGATGGTAGCCTGGACTAGTTTGGTGGCCAAAGAGATAAAGAGATGTGGACAGAATGAAGAGATATTTCTGAGGTAAAATGAATGGGGTGGGGTAGGGAGAGTGGTGGTAGTATAAGAAAAAAAAGAGTCAAAGATAACTAATTTTTCTGGCATGAGTGACCAAGTAAATGGTGACTACAATGGGTAACCCAGGAGGCCTTGGCTAGAGGGCAAGCAGAGTAAAGGATGAATTAATTACCTTTGGGTCAGTCTGAGCACATGTGCAATTCTCATGTCAGGTATGGAGTAGAGTGGCTAAATCTGAAGCTCAGGAGAGAGATCCAGCATGTGAAGTCACCAGTGGCTACAAGGCCAAGGAGTTAGAAGACACTGCCCAAGGAGAGTACAGATTGAACAGAGAGGGATATCAACACTGGACTTACACATTTTAAATAAAGAAACTCTGGAATATTTTGCCTCAAAAACTGTTACTTCTGTATTCCACAGACCACTACATTAATTTTTCTCTTCTATTGAAGCTTTTTATATAGTCTTCAACAACAACCAGTCCCTACATTTAAGAAGGTTAATAACTGAGACAACCTTCCTGGTGGATCCATCATTTGGCCCAGCTTGTAGAAAGATTTCCAAGTAGCTCTAATCGGTTCCATCTTATTTGGAGGCAGAGGTGTTCCTCTTCATACCCATATCCTCACATAAATTGTCCAGGTAAGTTGCCCACCTCTATTTCAAGGGCTTAGAGATACGCAGGGCCACTGGACCCAGGACTGCACAGGGTATGGGGTGGTGATGGTGGTAAGGTGGAGCTTACCTTTAAAGACAGCCCAGCCCTGACTGAGTTCCTTCTACTCTATTCCTTAGTCCTCATGGCAGATTTAAGGACCCCACTCCCTCCACCCAGTCTTCTCTGGTCCCACTTGCCCCTCTCCTGGCTGTCTTCCTTACCCTAGGGCTAAATTATCCAGTCATTGGATATGGAAAATTGTACTTTGAGTCTTTGTTTCTGTTTCCATCTGAAGTGCCCTAGGTACCAGGGAGAAAGAAGATGAGGAAGGACATATACCAGAAGCACAAAAGGCTGCTGAAAAACTCTGCCATACTTTCAGATGAGAGGTCACCTACAGACAAATGATTCAAGGATCAACCAAGTTCTGAAGTTTTTTTTTTTTTTTTTTTTTTTGAGATAGAGTCTCGCTGTGTTGCCCAGGCTGGAGTGCAGTGGCATGATCTCAGCTCACTGCAACCTTCACCTCCCAGGTTCAAGTGATTCTCCTGCCTCAGCCTCCCAAGTAGCTGGGACTACAGGTGCCTGCCACCATGCCCGGCTAATTATTTTTTGTATTTTTAGTAGAAATGGGGTTTCACTTTGTTGGCCAGGCTGGTCTTGAACTCCTGACCTCGTGATCCACCCGCCTTGGCATCTCAGAGTGCTGGGATACAGGTGTGAGCCACCATGCCTGGCCAGTTCTTAATACTGCCAGGAATGCTTTAGAAGGCTGGGAATATGGGGCAAAAGATTAGACACCCAAGCTGTTGAAAACCACACAGAGTTTCAGTAAATATATGCACAATTTGAAAAATATATTTGCAGAAATCTAGGTGTCTCCGCTCTAGTCCTTCCTATTAATCAAATAAATTACTGAGCTTCACGGCCCAGTCTATGATCCTAGTTCTGACCGCTGCTGCCCATAAAGGCCTCAGTGAATTCCTCTCTGAGCTTCCAGACTTCCTTGGCTGGCGACTTGTTCCTCTTGGGACAGCTTTTGCCTGAGCTGAGCAGCCTGGCCCCCCGCTGCGCAGGGCCCTCTCTCCGGTGAGAGGAAACGCTTTCAGCTTAGTCTGTTAACACAAACATTCAAAAGCAAACATTCAAAAGCCACAGATCATGTTCGCATAAATAAAATAGGATTGAGAAAAGCTTTGCCCCAAGAAACCAAAGGGGTGTTTAAAAAACTGCTCTTGCTTTCCAAGTAGGCAGGCAGCAAAGCCACAGCAATTCCAAAGGTTTGTGTGCTTGGTAGAGCTGGGTGGCTGCAGCCACAGGCCTTTGAAGAGGAAATGCCATCCCTGGTACAGGCAGGCGGCCAGTCCATGAGTCCTGAAAGTACCAGAGAGAAGCAAAAAGTAGGGGAGCACAGTTAGGAAGGGAAAAGGGGGAGGAAGGCACCAAGGAGATAAATGAGGAGATTCTTCTCATCTAGAGTTCCCACCCTAGACCTAAGAGCCACAGGACAGAGCAACTCACTGTGCCTGACAGAGTTGGGGTGAGTCCTAGGTGGCAGGCACAGCCTAGAGTGACTAAGGTTGTGAGGAGGGGTGTGCGCCGTCACTGAGGGGTGGAGAGGGGTGGTGGTGTCTGGGCTGGGAGATGCCTTTGCTTTGAAAGCTTTGGAGGAAATTAACTTTACAAGGTGCCTCCCTGTCTCCCAGAGTTATTAAAAGAAAGGAGGGAGCAAAGAAGAAATGGAAAAATGGTAATACCTCAGGAAGGGCTGTGTGATCCCAACTGGAGGAAATGGGAGGCAGATGAAGTGATGAATGTGCAACCTCTCCTAAGGGAGGAAGAGCTCTGAATGTGACCTTGTGCAAATGGAAAAAAAAAACAACAAACCCAACAACAGCCAGTGTGACTAATGAGAAAACACACACACATGCAAACACACACACATACAGCCCTTTGAAGATCTAGAAATGAGTGACTAATTAAATAGCTTAAAAACCTCCAAGTACATAAAATTTCTGTCAGTACTCCTGTTTCAATAAAGCAGCAGTGAAAGCCCAAGGAATGGCAGGAGTGGATGAGTTACTATAAATCATGGGGTCACCAGAAGGTATAAACCTGGGCACCTTTAAGAGTCATTGTAGTTTGGGCTCATAGATAGATATCTAGGCATTGACTGCTCTTTCACCGATAAAGAAAACAAAGTCCTGGATCTAAAAATTCTTCTAAAAAAAGGGAATGCAACTGAAGCTATGTATTTCATGCAGCATGAAGCCAGGTGTTTTCCTGCGTGTTAAAAAATTAGTATTTAATAATTAAAAAAAAAAGACCTCTTGCCTGACCATAACCAGATCAGGCAAGGCCACCTTGCCTATGAAGGCTAGAGTGTCCGTTATGACTTTGCATATGTTGGTTTGGGCAGACTCTGTTCTGAAGTATGTCAGTGAGGATACTCAGTGGTCTTGTCAGGACAAGGTCAGGACACTGTATTTAAAAGTTGAATAATTTCCTAAATATCTCTTAATCTTTCCTTGATCTGTATTAAGCTCATTAATATTTTCAGTCTATATTAATCTCTTGAGTACTAGGCTCCATAAGGTTACTGCTTCATTCATTTTCTACATTTTGTATGTATCCTGAAGTTACTTTAGCTACATTTCCAGAGAAGCCCTCATGCTCTATCATTCTCAGATTTAATAAATTGGCTGACAGAAACAAGATCCCCCCAAAAATCTCAACAGACTGCAATGATGGAATAAAAAGGATTAAGAATAAATTAGGAATTGTGAACTGAAGTTGAGTAATCAGCCAGTTAACTATGGAATGATGGTAAAAAAGATGGATGCTGCCACTCAACGGTCAACCATGGGATGTGGTCATCTCAGGCTGCTTTAATGGAAACATAAGGTCCAGGACAAATGGTAGACAGCTCCAGCTTAATTCTACCTTTCAAATATATTAAGTTCTGTTCTAGACACAAAGCTTTAAATGGTACAAGGACATTTGAATATTATATCAAAAAAGAATGATGAGAACATGAAGTGATTAAAAACCACAGTCCAGGCCAGGCGCAGTGGCTCACGCATGTAATCCCAGCACTTTGGGAGGCCAAGGTGGGCAGATCACAAGATCAGGAGTTTGAGACCAGCCTGGCCAACATAGTGAAACCCTGTCTCTATTAAAAATACAAAAATTAGCCGGGCGTGGTGGTGCACACCTGTAGTTCCAGCTTCTTGGGAGGCCAAGGCAGGAGAATCATTTGAAACCGGGAGGTGGAGGTTGCAGTGAGCCAAGATCATGCCACTGCACTCCAGCTTGGGCGACAGAGTGAGAAGTTGTCTCAAAACAACAACAAACAACAACAAAAACCAACCAACCAACCATAAAAAAAAAAAAACCCAGTCCATGAAAAATAGACTGTATGTCTGTGTGCGTGTGTGTGTGTTTCTGTAGGGAGAGGTGGAGAGGGTAGAGTAACTGTCTTGACACATTTGAAGGTGAGGAGTGGCTTCAGTGGGAAGAACTAGAAACAAAGGAAAAGAAATTACAAGGAGCTCAGTATAAGGGAAACTTTTCTAACTATCAGAACTGCCAAAATGGAATGTACTGACTCAAATGATAAGTTTCCCATCATTGCGGGTATTCAAGGAGAGGCTGGATAGCCACTTGAGAGAAATGCTTTGGAGGGAATTGTGACATTGAAGTCGTGGAAGGGTGGGGAGGTGACTTCATGATCTCTAGGGTCCCTTCTAGTTATAAGATTCCACATTTACTATCCTCACCCTTCATTCACCAACTGGGCAATCCCTAAAAAAGCCATTTATCTCTTTAAGCTTTAATATTCTTTTCAATAAAAACATGACCTGTGACTTCACAGGTTTGATCCTTTTAATAAAAGTCAAAACCTGTGATTTCACAGGTTTGATGTCAAATACTAATTATATTCTTCCAGGACTCATAATAATATTTATTAAAATAATAAATGTTCACGAAGCACCTAAAAATCAATTTGCCTATCCCCTGAGGCACACTGCGAGGCCCTGACTAGTTGATCTTTATGGTTCTTTTGGTTCTAAGATTCTGTAGATCCCGTGGTTCTACAGATTTCAATTATAGAAGACTAGAAGACAGGACTTTAGAAAACATGAAAAGACCACTTAAATTAAAAGAGGTGCTCATTTGAATTTCCTCACATCATCTATATCACGTGGGAAACTTTGCTGTTGTTGCAAATGAGAAAAGAGCATTCCAGAATGACTACAAAATAAGAGCAAAATGTTGTTACTAGTATCCATCTCTCAGCTCTGCTTCTACGTTGATTTTCAGGCTAGCTCTCCCTGTGGCACTAAAAATGATTACAGTAGTTCTAAAGCTCAAGTCCCTCCATATAAGTAAGCCCAGTGAGGAAGAGAAGGTTGAGTTCTAGCATTTCTAGCAAAAATCTAAAAGCTCTCTTTGGTATGGATTTACATTTCCATCCCTGAATCCATTACTGTGGCTAAGCAGATAGATAGAATGGAGAGGGGGGTATCAATCCAACCAAACAATATAGTTGAGAACGAGTGGAAGTGGTTCTCAAAAGAAATTTTGAGTACCAGATAGAAGGAACAGGCAATGCTGAACAACAGTCTAGCCTTTGGCTGCCTAACATGAATCTGTAACTTCCACACATACAACAGTCACATTCCTTCCCCAAAGGGAAATAATATGAAATCTCATCTGGTTGCTGAAGCTAGATCCAAGTCCAATATTTCTATGTTGATGTGTAAATCATGTCAAGTAAATCTTTGCGGTTCAGTGATATGATATGTGGGTAAATAATTTTAACCACACCCTATATATAATAAGAGAGAGAAAACAGAATTGCAATAAAAATTCCTAATTGCAAAGAGAAGAATGTGAAACATCCAGTGGCCATCAGTCCTTGTACATACTACAGTCTTTGTGGACATAAATGGCCAAGACTTTGCATTTTGCAGTGACATGAAGGACTGGGGCTGTCTTGCTTTCACTCTCCAAGAGGACCTCCCTTGTCTACTATTATTTCTGTGTGAAAGCCTTTTCAGAGGGCTACACGGCTTCAGCAGTCCACTGCTTGCTGGTGTAAATAGAGGTGTATGTATGATGGGGGCTAGGAGTCTGAGGACTGATTTAGGGGTTGGGCAATCATGGAGTATTGTTTTCAGAGCTGGGGGTTTCTCTGTGATAGAAATCCCTCATGATTTTAGTTGGCTCCCATCTATATGTTTCTGGTTGTGATGGTTAATTTTATGTATCAACTTGACTAGGCCACGAGGTGCCCAAATATTTGGTCGAGCATTATTCTGGGGTTTCTGTGAGAGTACTTTTGGAAGATACTAGGATTTAAATTGGAAGACTGAGTGAAGCAGATTGCCTTCCCTAACATAGGTGGGCCTCATTCAAACAGTTCAAGATCCAAATAGAACAAAAATGCAGACCATCTCTCAAGTGAGAGGGCTCTTCCTTCGTGACAGTCTTTGAATAGAAACATCAGCTCTTGAGGGTCTCCAGCTTACCAATAAACCCTCATCTTGGGGTGTGGTAGCCTCCATAATTGTATGAGCCAATTCCTTATAACCAATCTCTTTCTCTCCATATATAAAAATCTTGTTGGTTCTGTTTTTCTGGTGAACCCCAACCAACACTGGTCAATTTGATGGGTTGGTAATAAAGGTAATCTACTTGATTTTATTTTAAAATTATTATCTATAATACAGGTTTCAGATGGCTATTAATTAAAGGTTCCATATTGGCCTCTGTTTCAGGGCAATACAAAACAAAAAGCAGGAGCAGGGAGGAACAGCTGCTTTCCCTTTGTTGGAAGGCTACACGCCAGCTGCATCTTTCAGGGCATGGATGTCCCTTTTGACAGGATAACAAGAGGATTACAGAAGAGACCTGGGGGAAATCACTTATCCCAGGCCCCCATCTTGCCTTACTGCACTTCTCCCTTCTCCCTCTTTTACTCAAATTAACTTAACTTTAGGAAGGAATATGGCTTTTCCATTCAGTCAAAGATTCAGATCACTGCTCTCAGTCACCTTGGATACAGGAGGAAAGTGCTTCTTGTAGCAAACTTGATTTCATTCTTTTTTGGTTTTTAAGGGCTTCAAAGTAAGCCAGTCTCTTGCAAGATTTACAAAGGCTTCATACCGTAACCAATATGTTCCTACAGTTTGAATGTTTTGTCCAAGTCCCTTAGTGTTGCAGCCCGAGGCTTATGGGTTGAAGGGACTAATATACATTAGACAGTAGAATAACCAACCATTATACTACTACAAAATAACAACTGCCAATGGCCAACTGTGGTAAAGACTATTACTTGTCCTACAATAACCATTTAATACTCCCCCTTAGTAAGAAGATCCATATTTTTTAGTTAGGCACATTGCTATGCAGAATAGAGTTCCTTCCATTCCCGTGCAAGTAAGTGTGGCCACAAGGACAAGTTCTACAAATGGGATGTAAAGAGAAATGATGGGTGCAACTTCCAGAAAGTGTTCTTACTAATGTTCTAGTCTAAGATACATAGGTTCTCCTTACTATCGTGATTCAGCCATTTCTATAATCCAGAGACTGCCACTTGCAACACTTTTATTTCCTGATGTCAAGGTCTGATATAGTTCACAAACCCCCCCCCACCCCAAAAAAAAAAACAGAAATGTATTAATGTAAGTGAACACTCCATAGGGACAGATGGCTTGGCTTAATCTGGACCCAATCAGCTTCCTCTGAATTGTCACCAGTCTTAGGCTGGCTCTCTTCTCACAGTAGTAAAAACAAGCTAACCCACTTTTAGCCTTATTTATAGCAGAGGAGAGTCTATGCCTGTTCATTATGTTTTTGTGGTTCCCTCAGATTGCACCAGCTTAGGTCACCGGCAGTTTTGAACCAAACATATGATCACAGGAATGGCATACTCTGATCAGTTTAGCTGATGAAAACCCATCCAGGAGCTAGGGTTGGGCTCAATGCCACCCAAAGCAAATGGCTGAGAACAGCCTGGGAGAACTCAAGGTATTGTTACCAGAAACAAGGGGGATGCATGTTGGGTAGCAAATAAGAGATTTTTACCATATACTTTAATGTAAGTTAGACTTTGTACCATCACTTGGCCTAAGCTTTATAGATTAATTACTATTCTCTGGAGAAATAAAAATTAAATGGTAAGAGAGTACGGAATATTATAAGTATTTTGGGTGAGCTAAGTTATAGGATTTTAAATAAAGTACTTTTTGATGGGCTAAAGGAGCTAAGAATCAACTTGTTTTCTATCACATTCCTCAGGAACATATATATTGGTCAGGGGAAAGGAGAATTTGATTGCTTAAAAAATAAAACATCAAACCAATCCTTACAAATGCTCTCCTTGCCACTTAGAAAAGTGAGAAAACAACATCTGGATCATTCTCTCCCTTTGGTCCACACACAGGTCAGCCACAAACAGTAGCTTCCTTCTTATAGAGTCCATCATCTGAAAGACTGGATGCCCTCTCTCACTTGGCTTTCCTCATCACCTCAAGCTTTCCATTTCCAGTGCCTGGAAGTTTTGTTTGTGAGGGTCCAAAAGTGGCAGAAACTATTTACAGACTTCCAAACTGCATTAGCTACAGAGGCCAACGATGTTGGCTGAACAACTGACCAACCTTTCCAGGGAAAGATCTGAAGCAGAGAATTTGAAAAACACCTTCCAATCTGTCAGGAACATGGAAAAAGTTGCTGTCTCTTTTTTGTTGGCAAAAGCCCTAAAAGCACAGCATCACAGCATCTGGTTAACCAACCACCAATACTTCAAGACAGAGAGATTAGCCTCTACTGTTTTTCTTTAGGAACACAGAACAGCACAGTCAAGTGTAGGACCACAGGGCTCTAGGAAAAATAAGAAGTTATTGGGCTTTAGGGACTGTCTTTGCACCACAGATTCAAACCATATGGACTTTAACTAGAATCAACTGTTGAAGACGCCAGAAGAAATCATGATACCAAGAGGTAGTGTGTGACAATCTCTTCTCACAGTAACAATAACCCAGTGTGCTTAGCAGAAACTTGGGACAAGTAAAATTTTCTGAAATAAAAAATGAAACCATTATTTGATAGTCTCTGTATTACCTGAGGGAGATAGGCAACTTCCTTTTTAAACAATCACATGGCCCAGTTTACTTCTCCTTTGTTGTATAGTTCAGAGCATGAACACTTGCTTCTATCCCATGAAATTAAGGCTCACATTTTTCAAGGCCTTTCATTTGTCTGCTTTGGTGTTCTCCAATCACTCCATTTCCATTTATGAGGGTATGCCCAAGATTTCCAACAGGTCTTATTTCCAATAAGAAATTATACTTCTCGTGGTTATTGTAACTCACCTCGAGCTGACGCCCAAAATTTGTCCTGCCCAGCAACTACAGCTGAATTCACCAGCATGCCAAACACATGTTCCTACTGCAGCTCAATATAATGTCAACGTGACAGTCATTAACAGTTGTCTTTGCATCCTTATATCCTTTCCATGTAGGCCCCCATCACCACATAATCCTGGATAGCCATGTTACCTGAGGTCTGCCGCAACAGCTTGGAGGAGTACTCAGTTCAGCAGTGCATAATTCACAATCGACAATGAAACAAACTTGATACTAATATCCTGGAACCCACTGAAAGAAACTCGTGTTAGCATTATCAGGTGGTTTCAAACTAATTGAAGTAAGTGATTGAAGCTGTTATGCCCAAACCAGCAAAGTATGTAAAATGGATAAAAGATTCAAGACAGAAACTAAGCATGCTAGGACAAACAACCTGCTGTCCATTCACTGAAGAGAAATCCTCTAAGAAAAGCAACTTGACAAATTATAAAGAAACCACCCTTTTACAAAAAAAGTTAGAACATTAAAATAATTATTTCAATTTTAAATGGCAGTAAACTATGGCATCCACTCATATTATCACAAAAAAATATGAATTCAGGATGGCCTAATGACTGGGATAGAGCCCATCCATGAGGTCATGCAGCCTAATGATTCAGGTCTTGATATGGTTTGGATCTGTCTCCCTACCAAATCTCATGTCGAGATATAATCCCCAGTGATGGCTTAGTGGTAGATTATTGGATCATGGGAGTGGTCTTTCATGAATGGTTTAGTACCATCTCTTGGTGCTGTTCTCATGACAGCAAATCTCATAAGATCTAGTTGTTTAAAAGTGTGTAGCACTCCCACCCCCAGCAACCCTTGCTCCTTCTCTGGCCACTTAAGACGAGCCTGCTTCCCTTTTGCCTTCTGCCACGATTGAAAGTTTCCTGAGGCCTACCCAGAGGCCAAGCAGATGTCAGCATCATGCTTCCTGTATAGCCTGAGGAACTGTGAGCCAATTACACCTCTTTTCTTTATAAATTACCCAGTCTCAGGTATCTCCTTATTAGGTATTTCTTTATGACCCCTGAAGCCCAATTTGCCTGGGTTTAAATCCTGGCTTACTGATTACTTTCCATGTGACCTTGAACACGTTCTTTAATCATTTTGGACCTGTTTCTTTACCCGTATAAAATGGGTATGATGGTATTGTACCTAGCTGACTCTAGAGCTTCCAATTTAACATCTTTAAAATCTTTGGAGTCTTAAAATTGCTGTTGGCTAGTCCACAGTCATGATGTAGTTGACACTGCTTGGGCCTATGTGAAGAATTGGTGGTTATTTCTGGTGGCACAACTAGACAACTCCAACTCTTCAAAATTTCAGTCCACAAACCTTGTCCTGATGGTTGACCTAAACCCTTCTAGTAATACCTTCTGACCAAGGAAACACCAGCATCAGGACTTGCTAAATGAATGTCAATAACTTTGAATAAAATCTCAAGAGACAGTGGTGGAACACTTCACTGAGAACTGCAGTACCAGATAACATCAGCAAGATGGTGGAATGGAGGTCCCTGGTTCTAGTCCCCCATGCCAAAATCCTGATTAGACAAGATTGCCTTTGTGAAAATCCCAGAACCTGAGGGTGAAGATGAAGCACCTTCCTGGAGCACAAAAATCAAGAAAACAGAACATTAGAAGAATAAGAGGAGTAATTTCACTAATACTGCCCTTCTCCCAGGCTGGCACATCACCACAGAGAGGGATTCCGTATGCCTATAGTTTCTCCAGTGTGAAAGAGATCCAAAGGCAGACATTCAGTTTTCTCAGCATTCCAGGGTGCTTCCCATGAGGTGAGAAAGAAGTGGGCCCTGCTTAACCAGGGAGCCCAGTCAGCAACCTTGCCCCACTAGGAACACATCCAATCATTTTGCCCTGGTAGGTGGGGAACCCAGCCAGTGACCATGCCCAACTGCAGGGCACAGCCTGTGGCCCCACCTAATCATGGAACCCAGCCTGTGTTCCTACCCAACTGTGAAGGATAGCCCACAGCCCCACCCAATCATAAGAGCCCAGGTAGTAGCACCACCTGTCCAGGGAGCACAGCCTGCGATCCCACGAGAACAGGCAGTTATGAAGCCCAGTCAGCAGCACCACCTGGCCTCAGAGCATGGGCAGTGGCCTTGCCTGACCAGACATTGCAGCAATAAGTGCCATTTTACCTGCAGATGCTACCAGCTGGCCCATCCAAAACCCCAAGTTGGGTTGACTGGTGTAGGTCTTTCTCTGATGAAGCAAACCTATGAAGGCTGGAAGAGGTGACCACTACATCTGACACAGAGACATCAATAAAAAGATACAAGGATCATGAAGGATGAAGGAAACATGATACTACCAAAGGAAACTAATAAAGCTCTAACAATTGACTATAAAAAAATGGAGATTTACAAACTGACAAAGAACTAAGAATAATCCTCTTAAAGTTCAGTGAACTATAAGAAAACACAGATAAACTATTAAATAAAAGTAGGAAAGCAACACAAGAGCAAAACTCAATAAAGAAATATAAATAATAATTTTTAAAAACCTAACAGAAATCCCAGAGGTGAAGAATACAATGATTGAAGTGAGAAATTGAATAGAGAGCTTCATTAGTAGACCTGATCAAGTAGAAGAATCAGTTATCCTGAAAACAGGTTATTTGAAATTATCCAGTCACAGGAGAAAAAAGAAAAAAAAGAATGAAAGAGTGAAGAAAGGATAAGGGACTTAATCAAACACTGTCAAGCAAAACAATGTATGCATTAGAGATGTTCCAGAAGAAGAAGACAGAATGGAACAGAAAGTCTATTTAAAGAAATAATGACTGAAAACTCCCCAAATTTGGGGAGAGAAATGGACTTCCAGATTCACGAATCTCAAAAGTCCCCAAATAGGTTGAACCTCAAAAGGTCTAGAGACACATAATTGCCAAAAGCCAAAGACAAAGCATTTTCAAAACTGCAAAGTAACTCATCACATACAAGAGAGCCCTCATAAGACTATACACAGATTTCTCAGCACAAACGTGGCAGGTCAAAAGAGAGTGGGATATATCCAAAATATTAAAAAACTGCCAACCAAGAATACTTGGCAAAGCTGTACCTCAGAAATAAAGGAGAAAGACTTTCCCACACAAACAAAAGTTAAGGGAGTTGGTTAGCACTAGACCTCCTTACATGAAATGTCAAAGAAAGTTCTTCAAGCTGAAATGAAAGGATGGACACTAATTAGCAATGTAAAAACACAAATCTATAAAATTCACCAGTAAAGGTAATATATAGTCAAATTTAGAGTTCTCTAATATTGGTAAATTTGATGTGACATGTAAATCACTTTCATCTCAGTATAAAGTTAAAAGATAAACATATTAAAATAATTACAACTACAATAATTTGTTAATGGATATACAATATTTAGAAAATGTAAATTGTTACACCAGTAACCTAAAATGTGGAAGGGGAGATGGTGAGTATAAGTACAGATTTTTTTGGTATGCAACTGAAATTATTATAGGCTTATAATAGTTTGTTATAACCGTAAGAGGTTTTATGTAAACTTCATGGTAATCACAAAGAAAAAATCCTGTAGTAGATACAAAAAAGATTAAGAGAAAGGAATTAAAGCATACCATCACAAAAATCATCAAGTCACAAAGACAGCAAGAGAGAAGGCAATGAACAAAGGAGTTACACAACAGTAAGAAAACAATTAAAATGGCAATATTAATTCCTTTCTTATCAATAATTACTTTAAACATACATGGGTTAAATTCTCCAAACAAAAGACAGAATGGTTGAATGATAAGAAAACATGATCCAACCACATGCTGCTTACAAGAGACTCACTTTAGCTTTAAAGAAACACATAGGCCAAAAGTGAAGGGATGGAAAGACATTTCTTGGAAATGGTAACCAAAGAGAGTAGGGATGGTTATAGTTGTATCAGACAAAATAGGCTTTAGCTCCAAAATTACCAAGAGAAAATAAAGGTCAGTATATAGTGATTAAAGGGGTTGACAGGAAGAAAACAGAACAATTTTATTTTATTTTTTATATTTTATATTTGTGAGACAGAGTCTTGCTCTGTTGCCTAGGCTGGGTGCACTGGTGCAATCTTGGCTCATTGCAACCTCTGCCTCCTGGTTACAAGAGATTCTCATGCCTCAGTCTCCCAAGTAGCTGGGATTACAGGCATGTGCCACCATGCTCAGTTAATTTTTGTATTTTTTTTTTTTTTTGAGATGGAGTTTTGCTCTTGTTGCCTAGGCTGGAGTGCAGTGGCGCAATCTTGGCTCATTTGCAACCTCCGCCTCCTAGGTTTAAGCAATTCTCCTGCGTCAGTCTCCAAGTAGCTGGGATTACAGGCACCCACCACCACGCCCGCTAATTTTTTGTATTTTTAGTAGAGACACTGTTTCACTATGTTGGCCAGGCTGATCTCAAACTCCTGACCTCAGGCGATCCACTTGCTTCGGCCTCTCAAAGTGCTGGGATTACAGGGGTGAGCCACCGCACCCGGCCTAATTTTTACATTTTTGTTAGAGACAGGGTTTCACCATGTTGGCCTGGCTGGTCACAAACTCCTGACCTCAAGTGACCAGCCCACCCAGGTCTCCCAAAGTGCTGAGATTATAGGTGGGAGCCACCACGCCTGGCCAGAAAACGTAACAATTCTAAACATAGGACATCGGAAGAACTAAATATATAAAGCAAATATTAACAGAATGAAGAGTAATAAAGAACAATAGAATAATAGGGTAGTTTAGCAGCCCACCCTGCCTCAACAACAGAGAGATCATTCAGATAATCAATAAGAAAAAAGCAGACTTGGACAACATTATAGACCAAAAGGACCTGTGTAACAGACATACAGAACATTCCATCTAATGGCAGCAAAATACACATTCTTCATAAGTGTATATGAAACATTCTCCAGAACAGGTATGTTAGGCCACAAAACAACTCTTAACAAATTCAAAAAGACTAAAATCATATCGAATATCTTTTTCAACCATAATGATATAAAAGTAGAAATCAATAACAGGAGGAAAATTGGAAAATTCACAAATATGTGAAAATCAAAACACACTCTTGAGCAAACAATGGATCAAAGAAAAAATCAAAAGGAAAATAAAAAAATTCACAAAAACAAAAATGGAAATACTACATACCAAAACGTATGGGATGTGGCAAAATAAGTTCTAAGAAGAAACTTTATAATGATAAATACCTACATTAAGAATAAGATGAGAACACCTCATGGTTAACAGGAAAACAAAACAAAACAAGAAACTTCAAACAACCTAACTTTAAATCTCAAGGAACTAGAAAAAGAACAAAATAAGCCCAAAGTTAGCAGATGGAGGGAAATAATAAAGATTACAGCATAAATAAAATAGCAAAAGAGAGAAAAAAAAACCCTACAGATTTTTTAATAAGATAAATGAAATTGACAACCCTTTGGCCAGACTAACCAAGGAAACAAGAGGACTCAAATAAATAAAATCATAAATGAAAGAGGAGATATTACAACTAATACCAAATAAATACAAAGAATCATAAGAAAATACTATGAACAATTATACACCAACAAATTGCATAACATAGAAGAAATGGATAAATTTCTAGAAACATATCACGTAACAAGACTGAATCATGAAGAAATGGAAAACAGAAACAGACCAATGCAGGTAAGGAGACTGACCCAGTAATAAAACTTCCCAACAAAGAAAAGCCAAGGACCAGATGACTTCATTGAATTCCACCAAATAATTAAAGAAGAATTCATGCCAATTCTTCTCAAACTCATCCAAAAAATTGAAGAGGAAACACTTCCAAACTTATTTTATGAGAAAAGTATTACCCTGATAGCAAAGCTAGATAAAAACACTAAAAGAAAAAATCAAAGGTTCAATATCTCTGTTGAACCTAGACACAAAATTCTTATTTTGTAACTTATTTTATGAGAAGAGTATCACCCTGATAGCAAAGCTACGTTAGAGCACTAAAACAAAAAAATCAAAGGCCAATATCCCTATTGAACCTAGATACAAAAATTCTCAACAAAATACTAGCAAACTGAATTTAACAGCACATTGAAAGGATCATATGCCATGACTAAGTGCAACTTATCCCTGGGATAAAAAGATGGTGCCACATGCAAATCAATACACGTGATACGCCACATTAACAGAATGAAGGATAAAAATCATATGATCATCTCAACAGAGGCAGAAAAAGCATGTGACAAAATTCAACATCTTTTCATGATAAAGACTCTCAACAAATTAGGTATGAAAGCAATGTATCTTAATATAAGAAAGGCCATATGTGCTAAGGCTACAGCTAACATCATACTCAACAGTGAAAAGCTGAAATCTTTTTTTGCTAAGATCAGGAACAAGACAAGGGTCCCCACTCTCACCAGTTCTATTCAACATGGTTCTGGAAGTCCCAGCCTTAGCAATTAGTCAAGAAAAATAAAAGGAATTCAAATCAGTAAGGAATAAGCAAAATAGTATGTTTACAGATGACATGATATAGAAAACCCAAAAGACTCCACCAAAAACTGTTAGAACTAATACATTCAGTACAGTTGCAAGATACAAAATCGACATACAAAAATCAGTTGTGTTTCTTTTTTTTTTTTTTTTTGAGATGGAGTCTCACTCTGTCACCCAGGCTGGAATGCAGTGGCATGATCTCGGCTCACTGCAAGCTCCACCTCCCAGGTTCACGCCATTCTCCTGCCTCAGCCTCCCGAGTAGCTGGGACTACAGACACCCGCCACCATGCCCGGTAAATATTTTGTATTTTTAGTAGAGACAGAGTTTCAACGTGTTAGCCAGGATGGTCTCGATTTCCTGACCTTGTGATCCACCCGCCTCAGCCTCCCAAAGTGCTGAGATTACAGGCGCAAGCCACTGTGCCCAGCAAAAAAAATAAGTTATGTTTCTACATGCTAACAATAAACTGTATGAAAAAGAAATAATCCTACTTACAATAGCATCAAAAACAATAGAATACTTAGAAATAAATTTAATGAAGGAGGTGAAAAATCTGTTTACCGAAACCTACAAGCCATCGATGCAAGAAGCTGAAGATACAAATAAATGGAAAGATGTACCATGTTCATGAATGGAAAGAATTTTGTTAAAATTTCCATACTACCCAAAGTAATATACAGGTCCAATGTAATCCTAATAAAAATTCCAACGTCTTTTTTTTTTTTTCTCACAGAAATAGAAAAAGACGATCCTAAAATTTGATGGAACCACCAAGGAGCTTGAGTGGCCAAAGCAAAAAGAACAAGCTGAAGACATCACACCACCCAACTTCAAAATATATTACAAAGCTATAGTAATCAAAACAGCATTGTTCTCCATAAAAAGACACATAGACCAAAGGAACAGATTAGATCCCAGAAATAAACCCACGCAACTATCTTTGACAAGGCTACCAAGACATAATGAGGAAAAAATAATCTCTTCAATAAATGGTGTTGGGAAAACTGTATACCCACATGCAGAATGAAATTGGTCCTTGATGTTTTATGTGACTGAAGCAGTTTGAAAAGGAGAGTGACTGAGAGTGAGCAAGCTGTAAAATTAGGTTGAGACCAAGTCAGGGGTTACCAAATGTCAGGGTGAGCTTTGGTACTTTATTTGGCAAGAAAATAAAGCTGGAAATAGAGTTATATAGTAGCTCATCAAATGCTAAAGGATATATTTGGTTCCAAAGTTCAAAACGAGTGCAGTATGTCACACTCCAGTATGGAAAATGTTCATGCTACAGGTCATTTTAATGAACACATGCACACACACTTTAGTTTTCAAAGACCAAAGTTTAAAGAAAATACTTTTTAGTCAAGTACAGATCCCCAAAGCTTTATTTAAAGCCAATTTCTATTTAAGTAGTCTTCATTTTGAAGCATTTTCCCTAGTACTCTAATTTCAAAATCAGTATTTTCAAATGCTGATGCCACTGGGAAAATTTCCAAATTGGTAATGGAAACATATGCTCTGTGCATCTGCTCAAACTAGCAACAACATGATGTCAAATAAAAATGGATGGCATTTAAAAAAAAATCCAAAAACCTATAATAGCAACTCAAAGCAGCAATGATAAGCAGAAATTAAAATCTCTAGTTTAAAACAATAAAGACTTGCAGATTAAATCTGAACTTTACTCCTTCTGTTGGTACAAATTAGAAACTTCTTGCTGCTCAAATTCAAATAAGGTGCAATGAATGTGTTACTTTCGTATTCCCAGTAACTACCTTTCCTCACCTGCTCCCTACATTCTGTCTTTCCTCTAAAAATTTCCCCCTCCTTTGGGTGAATTCCTCTTTTGATTAGTTCAGGAACAGAATGTGATCCAATCTGGGCAAAATCAAAGTACTTCTCCAAAATTTTACATAGCTTGCTTTATAACAGCTTTCAGCCTTGTTATGCTAAGGTAAGCTGAAACTGTCAATTGCTGTTATCCACCATCCTCTCACTTCACTGCTCCTCATCCCATACAGAATATCCCCAAAGGGAAAATCTGGAGGAAACCAATCCATAAAAAAGAAAATAATCAGAGCCAAGTGTGTAGGATGGCAAGATACCTTCTTTTGACGTTTGGACCCAGGACCCAGTCATGCCTGGACTTCCCTGTATATAAGCCAATAAACTGTCCTTCATGTTGACACTATGTTGAGTTTTTGTCACTTGCAAATAAACAACACATTTTAATGCAATAGAGTACGGCTTAGTCCATTTTGTGTTGCTATAATAGAATATCTAAGACTGGGTAACTTATTTTTAAAAAGAGTTTTATTTGACTCATGATTCTGGTGGCTGGAAGGCTCAAGATTGGGCAGCTGTATCTGGTGAGGGTCTCATGTTGCTTCTACTCTTGGTACAAAGTGAAAGGGGAGTAGGCATGTGCAAAGAGATCACATGGGAAGGGAGAAGGCAAAAAGGAGAAAATCAAGAAAGTCAGACTCTTTAATAACCCGCTCTTGTGGGAACTAATCCATTCTCAAGACAGCAAGAATGAGAACTCACTCACCCCTGTAGGAGGGCACTAGTTTATTCATGTGAGATCTATCTGCCCCCATGACCCAAGCACCTTCCATTAGGCTCTACCTCCCAACACTAGCATATGGGGAATCTAATTTCAACATGAGTTTTGGTAGGAACAAACTACATCCAAACCATAACAGCATATGATTAAATAAAAATAGACCAGCATCTTTATGTAAAATTTAGTAACAAGAAATAAGGTATAACACAAAGTATATGCCAACCTAATTAAACAAAAATGTATAAAGAAAATTATTGGTATTATAGTTATGTGATTAATATTTTATTGTATGTCATGAAATCCGAATCCCACTACTTGCTACAGGGAAACAAACTGGATCAACTACATTTTGGAATCTTAAATATCTATTTTTAATAACTCTTTTTTTGTTGTTGTTTTTTTTTTTTGGAGGCAGAGTCTCACTCTGTCACCCAGGCAGTGCCCAGGAGTGCATTGGCACAATCTCAGCTCACTGCAAACTCTGCCACCAGGGTTCAAGTGATTCTCCTGTCTCAGCTTCCTGAGTAGCTGGAACTACTACCTGAGTAGCAGGCACCTACCACCACGCCTGGCTAATTTTTATATTTTTATATAAATAAA
>NW_016803692.1:3583810-3612940 GCF_001698545.2 Rhinopithecus bieti | reverse complement strand
TTATAATTTTATTTTTAGTAGAGACAGGGTTTTGCCATGTTGGCCAGGTTGGTCTCAAACTCCTGACCTTGTGATCCGTCCGCCTCAGCCTCCCAAAGTGCTGGGATTACAGGTGTGAGCCACTGTGCCTCACCAAGTCATATGTATAATAGGAATAGGTACAAGTTTTACTTACTATAATTTATGACTATTAATCCTATACATATAATTAACAATTATGAAAGGCGTATCTTCTCTTTGAAATTACGGTTTAAAAAAAGAAAGAAAACCAAGTGGAGCTTTTCTCCTTTTAAAATGTGATTCATGAACAAAATGCAGCATGCTGAACTTAACATGGGTCAAGGAGTTTGTTTACACACCAGAATTTGTCAATAAGCTAACATGGAGAGGGTCTCCACAAAGATACTGGGTCTTAATGCTACAAACGTCTAGGGTTTTCAGTTAATTATTCCAATTTCATTCTCTCCAAGCCATTGGGAATTCACTAAAACACATGTGTATTGTAAATCTCATGGGAATAAATGTGCATATTAATCAAATGAATTGATAATTATATTTAGGGGAATTCTAAGAGTTATATTCTTTCCTAATAGCCTATAATTGAAAAATCGAATAGAATTCTAGAACATAAAGATGGCAAAGATGCATTAAATGATGTAGATTTCTTTTTTTCCTCTTGAGCAGTGGAAAAAGTACAGGATAGTTTGTTTTTTGTCCAGTTTTCAATTTAAATTCAGAAGGGACGGAACTCAAGACTTTTCTTGGAAATGAGACTACATCATAACAGATTTCACTGTCAAAAAATTCCTATCCACCCTGATATTCAGATCATATTCAGATCGCATGTTCTTTCTGTATACTTTATCCCACTTTTCCTAATAACAACACATTTCACTCAATTCATCTATTTCTTGCTGGTTTCAAGAAGACATATTTCACTTTTGATTATAAACAAATTCCTTGAAATCTCATTTGTCTCTCCAATAATAATGTGAACAACATAATTCTACACAAATTCTTTATCATATGTTAGAAGATTCCTGAAGTTGCTTTAGAGATTATAAATATATACGTATGTATGTTTCTCAAATTGCAAGGCCTCACTTTCTAAGAACTTTCTATGAATCACATTCCCATTAGTACTTTTATACTAAGGGTCTTTCTGGCATTATTGTTTTTTGATTCTCTTCTCCAATTTCTATCCCAAGTTACACTTGTGTCCCACAAATTTATCTTCTGTTCATCTTTTCATTATCTTTTCATATTTCAAATCTTTTTAAGTCTCCTTAACTAATGTCTCTGGTCTCTTTTTGGTAAAAAACTTATTCCAACTGTAAATTAAAATGAATTTCATTAATGTCCAATTTTATCATTGCTTTTTAACCATTAAGTACACAACACGTACAATGCAGATGTAACAATCTTTTTTACTCTCTTACAGTTATATTGCAGCTTCATAGTGGTATAAACTCCAATAAAATTAAGAATTTTTTTCAGTATGTGAGATCAAACTGTATACAGAGCTGCCATAACGTATAAGTTAAGCCATGTATATACATTAATACATATATACACATTCCAGTAACATGTTGAAGATTTCCCAGTTATTTTTTCTTTAAGTTATTGCTAGACATATCAAAACACAGTATAAAACTGGCCATCACAACACCCTTTTGCAGTAATGATGAGAGTGGACTAGGAATGTGATGAAAGGCACAGAATTCATAAAACTTGAATAAGTAAACCCAAATTTGTTAGCACTAATGGCTCAAACAATGTGGAGCCATTGATTTTCTCAAGTGAATATAAGAAACAGTAGTTAATAGTATTTATTCAGGCTTCTAGTACAAGACATTGTACTAGGAGTTTCTCAAGTGGAAAAGTTGTCTCATAAGGGTAAGTTACATATAAACTCCAAAGATAAGAAAGGGCAACTGATGGAAGATTAGTTCTCCTGTGGCTAGACAGTGCATTGCACTGCCTTTCTGTTTAGTGAGGTTCTACTAAAGAGAATGCCAACTTTGTGGTTGACACGGATGATCCTTGGGTTTGGTCACACATCAAATTAACAAATAAAAAAGTTTTCAAGGCCAGATGTGGTGACTGATGCCTGTAATCCCAATGCTTTGGAGGCTGAGGTGGAAGGATTGCTTGAGGCCAGGAATTTGAGAC
The DNA here is from genome assembly GCF_001698545.2 of Rhinopithecus bieti. Lineage (NCBI taxonomy): Eukaryota > Metazoa > Chordata > Mammalia > Primates > Cercopithecidae > Rhinopithecus > Rhinopithecus bieti. The sequence goes on along the minus strand of NW_016803692.1, from coordinate 3,610,768 downwards.
CAGCCTGGGCAAAAGAGCGAAACCCTGTCTCTACCACAAAAAAAAAAAAAAAAAAAAAATTAGCTGAGTGTGGTGGTATAAGCCTGTTGGGAGGCTGCAGTGGGAGGACCATTTGAGCCCTGGAGTTTGAGGAAGCTATGCTCATACCGCTTGCACTCCAAGATGCCATCTCAAAAAAAAAAAGAAGGAAAAAAGAAAAAAAAAGGTTTTCAGTTTATGGAATTAAGCATATTAAAAGCCATGGCCTAATAAGTACTATGCTGATCAAGTGCAAAGGAGAGTTCTTAATAAGAATAAAAGGGTCTTACAAGTCAATTAATTCAAGAGGCTGTAAGATACATTTTTTAAAAGAGTTAAGCTTACTTTTCATACAAAGAAAAAATTCCACCATCACCCATTGACAATACCCCAATCAGCCAACAGTCCATCAATGCAGACTCTGCTGCAGTTGTCTGGAAGTTTTCACATTCTTCTACCAGAAAAAGTGCTCAATTTTCATTGCCAAGGTTCTTGGTAGATTCACTTTTCACTAGAAAAAAATAAGTAAACATACAGTCAAGTGTTTATACTGTTTCTGTTTAGCTTGCTCTGTCCCTCTTCTCTCCCCCCCTTCTGATATACAGCAACAGCACTGCTCACAGGGACACACAAACCACGTTATGTCTCAGGCAGCTAGGATATACAATTCTGGCCACAATACATAGAGAAATGATGTCTGAAAGTGGCAATTATATTTTGTGAGGTAACATCCTTCCTGACTCTGTGGAAGACTTGGGAATGTTCACTTCACAATGTGGTTATGATCCATATTCATGTCACTGAATAGATCACTATTATCCAGGCCGGCCACTTGTGGTTGGAATAAATTTTTTCCATGATTTTTTTTAAACTCAATTGAGGGTCAGTATATGTTGAGTGAATGTGGAGTGACAGAAGACTAGCTAATCATCATCTCCTTCCTTTCACAGGAAAGAAGAGTAGAAATGGAGCTCCTCTAACACCCCTGTCTTGCTTAGAGAAAGCAAGACTATGACTCACTCACTAAACTGAGAGTTCCTGGAGGACAGAAACTCGACCTTTCTTTTCTGTATCTATCCTCACAAAGTAGAGCATGTTTGCTGAATCAATGTAACTGCAAGTCATTTCTTCTTTTAGTGTTTTTTCCCTAAATTTTCAAAATGGGAACTAGAGTAAGTGTTCTATTTCACTGCCTTGTGAAGCTAAAAGGAAATAATAGGTAGTAACTCCTTAAAAATTGTCATGGTAAAATATAGGTTATTTTGAGCTTACAGCTGTTATCTCCACTGAGTAGATAAGAAAAATAAAGCTCAGAGAGGCAGAGCAAATGCTCAAGGGCCCACAGCTTACAAAAGTTGATGCTAGAAGTACACACCTGGAACTTTGCGCATATTCCAACTGGCAAGTTCCCTGGGGTTTGCTGTTGTACCTAGATTTCAGATTGTACCAGCAACCACAAGAGTGTTTACTGAGCTCTTTCTATGAGTAAGGAACTGAAATAAGTTCCATCCAGGATATTGTCCCAATCTTTGCGAAATTTTATGAACTTTAGCAGTCTATCCAGTGCCTCCAAGATAGTATAAGATTTTTTCCTCCTCTGGCTGTCTCTGTACTTCGGGCAAACTCTATTATAGCAGCTATTGTATAATAAGTTTTACATGTGTGTTCCAGTGCCTAAAATCCTCCCCTCTCTCCCTGCAAAAGGAAAAGAAAGAAAAGAGAGGTAAGGAAGAATGAGGAAAGGTGAGCAAGGGAGAATGAATGGAAGATTTACTGGCCCAGTAAGAGACTGACACATGAGTAGCTGCTATGCCAGGTATTTTCACTAATTCCAGTAATCAATTTTGGGTTGGATTCCTTCTCTAAAGGCTGAGGCATTTTCTAATCTTGAGTTATACTAGAACATCAAAAAGTTTATTTTGCTGACATTTCTAAATTAATAGAGATTTGTAGCGGTATGGGGACATTTTCACCTTTTTTTGCCTATTGAAGGTGCCCAGTTTTCTTCTTTGAATGGCATTCCATTCTTTCTTCCTTAGATTGAAATGCAGCATGCTTTTCTCAATCATCTAAATCTGCTAGTCTAACAACAGTCTGTGAAGCAAGTTACACCATTCTAAGCACTTCGCACTGGATTGATATAAGGTAGGTAATCAGTACTTAGCATCCCCAATCTAGTGGACTATCTTAATAGCTCAATCTTTTCCAGTTAACCTTTTCCATTACTGAAAAGCAACAAACAAACAAAATCTTGGCTACTGCTGATTAATATAGGCAGACTTAAAAAAATTATGGCAATCTACAATCAGAGCAAATACTAGAACAACCATCAGGTGTGGGAAGTACTGAATCCCAGATCAGAAACACACGTACCCCCAAATTAGGTAAGAGACAACTTGTACTATGAACTCAGGATCAAATCCAACTTTTTTACCTCCAGAAAGGGAAGGAATTTCAAGGCTTTCCAAAGAAAATGCCCTCTTCTTACATAATCCCCTTCCCTCATCAAGGGATCACCCTGCAAAATATCTGATGCTGTGAGAATGTATAAAGAAACAGACACCTTGAAGTACTTACAGAAAGAAATGCATGTACAGGAAGATCTGGGCATTACTTTCAAGGTGTGTGTACTTATGATGTGACAAAACTGGTATGGTTTTAAAATCCTGTCAGATACTTTTAGTTCTTTGCTAACACAGTTCTAAATAATCCTCTGTACTAAAAGCATGAGTCATCTGTGTTCCTGTAAATAAGTCAAACATCATATACCCACCAGAAAAATAGCAAATTTTACCCAGTAAGGCTCCCAGTACGCTAGTAAAGTAGTCTTTTCTTATTGCTTCATTACAGGAAGCCTTACTTGAATGTACATTCCTAAACAAAGTGAAAGGAGAGCTGTGTGTGCTGTTTATTTATACAGATGATGTTTGCCCTAGCTACTAACCTACATTACTAAACAACTTTTCCCAAAACCAACATTTGAGAGGGCACTGTGCGAATTTATTAAGAAAAAAGCAACAAAATACAAAGCTTAAACAAAGTGAAACTGGCCATTTAAAACTAAAATTCCTAATTTATTTTGAAAAAATAATACAGAATATTCTCAAATTGTGAAAATATTAATGTCAAGAATAAAATAAGATAATTTATTATTAGAAACATCATGTTTGCTAACTAAAATCTGGTTTCAAGTTGTAGCACTGATACACTTTTGGCCACTTTGAAAAACAATTTTTTTCCTATTAATTTTTGCAAAGAAAAAACACTATGCACAACAGAGAATACCCTATAACATAGGTTACTGCATCTTACAGCCTGTAATGCTGCTGTAACAATAAGACTTAAACCACCCATTTCAAATACTACTTAAAAAATATTATCAATCCAAGACAAAGATTCTATGCTCCTCTGGAGTTTGTTATAGCAAAATCTGGCCTGTATCTGTAATTCTTTTAGTTGAAAATGCTACAAAATAGTTTTGGATTAAGGTAGGTAATCTTCCTCACTTCTTAAAGGTAGTCACTAAATTTTATTCATCCTCTAAAATCTTGCATTCAGAAGCACATTTAGTTTACTTTAATCAGTACTTACAAACGTAGATAAGTCATTTTATGTACTAAACTTTTATGTACATTTTTTCCAGTTCTAGTACTTCCCTATATCACAAAATCAGAGAAAATAAAACCAGTGGGTTTGGAAAAGGAGATAAAGGGTAAAGGTAATGGCATTTGCTTACTCTCAATGCTGCCAAATTTTTAAATACAATGTTCCTTGCAACATTATCTCCTTCTACAAGGTAGGATACTAGGCTTTTTTTTTTTTTCTTTACCATTCAACATTTTCCTTGTCAACTAAAAATGTTTTGTAATCCCTCATTTTACAAATGTCTAAAGTCTTAACTATGGAGTAAATGTATGTGATCATGGACAGTTACTGAAAGACTATTAGCTTAAAAAAAGACAAAAATACATAGAACCGCATGCTGAAAAAAAGTGATTTTATAGCCATTCAATTTGATTCATTCACTTAAAGTTGGTTTTATAAGATTATATACTCTTAAAAACAGAAGAGTAGCAGCATCGCATTTACTTGGTTTTTCACATTAACTGTAGCTATAGAGGAGATCCTGTAAGTGTGTAAATATACTGGGAAAACACATATAAAGAAATAAGGGTGGATATATTTTGCTTTGGTTTCTCTAAAGCTATTCTAAGCATTACAGAAACAAATTTACACTTACCTTGGTGGAGAACTTTCATGTCATTATTGGATCCTTTCAATACCACATGTAATGTTGGATACTCAATGATCACTTTGTTCCTCAAATTGTCTAGGAGACTTTTGTAAGGATCTAGTTCATAATATCTTATTAATAAAAAACAAAAACAAAAAAACAGGAAACACTGTTAATATTCAAAATACTGACAGATAAATATATGAGAGTCCTTTACATTAAAAATTTTTTAAAGGTGATGACAATTCAGTAGTTACTTCCTTATAGTATAAGTTAAATACCTTCTAAGAAGGCAGGTATAAGAGCTATTATTATAGCAGTTCTAAACCTAAATAAAAAAATATCAAATATTCTGACATTAGGAAAGTTCTAGAACAAGTTACCAATTTTCTTTATCTTTTCTGTTTTTTGATATGGAGTCTCACTTTGTTGCCCAGGCTGGAGTGCAGTGGCACAATTTTGGCTCACTGCAACCTCCCCCTCCAGGTTCAAGTGAATCTCCTACTTCAGCCTCCTGAGTAGCTGGGACTACAGGCGCGTGCCACCACGCCTGGCTAATTTATTTTGTATTTTCAGTGCAGACAGGGTTTCACAGCGTTAGCTAAGATGGTCTCGATCTCCTGACCTCGTAATCTGCCTGCCTCGGCCTCCCAAAGTGCTAGAATTACAGGTGGGAGCCACCGCGCCCAGCCTACAAGTTACCAATTTTCATACCAAGAAACAGTTAAAGACTTTTACATAACATTTATGTTAGCCGGGTGCAGTGGCTCACACCTGTAATCCCAGCACTTTGGGAGGCCAAGGTGGGCGGATCACCTGAGGTTGGGAGTTTGAGACCAGCCTGACCAACATAGAGAAACCCCATCTCTACTAAAAATACAAAATTAGCTGGGTGTGGTGGCGCATGCCTGTAATCACAGCTACTCGGAGGCTGAGGTAGGAGAATCACTTGAATACGGCAGGCAGAGGTTGCAGTGAGCTGAGATCACACCATTGCACTCCACCCTGGGCAACAAGAGTGAAACTCCGCCTCAAAAAAATAAGAATAAAAAAAATAATATTTATGCTGTCATTTTTCTTGAATAAAAGAATGAGCTAACCATTCAAATTCCTCAAATATATTTATTTTGAGCCTTAAGGACAACCAATCACCTTATAATTTCTAGTAACATGGCAATAAAATAACTGGCTATAAAACTGGCTTTTGTAAAAACTCAGTTATTCTAATTTTAACTGGTTTCCAGAAATTTATATTGCCATATAAAATTTAAGAAATACAGACTTTATCATGGCATAGATGCCAAATGTGTCACAGGTAAATAGATGCTAGTGGTCATTAAAGTATGAAATTCTCAAATCATTACTTTAAAAAAATAAGTTTGAGGTGACTGAATATGCATCCCCAGAACATTCATTCTTGCTTGCTTTCTGGGGTAGGAGTGAAGGGGTGGAATTCTAGCTAGCTCACTTGCGTGTACATATGAGAATATGTTGGCATGTTAATGTCATTTCATGTCAAAGAAGAAAAAGCTGAGAATATGTCAACCAGTGTAGTGCACAAGTTCTCCAGCATTTATTCATCTCTACCAAAGACAGGTGATATTCACATGCAAGACACATATCACATGAGATATCCAGCCTAACAGCTGTAACTCCATCCTTTTATCTCCTGCTCAAAAAAGCACACTGGAACACAAGTGACCAAGAGTGAGGATATCATTGGGATACATTTAAATTTGCTGTAATTTTAAGAGTAAATCATTCACAAACTTTGGTATTTCCTAATTAGTAAAAAATTATCAGCACCATAATCACAGCTGACTAAGACATGCAGGACACTTATTAAAAAATATGATGTAGTGATTTCTCCATGTTCTGAGTTTGTCTCATGCAATCGTTTTCAAATCAGGAAAAATAAAAGGGCTTAACAAAATGCAGAGCCAAGCTGACTAAAGTTAGAGAACAACTGTAAAACCAAAACTTTACTTATGCTTCCCTGACCACACACCCCAGCGTGGAATTGCAGAATATTCTTTATGTTGAAAAGAAACTTGAAATGCAAAATACTGTTTTTCTAAACCAGCCACCTTAGTGCCCACAGATCATAGAATTCATACATTCTTTTCCCTGTGTGTAATGTAATACAGATGTGCTTACAATACTTTAAAAGTGTTTCCAGCATTCAAGGATTAAATGCTTCACATCTTTTAAACATTATTTCTCTTTGAAATAAGCAGTGTTTTTTTTAAAGTTAGTAGTAATTATATAAAAAAGAAAAATGAGACTGTATCAGATACCTAAGTATAAGATTAACTTACAAAGTAAAATATAAAATGGGGATAACTAAATTTTTCTTGGGAGGAAATAAGACCTGGACTCTCAAACAGGAGCTTTTCAAGTGGCATCCTACAGGCACTTGCAATAACTTATCTTCTGCGCATTTTAACTAAATCACAAAGTTTCTAATGAAAGGCATTTTCAAATAAGGGAATGTTTTTTACTTGTTTCAGTTTTTAGTAAATAATTTTCAGTGCATACTTAATGTTTTAGGTATCTTATTTCTTTTTGTAATATTAAATCTTAATTGGGTATCTCCAGATTTCCAAAGCTAAAACTAAGAAGCAACAAAAAAAGTTCTTCAAAGGCCACATGGGAATCAGAGCCTAAAATTATTGCTGATATAAAATATGTTCCTAGCAAAGGAATGTTCAGAGGTACATAAAAATTACTACACAACAAGTTAAACATGCTTTGGATCCTAAAACTGTAATGATTATACTTATTTGGATTCTAAAACTGTAATGATTATACTTAAAAAAACTTGGTTCCTGTTTTACATGCTAAGCAGGCACTGTGCAAAGCACTAAGGATGCAAAGATTTAGAAGAGGGTTGTTAACTAATAAATTATTTTAAAAATATTTTATGCAGTGAAAATCTGGTATGTTGTATGGTTTTGATTAGAATCAATGGATTTTATTTAGTGTTTAGCCTAAAATGTTGCAAACTGCTAATCAACAATATGCTATTGAGTGTCAGTAGGCTTCTGTGCCACAGCTTTCCAGCCTGTTACACGAAGCGTTCAGATTTCACTAAATAATCTTTTAGCTGAAATTCTAAATTTCTTAGATTTTTCTACTACAAGTGGTTACTCTTAATCTACCATTGATATTTACCAGTAATTTAAAAGTAAATTTTGCAAACTGTTCATAAAGAAAGCCTATCAGACACATATGGGGTTAACACTTCATGGACTTGGAGTTTAGTTAAATGAAGTAATAACTTTTATTGGTTGTTTGTGTTTGGAGTTTAACACTGAGTTAAAGTTCCGGCTACATCATTCACTGGTCTGTGATCCTGGATAAGTTACTTAGAAAATGGGGATAATGACAGTATCACTTTAGAGAGCTACAGTGAGGGCTAAATGAAAAAACACAGAAACTGCTCACACATTTATTTAAGCCCTAAGCACATGTGTTCTATATTTTATTTACCAAAATAACAACACTTTCCTATAGAAACTTCAGTTCAGGACAAAGTCACTGAATTTCATTAGCAGTGAAGATACTGCCTTTATGTGCATTTTGCATTTTAAATGTAGCCTTACAACTTTCAGTACGACCTTCAAATCATTATTTTATTGTCACATTTACTTCCAAGAAGATAAAGGTACTTTGAATGTTTCTGTTTCCATTATCTTGAGGCAAGTTTTAAGAGACCAGCTTTGCACTGCCTAGAACATTTGGGTTTAGCTCCTTTGCAAGCCATGAAGCTACTGAATCCTAAGGGATAGCTTTACCTTTTTGAAATTTTCACAAACTCTGGTATTTCCATTAGTATAATGTCTCTGCTACCATAAGACAAACTACTTAGGTTTGGAGGAATTAAGATACTAACATCTGTCTTTTCTCTTGCCCTCTGGGACCCTTCTTAGACATTTCCTCTTTTAATTTCACTTGTTCACCCTCACAGGCTCACTGGCTGACACTGCTCTGGGCAGCCTCACAGGGGCATTATGAGGGCAGAATTGGCTCAGTGGGCCAAAAAGGGGTTACAGTGACATTACGTAAATAAAAGTTGTCATGATAATCAAGGGTGTGCTTTTAATCTTGACTCTGTCACTAACTTTCAGAAAAATGGGCCAAGTTCTTGAACTTCTTTCTCCGTACTTTATTAGCAAATTAGCATGCTTTTAAAAAAAACTCCTCATAACCCAAAAGACAAGTTTTAAAGAAAGGAAGTCACAAACTACTTTATGTCCCATCTGATCACTGACACTCCATGGATCATCGCCCCTTCCACCTCCTAAAAAATACCAAAACTAAGTCTGAATTTCTCCAAATTTAACAATCTAGTAGCAGACCCTAAGCCACAGTATCTTTCCACTAAAATAAGATCACTGAATTAGGTGATCGCCAAGATCCCTTCAGCTCTAAATTTCTACAATTTTGTATATTTATCTGGCAAAGGTAGCACTTAACCTGTATTTTTTCACAGTTGTATTTATTTCTCAATCTAGGTTTCTAGATTAAAACAGTTTTAATTATTCTTTTATTTACATTTTAAAAGGTATTATTTAAAATTTCTCCAAATAATACTTCTGTGTAACAATTCTTGCAACTCATAATGTTTAAGTCATATAGAAAAGATTTTGTCAAAGTTAAACTTTTCTCACCCAATCTCTCTTAGTTTTCATATTTTAAAAATCACAGTAGTTAAATTAGTGGTTTGCTGCACTTTGTTTCGGGATTTTTATGTACCCACATAAATGAGGACGATACCTGTTTGACATGGAGCATCGATCATGAATTGTGTAGTACAGACATATGCCTTAATTCAGAAAGCTCACCAGTTCAGAACTGCATTTGGTAAATATCCTATTCGAACCATGATATTTAAACTATGGATGTGGTTAAATAAAATGGCCAACTATATATTTTAAAACCTGTTTTAAAGAGGGGCTTACAAGGCTGTGACTTGTTCTAGACATTATTTCTTTGAAATCTTTTCTGATTTTTGTTGGTAAATTCAATTACTTTTAAATCCACAAGGCTTGAGTTCCAGTCTTACCACTGGTTCTTATGAGCTATGACTCCAGAAGGAGACTCAGTTTTTCTCATCAATATAATGGTAGGAAAGATAACTACTCATGGGTTAGTTTGTAAGGACTATAATATAACAGGTGAAAATGTTTCCAAAGTGTAACTTGCTAAGCTAGCGTCAGTAATAAGATTTTATACTCCAAAAGTAATTTGGCACTCCTAGCAAGGAAATGACATACTTACCAGGAATTATATTTACTATTTATGACAGAGACAGAGACTAGTTAGTAGAAAAAGCATGAACTGAACTCTGTTGACAAACAGGTCTGAGTCCAAATCCTAGCCTTATAAACTGTACAAACTTAGTTTCTTTGGGTAAGTCAATTTTTCAGAGCCTAAGATTCCTAATCAGGTAAAGTAGAAAAGACATAATACATACTTGATTAGAATTAATGCACGTGAAAATGTTATAAGCATTAGCCTGGCATTTATTCCTCAACTGATTCCTCAAATATTTACTTAGTGTCTACTATGCACAGGTAGTCTGCTAGGTAATAGAAGTTCATAGAAATAAACCTTACACTTTATGGGGGGAGGCAGACAAATAAACAACTATTGCATTCATTGGCACAAGTATCATGATAGAAATGTAAAGTTACACTGGCTAGTAATGGTTTTTCCTTTCTATATTTAGTACTCTTCTCAAGATCTCTCGTAAGGCAGGTATGGTGCTAACAAACTCCCTCAACATTTGCTTATCTGAAAAGAATCTTATTTCTCCTTTGCTTAAAGAAACTTAGTTTAGCTGGAAATGAAATGCTTGGTTGAAGATTTTTTTCTTTAACAGTGTTGAATATAGGCCCCCAAACTCTCTGGCTTGTAAAGGGCTTCTGCTGTTAGCCTGATGGAGGTGACCCATCTCTATAGCCACTCTGTAGGTGACCTGCCCCTTCTCTCTAGCTGCTTTTCATTTCATTCTTTCTTTCATTTTGACCTTGGAGAATCTGATGATTATGTGTCTTAGGGATGGTCTTCTTGTGGGGAATATTGCAGGGGGTCTCTGTATTTCCTGAATTTGACTGTTGACCTATCTAGCAAGGATGGGGAAGTTTTCACGGACGATATCTTAAAATGTGTTTTCCAAGTTGTTTGCTTTTTCCCCGTCCCTTTCAGGGATGCCAATGATTCGTAGATTTGGCCTCTTTACATAATCCCATATTTCTCAGAGGTTTTGTTCATTCCTTTCATTCATTTTTCTTTATTTTTGTCTGCTTTATTTCAGAGAACCCATCTTCAATTTCTGAGATTCTTTCCTCAGCTTGGTCTCTTCTGCTGTTAATACTAGTGATTGCACTGTGAAATTCTTGAAGTGTATTTTTCAGCTTCGTCAGATCCATTAGGTTCATTTTTACATTGGCCATTTTGTCTGTCAGCTCCTGTATTGTTTTATTGTCCTGAATCTTGATGCATTATCCTTAGCAAACTAACACAGGACAGAAAACCAAATGCCACAGGTTCTCACTTATAAGTGGGAGCTAAATGATGAGAACTCATGGACACAAAGAACTAGGAACTAGGTGAAGGTGGAGGGTAGGAGGAGGGAAAGGAGCAGAAAGAATAACTACGGGGTACTAGGCTTAGTACCTGAGTGACGAAATAATCTGTACAACAAACTCTTGTGACATGATTTTACCTATATAACAAATCTATACACGTAGCCCTGAACCTAAAAGTTAAAAAAAAAAAAAAGTAAAGTTCGGTAGATCCTCAGTAAATATTGTCTCTTGTTCTGTTGTTGTTTTGTTTTGTTTTGAGACAGAGTCTCGCTCTGTCGCCCAGACTGGAGTCCAGTGGCGCGATCTCAGCTCACTGCAATCTCCGCCTCCCAGGTTCAAGCGATTCTCCTACCTCAGCCTCTTGAGTAGCTGGGACTACAGGTGTGTGCTGCCACACCCGGCTAATGTTTGTATTTTTAGTAGAGACAGGTTTCACTATGTTGGCCAGGCTGGTCTTGAACTCCTGACCTCAGGTTATCTGCCTGCCCTGGCCTTCCAAACCTCTCTTGTTCAGTACCAACATCCAAATGTTCTTTGTTCTTGCAGGCTGCACAGGGCCTTCACTATCTAGGTACTTCAGCTCCTAACCCTAGCTAACCCCTCTCCTTAATTGGTTTGTATTCTTTTTTTGCCCAATTTTATTGAGGCATAATTGACAAATAGGAATTATATATATTTAAGGTATACAATTTTTTTTTTTTTTTTTTTTTTTTTTTTTTTTTTGTAGAGACAGGGTCTCCCTATGTTGCCCAAGCCGGTCTCAAACTCCTGGGCTCAAATGAGTCTCCTGCCTCAGCCTCCGACAGTGTTGGGATTACAGGTGTGAGCCACTGTGCCGGCCTCAATTTGATATTTTGATGTGTGTATATGTTGTGAAATGATATCATAATCAAGCTAATTAACATATCCATCACCTTACATAGCATTTTTAAATTTTTTCTTGTGATAAGAACACTTAAAATGTACCCTCTTAGCAAATTTCAAGTATACAATACAGTATTGTTAATTATTTGTTTCTTAAAATCCTTTCTCCTCCATGTACTTTTTCCCCCTCTAATTAATGTAGGGATTTTAAATCTTAATCTTTAGTCTTAATCTTGCTAACAAAACATACATTTCCTTTGAAGCTAAAACTGAATGCAAGTATCTCATCAGTACAGGCTCTTACATCTTCAGACTTTATCAGGATGTATATTACCTTGCAAAATATGATTAGGTTCCTCAGAGAAACTTTTGCTGAGAGGTTCAATAGTCCATGAATTAACTACATTATAGAATGGTATTATTTTAGAGTTGGCAGGAACTTATAACCCAGTCTCTTTCGTCTTCCAGTTAAGTACACTGAAGCCCTGAGAAGTTAAGTATCTTACTCAGGGTCACTCAAGAAAATGCAGAGTTGGGCCTATAAATTCAATTTTTTGATTTTTTTTCACTCAACTGTATGCTTGTTCATTCATTTCTCACTCAACAAATATTTACTGAGAGCCTACCATGTTCCAGACACTGTTCTTGGCACTGGGAATACAATGGTGTACTACAAGGTATTTACTAGCGGTGAAAGGACAAAGACTTTCTAGGAAGAAGGTATATGTGATATGTGTGAGGTACAGATAGGAAGAGAGAGCTAGGTCTACGAAACTGGGTAGAGAGCGGATATGTTTAAAGTACTGAGCACAGAATGGATATCGGAATACACATAAAATTCACAGTTTTGGTGCCTAACATTTAAATTGGCCACAAAATATTCTATAACGTAACTAGGATGGGTAAGTTTAGTAGATTAACATTACGTTAAAATATCACTTGTTTTTAGAGAAAACTCATATTTTATATTTCACATAATTCCCTTAACCAAGAATCAAAATAGTATATATTTGAAGTGAGATTATCACTATAGAAATGGTAGGCTTGCAATCTGCTAAGAATTTGACCATCACATCACTTTGGATCACTTTAAATACAGACTCTCAAACTAACATTCTCAGGTTCAAAGCTACTGAGACCTCAATAGTTGAGTTTATATCTGTCTGGTAAACACTCAGCCAACTGTGCCAACTAGCTGAGCTTCAACTTTCTTAAAACGAAGTTAACAATTCCTATCATAAAACTGCTTTAACAAGAATACTACATATAAAGTCCATTTCATCACTGGAAGAGTATCATCTTTGAGATGATAAAAAAAGTTTAGCAAACCACTCTACATATTCCCTTTCTGTGTGTGGACATGCTTCAGATTAACTCTAACAATTTCTAATCCTTAAATGATGCTTCCTTTGTTCTGTAATAGAATATAGAATTGTTATAATCCTTAAATGATGCTTCCTTTGTTGTTTGTTTTATTCTCACTTTCTTTTAGAATCTATATCCAAAATGTGGTCAAAGGTTAATGCCATTCTGAACACATACTCATCCTGACCACGATTACTTTGAAAAATAAACAACAATCCCAAAAAGGTATAACAAAGAACTGTGGTTGGGTTTCACATAATCTGAGAACATGCATTATGATTATTTATGGTACTGACAGGTATGTACCCTATTGCAAAGAACATACTAAGGCTTTGAGTGCAGGCAGACCTAGGTTTGAATCTAGGTTCCACCACTTAGTACTTACACAGCCACAGACGGGCTATCCATTTAATTATAATATACTTATAACGTATAATATAATTACAATATGTAAAAAGTGCGTATCAGAGTACCTAAACGGTAATAAGGCACTCAATAAAAGTTTGTCATTCATACTTACTACATTCCAGAAAGATACCTATTAGCCCCCAGATTTAACCTTGATTTTAAATCACTCTTGCAGGAAACAATTTTTGTGTGTGTTTGGGAAAACTTATTCAGGGTCTTCACATTGTTTTGCTTAAACATAACCTAAAATAATTGTGAAAAACAATGATACTTTTGTATATCCTTATATTGACATCCTACAAGCAGATGCTAAGAACATAATTTATGGTGTACTGTGAATATTGATGATTCAAAGTGAAATATATCACCCTTAAGTAAATTCACTAGACTCTAAATATCATGGTAATTTAACAGCAATATCATCCATTAAAAATAAATAAATAAATAATGGCCATGTGTGGTGGCTCACACCTGTAATGCCAGCACTTTGGGAGGCCGAGGTGGGCAGATTACTTGAGGCCAGGAGTTCGAGACCAGCGTAGCCAATATGGCAAAACCCTGTCTCTCTACTAAAAATACAAAAATTAGCCAGGTGTGGTAGTATGCGCCTGTGATCCCAGCTACTTGGGAGGCTGAGGCACAAGAATCGCTTGAACACGAAATCCGGAGGTTGCAATGGGCCAAGATTGCATCACTGCACTCTAGCCTGGGCAACGGAGTGAGACTCACTCACTCTCTCTCTCTCAAAAAAAAAAAAACATTATATATATATGCGTAAGCACTGCTTTCTAAATTAGAAATCTTACTTGTTCTCGGAACCTTGTTTTTCCATTCAGATTCTCTTGCAGAATTTTATACCAAGTAATATGTTTACACTTGACCTTCTCTGTAACAAAAATGTAATGAAAAGTAAAATTTAATTTTATTACTTATGACTTTTATGTTTTAAATAATAAAATTTCTTCTGAACTGAATAATTTTAACTATTATTAAATCAAATCAATCAAAACAACACAAATATACTACAAACAAATTAAGTTTTTTTTTGAAAAATATCTCTTAACATGACGGATGAGCACTGATGAGGGCATCTTCTATTAAAGGCATCGTTGTTCACTATTGATTCTTGGATTAAATGATTTCCCCTCATTTATCAACTTGGTATCCATTAACAGAATCAAATTTCAAAAGGAAAACAAGAGGAAGTTTACGTAATCCTATGTAGAGAACAAGCTCTTATTCTTCACTAATTCTTCATCATAGTTATTTTCAGGGGATCTTAGGCAGAAATGTCTCGGGCTGTTTACATAAGAAAAGACATCTGAAAATAGTTAACACTGTTCTTAGAAATTCTGGAATTCCTTCAGTGTTCTCCAGTATATACTTAATTCTGCACTATTCTCAAAATAATTTTTAAGTTCTAACTTTTAACACACATCTTATAAATTTCCTAGAGTATCTTCAAAGCATATTTTTCAATTATGCACCATAAGTCTAAAACAGTCATCTAATTTTCCATTTCTAGTTCAATTAGGGAAAGAGCACAGACTAATATCTTTAAGGAGGTAAAATGTGATTTAAAAAAAAAATCCATTCTAATATCAATTGCCGTGTTTCTTTATACAACTTCAATAACTCAATTGAATATATCTACCAAAAACTCACTATATCAAACATGTTAGACATTGTGTGGGAAACAAAAATGTCCTCAAGGAGTTTACGAACCTGGCCAGTGTTTTCCAAAGTGTGGTCCCAGGAAAAACTTATATCAGGGTCACCCTTGGGAGGCAGAGATTGTAAAAAAAAAAAAAAAAACAAAACAAAAACGTAGGTTTCTGGGTCCTATGTAAGATTTACTAAACCAGAACCCTAAGAGAGTGGTTTGGAAATCAACATTTTCAACAACTGCCCTAGATGATTATGATGGATACTGAAATCTGAGAAGCATTGTTCTGAAAAGAAATACAGGCTACATGTGCCACTGGGGAGAGGTTTACAGGAAGGAAAAATAACTGACCAGTAGTGAAAGGGGGTCTTTGCTTGCTAGTGAGTGGGTGCAAGCCAAAAGAGGTCAGGTGGGCCTCATCTGAGGCCTTTACGTAGGTAAAATCAATTTCTCAAAAAGGAGATAGGAAAAAGCATTTTACCTCTTCACTTCACTGAAAATGATTTTAAAGTATTTTAGATTAAAGATCCATAAAGTTCCAAGGAAGGTAAAATAGCCTTAGTTTTTAAAATTTAAAAACATCCTCTCAGCATGGAAATAAAATCATCCAAGAGAAATAGCTCATACTTTTGCTGGTTGCTTTTCAAACAAAAAGCATTCCAAAATTATTAACTAAAACCAGCACAGGAGGAAACGACTAATAGGCTATGTGCAAGTACAACAGGATAATATGCTCATGAACAGTAAAAATTTTTGTGATATCCATGAAATCAAAGCTTAGGTAATACTTTAACCTAGGCTTAGGTTTAAATCTAAATTCTTGGCTTTATATGAAAAATTCTGGAAGCAAACTGAAGGCAAAGGTTTGTCTTTCCATCAAGAAATGATTAAGTCTGGAGTGTCCATGCAAAGATGCCCTTGCCCTCCACTGGGCACTTTTTATGCCTTGTATTTTAAGTATCTATCTTTTGCGGTATTTATCACATATCAGTCTTCCCACCTAGACTATGAGCTCTTTGAGGGCTAGTCTTTTAGATGTCTATATATCCCTAGGGATTAGTGCTGGGCTGGCACATGGAAGGGGCTCAATGAAAATTCACTGAATAAAAGAAAAATACAGACCTGATCAATCTTAACTGATACTTTAGGTCAGGTTCATGTATCAAAAAGCCTGACCTCTGAGCAGGTACTACACTTTCTGAAGTAACTTTTAAATTATACTGGGCCCTTGTTACAATCTTCTCTCTCTCTCTCATTTCACATGTTGAGAATTGAAGCCCCCAACTGTTTACATGATATACAGATACCACGTAAACCAATAAAAAACCCTTTAGAGCAGGGATCAGCAAACTATAGCCTGGAGGCCAAATCCAGCCCACTATCTGTTTTCGTAAATAAAGTTTTACTGGACCATATTCTAGTCATGTCCATTCATTTAAGTGGTCTATAGTTGCTTATGTGTTACAATGGCAGAATTGACTAATTATGGCTAAATGGCCCACAAAGCTGGAAAATATTCACTACCTGGCCATTTATAGGAAAAGTTGTCCAAGCCCTGCTTAAGGGTATTAACGTGGCATCAATACCTAGCATACATCAGGCATATATATACATATATATATGAATTAGCACACTTATTAAAAAATTAAGACTGAACACTTGCTGTGGAAAAGTCACTAACACAACTCTGCAGGAAATATAAAGATGAAGATGCCTATGGCAACCACTGTCTTCAAAAGGGAGTTAATCATCATATGGTTTAAGTTTTATTGGGATAAAATAAGTCAAATTTATAGGAACCTATGAGAAATGCAAAACACTTTTAAGGTTCTAAAGATATGGAAATTATATCCAGTTTGGGGGAAGGAAATGAACTCTACCGTAGACACTGGTAAATAATAGTCTACCTAAAAGGAATGGAGAAGAAAGGACAAATGGAAGACACGTTGTGGATGTCAATTATGCAAGGTAAGGTGGCAAGGCGGAAGTCAAGAAGTAGTCGAAGATGCTGGGCTACAAGGTCTTATGCCTGGCTTACTAGAACAAAAGAGCCAGTAATAGAAAGTGAGTACCAACATTTGTTGACTGCTTACTCGATGCCAGAACACTCAGTCCATTAAATTAGAAACACACACATCAGGAAGAAATAGATGCAGTGTAATGAAATCTAGACATGTTGAGCTTAAGATTTAATGAGATGTGTAAATGAAGATAGCTGGAAACCAAGATTTGGAGTTTGGGAGAAAAGTTAAAACTATATCTAGATTTGGGAGTAATTTCCACAGAAATAAGTTGACAATATCTTAAGTTCCTGAAATCTCATATTCTTGCAATATCCAATTATGTCAAAAGAAATGTTAACAAACATGACTGGTTATCTGCTCCCTTGTGTTTAGTGGTGAGTGGTCTGTTGGGAATGTATGGCTAATATTACATTTGAAGAATATCCCAGAAGTATAAGAAATTATATGGCTGATGCATGCCTGGAGCCTCAGCTATGCAGGAGGCTAAAGCAGGAAGATTTCTTGAGCTCAGGAGTTCAAGGCTGCAGTGAGGCTATGCTTGTGCTACTGCATTCCAGCCTGGGCAACAGAGTAAGACCCTGTCTCTCAAAATAAAATTTTGAAAAACGAATTTGGTTAAAAGAAGCTGTTAAACAAATAAAGTAATATATGATATAGTTAACTACTACCAAACATGTGGAACTTAAACACCTCTTTAGGTTCACTGTATCATTTCAGCATGATATTCTAGTTGAAACTCAAAATACTTGAATACACAGGAGTGATTTTCTAGGTGCCAGGCACTGTATTAAGCAGCTGACAAGTATTAACTCAAATTAACCTTTACAACAATGCAGTATCATTTCTGTTCTGATTCCCACATTTAGATGGGAAAATAGGCTTACTGACTTTCCAAGGTCTGTATCAAATTAAAAACACAATTTTGACTTTATAGCAAATCTCTGATGTACATTTTGCATAAGAGCAAAAGGTTATTCTGGAAGTTCTCATAATTCGGGTTAAGTTTAAGGAGCAGTGACAACAAACTTTTATTTATTATAATAAATGTACTATTTGTAATGGTGAAACTTTTGGTCTAAAAAGTCTAGTCTAGAACCTCATAAAGTAAAGTAAGGTGTACTCCACATATTAAGTATTCTGGAAGGATAATATCACTATTTTTTTTACTAGCATACAATCTCACTCTGAAGATATCCTAATAATTAGTAGAGTAAGGTTATTCTTTTTTAAAGTAGTGTTCCGGAAAATGATGTGACTTCTACACGAAACTCAACATGCTCTTAGTCTCTCCAGACCTTACCTTCATCTCTTTGTAAACAGCAATCATGCCAGAAACCATAGTCACCTTTGATTCCTATTTATTGCTCCCTATAGCCAACTTGATCACCAAGTCTTACTGTTTTTTTTTTTCCTAGATTTTACAGTTTTCTATGCCAATGAGACAAGATTCAAACAGCGTTAGTATTGGGTCTTGAACTAACTCTTCAACCTTATCTTTTAAAACAGCTTTAAAAATACTTCTCTACATGCATCTATATACTCCACTTACTTGCCTTGTTTACGACATACCACACCCTTGTACTTCTTAAGGGCCTCTGTACCCTCCCCTAGTCATAGGCCATTCACCTTTAATAAAAGTCAAATGTGACTTGCACAACAAAGCCTTCTGATGACATAAGGATACCTGCTACCTTCCACATCGCTTTTAAGACGTAGACACAGGTTTCTTATGATATATACAGTGTGTCTGTTTTCCCTACTACAATAGAACTGTATTTTATTCATTCTTGTATAAACCCCAATTTTTATTTATATGCCTAGAAGATTAAATGTACTTAATGGTTTTTTTTGAATAAATTTGGAAAGAATCATCCTATAACTGCTTAAATCACAAAAAAACCACGAAGATTTACAAGTATCAAAGTAGCAAAGTAAATATAAAAAACAAAATGTATCTAAATTTCTTTCTGGTAAATAATTCCATAAAATAAAAGTAAAATCTAGGCTTAAAATTTAATACATTTGTAAAACTGTACTTGAATAGACAAAGTTGGCTGTTTTATAAATTATTTAGTCAGTAGTAACTTAAGTGGGCAATAATACAACAGCTGCCCTCTGATAGTGCCTGACATTTAGCAACATAGGCTTTTCTAGTCCAAAACCACTCATTTACTTTCTGAGAATAAAAAGTTGGTAAGAAATAATGCGGCAAAGAGCAAGAATGGCATTACTAACGTAAGCATCTTACATGAATGATCTTCTTCACAGGGGCAGGAACACTTTTCTTTACTGCCATAGCCTCAATGTTTAGAACAGTACCTGGACTTTGGCGTACTCACTATTTGCTGAATGAATAAATGAATTTATTTAAAAGGCTAAAATAGCTTTTCTAAGAGATAAATTCAGACCCTATGTATTCTGGAAAGAAAACTCCAAAACAGATCAGTAGTGAATTCCTTAGATTAGACACAAATTCTATAATCACAATTTAAAAAAAAAGCCATGCATGGCAAAGCTAAAAACTGGAAAAAATGTAAGCATGCTCTAGCTGACCAGGTATATCTATATCATGAGACAATTGCTATATACCTTCCAAGAATGGAAAATAAAACCAATGGAAACTGGTAACATCAAGTATTTGGTAAAAAGACTTTACTCTGAAGTTACTGTAATGCTGTAAACGTAAAATCAAACAGCCATAAAGAAACTACATGTTCTTGATTTCTAAGCACTTTTCAGGAAATAATAAAATGGTTCTATTTAGAATGCTTATCTTAAATTAGAGCTTAGCATTTATAACCTCTAATAATTTTCCTTAGATGTTCTCTGAATGTACTTTAAGGATGTAACTGTAATTATGTATACAATCAAATGTAAATGCTCATCTTAGTCCATTTATCAGTATGTTATACAGAACATTGTTTTAAAATCTGACAAAAAATAAAATCTATGCCTACATATATCTCTACTTCATTACTCTATCTAACTTCATTACTTATGACTACAAAATACTTTAATAAAATTGAGGTTCTTTAGAAATTAGCATAACTATGCTTTGAAGCTGACCTAATAATCAGAAATATAAAGATATCCTATGCCAATTTAGGTCCACCTTCAAGATGAAAGCTACCTCAACAGGAATTTCTGACATTATTATTGCTGTCAAATGATGCCATCACTACTCAAGGCTAAACGTATGCCAATTTTTAAACTGGACCTGGGATATAACATTTTCCCCCTTTCTTTGCTTTGGTAGTATTTTCATACATCACTTAGTTCAAGTCAACAGCAAAAACGGGGTAATCTGGAAGATGAGCTTTCTCCACAGACAAGGTAGAGTGAAAGTACTTTCATGTTCCTCAGACTGGCTCAGGTTTATCATTTTTTTTTTTTTTTTTTTGGAGACAAGGTCCTGCTATGTTGCTCAGGCTTGTCTCAAACTCCAGAGCTCAAGCAATCTGCCTGCCTCAGCCTCCTAAAGTGCTGGGATTACAGGCATGAGCCACAGGCACCCAGCTAGGCTCAGGTTTAGTATCAAATTAGTCTATTCTAGGTATTCCTTATAGTCAACACCACTAACTTTTCACTTTATTAATCTACTATTCCCTTCACTTTGGGGATTAAAAAATTAAGTTTTGTTTAGTAAAATCCTAAAGTCAACTCCAAGTAATTCATGTTTAAACAAAATAATTTACATTGTTTCCTTGGATTTACCTCTAGTCAATCATTACATAATTCTTATATTATCTGTTTCATCTTCTAAATTCAGTAACTTTCTTGCCATGTGGCATATTTTATCTAATTAGTTCATCTAAACGTTACTCATGTTTTAAGCCATGAGACCATGGTTTTAGTCTCACAAGCCTACTAAGAGAATACCTGAGGGCCAATGTGTCCACTCATCTAAGCCAGTCAAGCTTGACTCTGACAGAATATCCTCTTCTTCCAAAATTCAAGGGAATCAGAATTCTTGGTAATAAAAGACAAACAGGGGATACTGAGTATTTTAAAGTTTATAGTATAGGATACACTGCTTGGGCCCAGAGAGCAGTTATTTTTTAACTTGGAAATGTGTACTGTAAGTCCACGAAGAGCCAAAGTGGATGGAAATCTCAGCTTGTCCTAGCATACTAGGGTTTTTGAGAAGAGCAGCAGAAATGCCCATAGGATGTAATGTCCCAAAAAGGGAGCAGTTAAGGAAACTGCTCTCATGCCATTGCATGGAAAGAAATCAGGATACCTAGAGACCACAACTCAGAAAGCTACAAGTCAAAATGTTAAGACTTATTTTAACAAAGAGCCAAATGGGATAAATCTAAACAAAAAATACATCAAAGAAGTATGCTTAAATGAAACTCACACGACCTAGCTCTAGGCATTCAACTCCTCTGCGCTTCATTTTCCTTTAACGTCCTCACACTAATGTTATGACTTTCCTTCTTTAGACTCCCAAAGAGGATCGAAGTTGTCAATAAGCAGTAATATTTTGAAAACAAATTTTTTTTTCTGAGCAGTAGACTTAAAATATTCAGCAAACCATGCCATAAACAGATGTGCTGTCATCCAGGCTTTGTTGTTCCATTTACAGAGCACAGGTAGAACAGATTTAGCATAATTCTTAAGGGCCCTAGGATCTCTGGAATGGTAAATGATCACTGGCTTCAACTTTAAATCCCCAGCTGCATTAGCCCCTAACAAGAGGGTCAGTCCATCCCTTGAAGCTTTTATGGCAGGCATTTACTTCTCCTCTCTAGCTGAGTCCTACATGTCATCTTCTTTCAATATAAAGCTATTTTGTCTACATTGAAAATCTGTTGTTTAGTGTAGCCACCTTCATCAGTTATCTTAGCTACATCTTCTGGATAACATGCTTTGGCTTCTACATCACCATTTGCTGCTTCACCCCACACATTTAGGTTATGGAGAAGGCTTCTTTCCTTAAACCCCATGAACCAACCTCTGCTAGCTTCAAACTTTTCTTCTGCAGCTCCCTCACCTCTCTCAGCCTTCACAGAGTTGAGAGTTAGGGCCTAACTCTGGATTAGGCTTTGGATTAAGGGAATGTTTGGGCTGGTTTGATCTTCTATCCAGACCACTAAAACTTTCTCCCTATCAGCAATAAGACTGTTTTACTTTTTTATCATTCTTGTGTTCAATGGAGTAGCATTTTTAATTTCCTTCAAGAATTTTTCCTTTGCAATCATGACTTGACTAACTAGCAGGAGAGGCCTAGCTTTCAGCCTATCTCGGCTTTCAATATGCCTTCCTCACTAAGCCTAATCATTCCGCTTTTGATTTAAAGTGAGAGATGTGACTCTTCCTTTCACTTGAACACTCACAGGCCATTGTGTGGTTATTAATTGGCCTAACTTCAGTATTACTGTGTCTCAAGGAATAGGAGGCCTGAGGAGAGTGAGAGAGATGGGTGAATGAGTGGTTGGTGGAACAGTCAGAATACACACATTTAAGGCTGCCATCTTATATGGGCACAGTTCATGGTGCACCCAAAGCAATTACAGTAGTAACATTAAAGGGTTACTCCTGTATCACAGGTCACCATAACAGATATAATGCTAATGAAAAAGTTTGAAATATTGCTAGAATTACCAAACTGTGACACATAGACTCGAACTGAACATGTGCTGTTGGAAAAATGGTGCAGATAGACTTGCTCGAAGCAGAGATGCCACAAACCTTCCATTTGTAAAGAATGCAATATCTGTAAAGCTCAGTGAAGTAAAACACAATAGAACAAATAAAAGAATGCTTGTATTTTAAAATATTCTACTTCCCCTATCTCAGTTGACAGAAAATAAAAGAAAATAAAATATTTTAACCTGGATGATTTTTCAACCCAATTTATCCTATAAGTGTGATTATTTTGAATTCTGACTTGAAAGTTGAAAAGTAAAAGTCATGTTCATAGCTAGATAATTAGTTTAATAACTTGAGCTAATCAAGCTACTTAATTATGCTACAGAACTAAAAAATATTTAAAGAAATGGGGAGGAGAGCAATTTTACCTTACTAAATTTTGCTGCATATATTCAATCTTCATTAAAATCTGAACCCCAGTCTGAGAGCGAATGTAGGCTTTCAACCTGAAATAAAAAACATCACATTGAAGGAAAAGTTGATTTTTAATATATTTCCACATAGTCTTATGGAGACTAAGCATTTGTACCTAATAATACTTAAAAGTTCATCTATTTAAGCATAGAAAAGGAGATAAAGATGTTTTCTAACCAGAAATCTGAAAATAATATAACTTTTTTCCTCTGTTCATCTTAAATTTTAAAATATCTGTTTCAATAAATTAATCTGGCTATGTAATTTTACAAAAATGTATCCTATTCAGTGACATTTTGTCTTACTGGCAAATATGTGACTAATGATAACAACTAGGTTACCATTTATAAGGAAATAAACTCAACTATCATAGCTATTTTAAAGACTGCTTAATATGTGACATGGGTCAGGTTCAGTCTGGGCATGACCTTTTATCAAAAGCAAAAGAAAGAGATTCAACTAGAACTGGATTAGACATTTTAGAATCCACCCAGTCTAAATTTTAAATACCAGGTTATTCTGGAACCAAACCAAGCACTCGTTCATATCCCAAGCAAGTACCATCTGGTGAAAATAAAGTCAACTGGGTTTCTGCCCAGAAGCACTAATAACTCACACTCTAATAACAATCTCCTTTTTTGAGCAGTGCCTAGTATATGCTAAGTCCTGTACTAGGAATTTTATACATGCTATTTCTTTTAAGCCTTGTAACAATTCTATCTAGGAAGTGTTATCATTCTTATTTCACTGATGAGAAAAAAATAAGGCCTGGAAATTAAGTAACTTGCTCTTAATCACACAGCTAATAAGGGACAGAAACAGCTATTTTAACCCAGATATCCATGACTGAATCTTTCCACTATGTTATGTTAACCACTTTTGTCCATGCTGTATTTCTGGACAGGAGGCAGATTGTACTTTGCTTAGTTCTCTGAAGACTTGGCTGAAACAGGATTTCCTGTCTTTAAAAGTTACTTGGAAACTTTTAATTTTCAGAGTCTTTCATTCAACGTCAAAGGTAGTTTAGTTTAAGGGTTAAGAGTAAAGACTTTGACTCCAGACTGCCTGGGTGTGAATCCTAGCTCCCTTGTTTACTAGCTATAGGATATTACTTAACCACTTTAAGGCTCAGTTGCCCCATTTATAGAATGGGTATAATAATAATCTACTTTTCAGAGTTATTGTGAGGATTAAATGAATTAACGTATTTATTATTGTCTGCTTTGAAGAGTGTCTGGAACATAGGAAACAATGAATGTCAGCTACTGTTGTTGTTTCTACTGACAGACCTTCAGTAAACACCAAGAAAATGTGATAGAAAGTAAATTGCACTACACATCACATTCTAATAGTCATGGATGACCCTAATAAGTACATCAACATTTTAAATTATTTCAGAAAGTTACAATATTTTTGAAGCATACCTTTGACGAATTACAGGATCAGACTTTTCAGGATCAATGTAAGGCTTTAGGATTTCATTAATAGTTTTATCATCTGGTACTCTTTCCAACAAAGAAAAAAAAAACAAGCTATATTACTATTGATAATTTTCTACTAAAGGTGTTAATTTTGAATTATTAAACGTTGTGGCTTTTTTGGTTTAAATAACTGAACAAAGACCTTTTATATTACTCTTGGCAAAATAAAATATCCTTTTAAGCAAAAAATACTTAGGAAAAAGCTCAAAAAGAGTTCTTGGACACACTTAACAAGGTCTTAAAAAACAACATTTTGAGAAGTTCTGTATAAATCAATTATAAAAATATGAAGCCTCTTTTAACACACACCTGTACTCAAACATGAAAAGACGAGGTCAGGATAAAATGTATTTGAAACTAGCAGAAATAATAAATCTGAAAAAAGGTTTCAGATTTCAATGCATGTTCAAATTTATTCATTCTAATTTATAAGACCAAGTTAAAAAATTGATACTAATTTCCTTGGAAACAAAACATTTTAAGTTTTCCAACTTTCCTCCATATATGCACACTGTTTTAAACATATATAAAGCTGTATAAATAAAATTAAGACACTGTTTTAAAACAGTAACTTTCCTCAACCATTTATACATATTCATATATACTATTGGCTACATACCCCTATCTGTAAAATAAGTCGTTTCCTTGTATGCAACTCCAAATAACAAAGTTCTTCACTAAAATCCCTTTGACAACTACAAAGAAAGGATATTTATGTATAATGTAGGAACATGCTAAATATACTACTTAAAGAGCAACTTTAAAATTTTGCTAAACCAAGGAATGAAATAGTTCACAAACATTAAAATGTTTCGTTTGTTTTTGTTTTTTTATTTTTTTTTTGAGACAGAGTCTTGCTCTGTCTCCCAGGCTGGAGTGCAGTGGCATGATCTTGGCTCACTGCAACCTCCGCCTCCTGCGTTTAAGCTATTCTCATACCTCAGCCTCCTAAGTAGCTGTGATTACAGGGGTGCGCTACTTTCACCAGCTAATTTTTGTATTTTTAGTAGAGACAGGGTTTCACCATATTGGCCAAGCTGGTCTTGAACTCCTGGTCAAAAGCGATCCACCCGCCTTGACCTCCCAAAGTGCAGGCATTATAGGTGTGAGCTGCTGCATCTGGCTGACATTAAAATGTTTAAATGACACTTGAAAGTGTTTTAGGCTGGATGGGGTGGCTCACGCTTGTAATTCCAACATTTTGGGAGGTAGAGATGGGAGGATTGCTTGAGGTCAGGAGTTTGAGACCAGCCTGGGCAACATAGTGAGGCCCTGCCTCTACAAAAAATAAACAAGAATAGCTAGGCGTGATGGTCTGAGCCTTTAGTCCCACCTACCTGGAGGCTGAGGTAGGAGGATCACCTGAGCCCAGGAGGTTGAAGCTACAGTGAGCGGAGATCTGCACCACTGCACTCCAGCGTGGGCAACAGAGCAAGATCCTGCCTCCACTCCCCTCCAAAAAAAAAGAAAAAGAAAAAGAAAAAGAAAAGAACAAGTTTTAATATGAAACAGTAACACAAAAAACTTTATGCAAATTAATTCCAATGAGTACACACATATGTATCTAAAATAATGTACTTTCTGAGTGATACACTATAATGTTAACAGTGGTAATCTTTGCATGGTAGAATTTTGGGTCATTTTTCATCTCCTTAACCACCACACAGCTTAAGAAACAGGAAACTTTCAGCCCTCTAATTCTCCTTGGATCCCTCTCCTCAATACTTGCTTTGCTGCTAAAGAAACCATCATCAGGATTTCTATGTTAACAATTTCCCTTAGAGTTAGAAGTTCTATCACCTTTGTAGGTATTCCTAAAAGTACACTATTTAGTTTTCTGGCTTTATTCCCCCATATTTACAAACAATCATGTTTTATACATTCTTCCTTAACTTGCTTTTCTTACATTATTTCTGAGATTCATCCATGTTGATGTGCATAGCTGTAGTTCATTCGTTTTCAGTGGTGTTTAGCATCTCAATGTATAAATATACCACAATTTAGTTATCTATTCAACTACTGACATTAAGTTAACAATTTATTTTAGATACACAGCCTCCAAATTAAAACAAATCAGTGATTAAAAGATAGCAGTGATACCTTTTTTCTATGTACTCAGCTTGACTTTGAGGGAACTGGAGCTTCACATGCCAACAAAACTGCTGTTTTCTAAGAGAGAAAATAATCATGTGAGAATCAAGGTAGTAGATAATAAAAGTCTGGATGCAAATTG
>NW_016803692.1:3529472-3583160 GCF_001698545.2 Rhinopithecus bieti | reverse complement strand
GAAGCCTCTTTTAACACACACCTGTACTCAAACATGAAAAGACGAGGTCAGGATAAAATGTATTTGAAACTAGCAGAAATAATAAATCTGAAAAAAGGTTTCAGATTTCAGTGCATGTTCAAATTTATTCATTCTAATTTATAAGACCAAGTTAAAAAATTGATACTAATTTCCTTGGAAACAAAACATTTTAAGTTTTCCAACTTTCCTCCATATATGCACACTGTTTTAAACATATATAAAGCTGTATAAATAAAATTAAGACACTGTTTTAAAACAGTAACTTTCCTCAACCATTTATACATATTCATATATACTATTGGCTACATACCCCTATCTGTAAAATAAGTCGTTTCCTTGTATGCAACTCCAAATAACAAAGTTCTTCACTAAAATCCCTTTGACAACTACAAAGAAAGGATATTTATGTATAATGTAGGAACATGCTAAATATACTACTTAAAGAGCAACTTTAAAATTTTGCTAAACCAAGGAATGAAATAGTTCACAAACATTAAAATGTTTCGTTTGTTTTGTTTTTTTATTTTTTTTTTGAGACAGAGTCTTGCTCTGTCTCCCAGGCTGGAGTGCAGTGGCATGATCTTGGCTCACTGCAACCTCCGCCTCCTGCGTTTAAGCTATTCTCATACCTCAGCCTCCTAAGTAGCTGTGATTACAGGGGTGCGCTACTTTCACCAGCTAATTTTGTATTTTAGTAGAGACAGGGTTTCACCATATTGGCCAAGCTGGTCTTGAACTCCTGGTCAAAAGCGATCCACCCGCCTTGACCTCCCAAAGTGCAGGCATTATAGGTGTGAGCTGCTGCATCTGGCTGACATTAAAATGTTTAAATGACACTTGAAAGTGTTTTAGGCTGGATGGGGTGGCTCACGCTTGTAATTCCAACATTTTGGGAGGTAGAGATGGGAGGATTGCTTGAGGTCAGGAGTTTGAGACCAGCCTGGGCAACATAGTGAGGCCCTGCCTCTACAAAAAATAAACAAGAATAGCTAGGCGTGATGGTCTGAGCCTTTAGTCCCACCTACCTGGAGGCTGAGGTAGGAGGATCACCTGAGCCCAGGAGGTTGAAGCTACAGTGAGCGGAGATCTGCACCACTGCACTCCAGCGTGGGCAACAGAGCAAGATCCTGCCTCCACTCCCCTCCAAAAAAAAAGAAAAGAAAAGAAAAGAAAAGAACAAGTTTTAATATGAAACAGTAACACAAAAAACTTTATGCAAATTAATTCCAATGAGTACACACATATGTATCTAAAATAATGTACTTTCTGAGTGATACACTATAATGTTAACAGTGGTAATCTTTGCATGGTAGAATTTTGGGTCATTTTCATCTCCTTAACCACCACACAGCTTAAGAAACAGGAAACTTTCAGCCCTCTAATTCTCCTTGGATCCCTCTCCTCAATACTTGCTTTGCTGCTAAAGAAACCATCATCAGGATTTCTATGTTAACAATTTCCCTTAGAGTTAGAAGTTCTATCACCTTTGTAGGTATTCCTAAAAGTACACTATTTAGTTTTCTGGCTTTATTCCCCATATTTACAAACAATCATGTTTTATACATTCTTCCTTAACTTGCTTTTCTTACATTATTTCTGAGATTCATCCATGTTGATGTGCATAGCTGTAGTTCATTCGTTTTCAGTGGTGTTTAGCATCTCAATGTATAAATATACCACAATTTAGTTATCTATTCAACTACTGACATTAAGTTAACAATTTATTTTAGATACACAGCCTCCAAATTAAAACAAATCAGTGATTAAAAGATAGCAGTGATACCTTTTTTCTATGTACTCAGCTTGACTTTGAGGGAACTGGAGCTTCACATGCCAACAAAACTGCTGTTTTCTAAGAGAGAAAATAATCATGTGAGAATCAAGGTAGTAGATAATAAAAGTCTGGATGCAAATTGAACTTTCTACATTTTCACTTTAAGATGATTCTAAAATTATTCTTAGAATTTAACATATATTTTCTATTAAGAGCTAATGTCTCTTGCAAAGGTTACTAAGAAAGAAAAAGGGAAGCAGTTCTAAATTCCAAGGACTTCACATTTCTGAATTAGAAGGCAATTTCTCATAGTTCAGGGGCTTTTGAGAGCAGTGTGCTACTATTTGAAGTTTACAAATAAATTTCCTCATGACTAAATACAATGAGCTGATGTCTTTGCTTGACTAGTCTGGAAATTAGGTGAATGAAGTATTGTCCGGTTGAGTCCAGCTGGCTGGAGATACACTTCTGAGGCATGAGTACGTGCATTCAGTAGCAAAACAGTAGACAACAAGCTGGTTGCTAAGCAGAATGCACTTTGAGCTACAGTCTTTTTGCTTTCAGGTCTAAACTTTGGTTTGACATAGGATCAACAGCAATAATTCACTAAAAGCCTGATTTTAGAAAAATGACTGTATTTAATATATCTAAATTTAGAGACACTGACATGATTCCTTTAAAAATCTAATGCTCCAAATATTGAATCCATTATCAAAATTTAAATGTCTTCACTACATGATGATTTTACACAATGTTTTCTTTACTTAGAAGAAATTTCTAACAATCAATTAGAGCAAGTTAATGACCACCAGCATCTCCTTAAAATCTATCCCATAGCAGTAGGACCCCAAAATCTAAAATAATTTTCTTTTAATACAATCTAGTAATCTTTCAGCAAACATTTACATGATTTAGTAAAATTTCTGTCAGAAGACAATGCCCATAATTTTATTGAGAACAAAGTTGAAAAATACTCTTTACTAATCTAAAGGACAGATGTCTAAAATCTCAGAGGAAAAAACATTTAAAAATTTGAATGCAAATGCAAATTACTAGTTACTAGTTTTAAAAAAATAATTCTTCCAAAATAAAACATTTTGTAATATTCATTATTTGAGTAGGTATACCATAATACATTAAGGGCTGGGAGAGACATTTTTTTTTAAATAAGAAATAAACTGATTTTGTTCACCTTTAATGCATAATATAATTTCTTCCTAAATGGTATATTTTTTTCCACGTTAACTTAGGGAAAAAAGGAATTACCAACTTGCCATCTTACAGAATTGTAAACCACGCTCAATCACCATTATTGCTTTGAGTAATTTTCAAAACCCATTGCCTTTTAACCATGTTCAGTACCACCCTGAATATGGGTCAGAAGCACATTAACATTTCCAAACACAGGAGGGGGGGAAAAAGGCCCTCGGAGATAATTTTATTTGCTGCTAGTTAACTAGTCTCCTTATAACAAAGTCATTCATTGCTATACATGCCTAAATTATTGCATAAAAATATTTCTGTATTTGGCCTCAGCGTCCACCTGAACAAATTTGAAAAGCACACTAACTTTTAAAATGTGATCTTGCCAATATTTTCAAAACAAAGAAAAACGAGAATTAATGGCCCCAGACAGAACATTCATGCACCACATACTCAGATTTAACTCATTTACAAGTGCCATATTTTTGAGGTTGTTTTATTTCTTCTAAGAAATAAAGGGCCCTATTTGATACGTAGGCATGATTTTTCTATACTATACTTTAACCCAAGGTGGCGCAAATAGAAAGTGTGTAAAGGGTGTTGTATAAAGAACTGCCCTGAGGCTGGGCTGCAGCTTTAAGGCCTATAATCCCAGCACTTTGGGGGAGGCCGTAAGGTGGGGGCATCATTTTGCAGCCCAGGGAGTCAAGGATCAGGCCTGGTCAAGCTGTGACACCCCATCCTCTTACAAAAAAAACAAAAATGAAGCCCAGGCATGGCTGGGCGTTATGCCTATAGTCCCAGCCTACTCTGGGAGGGGGTTGAAGTGGGAGAATCAGCCTGAGCCCAGGATTAAGCTGACAGTGACTCGCACTGATGTCACGCACTTCAGGCCTTTAAGGCTGAACGAATGAGACCCTGCTCAAAAAAAAAAAATTGCTAGGCCAGGCACGGTGGGGGCCTCACCCCTCTAATCCCAGCCACTTTGGGGAGGCCAGGGCTGGCAGATTCAATGAGGGTCAGGAGATCTAGACCATCCTGTGCCGCTAACACGGTGAAACCCCGGTCTCTTACTAAAAATTTACAAAATCTAGCCGGGTCTGGCTGGCATGGTCCCTGTAGTCCCAGCTACGTGGGAGGGCCACGAGGCAGCAGAATCACATCACTTGAACCCAGGAGGCGGAGTTGCAGTGGGAGTTGAGATTTGGCCACCGCACTCCAGCCTTGCGCGAAAGCAGCAAGATTTCCGGTCTCCGGAAAAAAAAAAAAAAAAAAAAAAAAAAAAAAATTGCTGAAATGCAGTGAGTTATTTTCTCTAAAATGGTTTCCAATTCTTCAGTGTTGCTGAAATTACTGTAAGTCCTGACATGTGCTCTTCTTAAGACTGAAAGAATTAAGTTTGTTTCCCAGTTTTTATAATTATATATACAAATATATGTCCCACTTAAAAAAAATGCACATACATCAAACTCCTGGCAACATTACTTGGATTACTTTCTAAAGCTAGATTCCAAGAGGTACAATCAGTAAGACAGAGCAGGGTTTCTCAGTCTCAGCAGTGCTGGTATTTTGGACTAGATAATTCTTTGCAATGGGGACTCGGTCCTTTGCACTGCAGGATGTTTAGTAGTATCCCAGGACTCCACCCTCTAGATGAGTGTTCCCAGTGGAACACTCATACATCCAGTTGTGGCCACCAAAAATGCTACCAGAAATTGTAAATGTCCCTGGAGGCAGAATCATCACTGTTTGAGAACCACAAGGATAAAGGTTTGAACATTTACAATTACTCCTAATGCATTAGGGCTACTGTTCCCCAAATTCAACAAAATGCCTTCAACTACAATAATGTCACCATGTCCTTGGCATATCAACATTCTCAAAAATGGTATTACTATACCTAGTATATTCTAGGTAACTTAGGGACTCCAAGATCCCATGTTTAGAGTTGGGTGATAAGACTGGTGGAGTAATTGTGGCAACTATGAATCCTTATGTTCCCTTCTGGGCAATCTGACAAAGCAACAGAAACACTAACCTCTTCTAAGTCCTATGAAACCCAAGTAACTATTCATGCACAGCAAAGCTGTTTCCCTCTCCTTCCCGAAATATCAATACATACATGCATTCTCAATGAGGGCAGCATGGCCCCAAAGAGGGCAAAAACTGGTTCTCTGAAGGGCCAACAAAATCTTTGCTATTTTAACATTTGTGGCCCTACAAAGGGCTACTGTATGCAACAGATATACAGTGTATCTATGGTATCAAAATATCATGGCAGAAAGCTCCTTGGGAGGCCATAATAAAAAAAAGATTGAAAAATACTTAGATGGCACTTGTATCAAATGAGGAAAATAAATATTTTATACTCATTTTCAGGGAGTTAATACAGGGCACTTATTTACGAACACATGCTTACTAGAAACTTGTTAAGGATCAGTCTCTCTGTGGCCTGCTTGTTAACAAAAACAGAAAAAAAAAGGGATTATTCTCTCCCACAGTTTCAAGAAAGTATGTGGATGAACACACACATTTAAGGAAAGAGGTTCTATAACCATAATCTAAATTATTCTTTTGACTTCATAACTTCAAATTGCAAATTTTTGTATGGGGAATGCTACCATAATCCCAAGGAAAAAGATGCAAATCAAAAGTCATTAGCTCCTTTTAAATGGCACTGCTCTAATGTTACAATAAGATGTTCAAATTCATTAATAACCAAAGAAATGTATATAGAAATAAAATATTTTTACTTATCAGGTTGGCAGAAATTAGAAATACTAAGGAAGTGTGGCAAAAGTGTGGCAACTTCATTGCTGACAGCAATATAAATTGGTGCAAGCTTCTGGTAGTTCAATTTCATAAAAGCTATAAATAAAATCGGTAATTAAAAGTATATATTTTGCCTCAATAGTTTTATTCCTGGAAATTTATCCCAAGGAAATAATTGGTCAAATAATAGTGTATATATAAATGTCCACTGCACCACTTTATATAATAGAAAAAAAATTAGAAACAACCTAAATGTACATCATCAGAAAGTTGATTAAATAAATCATGGTAGATCTACATAATGAATTTTAAGTAGTCATAAAAGATGAGGCAGAACTTAATGTACTGATGTGGAAAACTGTGCATGTTGAATGATAGCCTTTATATTTAAAACACAGGCTTATACATATATTGGCAAGTATGAAGACCATACCCCAAACTTTTAGCTATGATTATTTCTTGACATTATAAAAGGACTTGACTTAATTTTTACCTACGAATATGTCTGTATTATTAAATAAATCTTCCACATAATGATTTGTGGGATTTTTTCCTTTTTTGAGACAGGGTCTCACTCTGTCATCTGGGCTGGAGTGCAGTGGCAAAATAGGGTTCACTGCAGCCCTGACTTTCTGGGCTCAGGCAATCCTCTCGCCTCAGCCCCCACAAGTAGCTACCACAGCTGACTGATATTTTTGAATTTTAGTAGAGACAAGGTCTTGCTATGTTGCCCAGGCTGGTCTCCAATTCCTGAGCTCAAGCGATCCTCCTACCTTGGCCTGCCAAAGTGCTGAGATTACAGGTGTGAGCCACTGTACCTGGCTGATTTGTTACTTTTTATAATCAGTAAAGTCAAAGATGCATTCATGCGGCACACACAGGATGGTAGTGATAGAAAGGACAGGAATAATTTTAACATTCTCTTTGAATTTAAAAATATTTCACTATTAGAAGTATTCATTTAAGAATTCTCTTTTGCCCCCTTTGAGAAAAAAAAATATACGTTTCTCTTTTTTATCTTAGAAACTAGTACCAAACCAGAACTAGGGTTACTTACCTAATCATTTTGATAGTCTCAAAGCTATCTTCCTATGAAATATGCCACAACTAAGAGTTACAAATGGAGGCTAAACTCTAAGAATGAAGATTTCTAATACAAAGTTTAAATAAAGCTTGAATATTTCTGTTTTTTTTTTTTTTTTTTTAGACGGAGTCTCGCTCTGTAGCCCGGGCGGGAGTGCGGTGGCGCGATCTCGGCTCACTGCAAGCTCCGCCTCCCGGGTTCCCGCCATTCTCCTGCCTCAGCCTCCCGAGTAGCTGGGACTACAGGCGCCCGCCATCTCGCTAGTTTTTTGTATTTTTTTAGTAGAGACGGGGTTTCACCGTGTAGACCAGGATGGTCTCGATCTCCTGACCTCGTGATCCACCCGTCTCGGCCTCCCAAAGTGCTGGGATTACAGGCTTGAGCCACCGCGCCCGGCCACTCTTTTTTTTTTTAAATCACCAATTCTCATCTCACTCCAACAATGATTAACCAACATATACCCAAAGAACACAAACGAGAGCTCACTAGACATTAAGGACAAAGAGACCAACAAGGAGATGAGTCCAACACGGACTTCTTTTTAGGGCAGCAAGTCAATCACCAACGTTGGGCACTGCATTATTCCCTCCATTTCACAATTTTCATATGAAAGCTTCCTGTTCTTTATTGACACTGTACATAGCAAGAAGGCTCAATATACTATAAGGTCCAGAGGTAGGACGGGGGAGAGGTTAAGTGGACTTTATGTTTGAATCCCATTTTAATAATTTACTTCTTAACATGTTCTTCAGCAAGAGACAATCTCTTTGTACCTCAGGCTTCTCATTGTAAAACAGGGATAACAACGGTATTTCTATCACAATTAAATGAATAAATAATATATCAAGAGTTTAGAGGCTGGGCATGGTGGCTTATGCCTATAATCCCGGCACTTTGGGAGGCCGAGACGGTTGGATCACTTGAGGTCAGGAGTTTGAGACAAACCTGGACAACATAGTGAAACCCCATTTCTACTAAAAATACAAAAAAAAAAAAAAAAAAAAAAAAAAAATTTGCCAGGATTGGTGGTGCACAACTGTAGTCCTAGCTCCTCAGGAGGCTGAGGCAGAAGAATCACTTGAATCCAGGAGGTGGAGGCTGTAGTGAACCGAAATTGTGCCACTGCATTTTAGCCTGGGTGACAAGAGTGAGACTATCTCAAAAAAAATAAAAATAAAAATAAAAAAAAGAGTTTAGAAGACAACATTGTTAGTACTCAACAATGTTGCTGTTATTATCAAATACTGACAGTGTCTTTAGAGAGTATTTTGCCGGGATTTCATAAGCAAACTCTAGTCACATTAAACTTAGTGTTTAGTGGCTAGAGATGAAACTAGAAACATTAATACCAGATTATATACGGCCCTGAATGCCCTGCTAAGCAGTATGGATTCTATCCTGTAATTAATGCACCAACAACAAAGGTTTTAAAGAACAGTGAAATGAAGGGCTTACAGGGAGATTCATCATCCTACTACTTAACTCTCCTAATAAGTGTTTCCATAGTATATCCCGGACATTAACATTTTAGCCCTTGTTCATAGTTATTAAGAGAAGTATTTCCAACTACTTTTGAGAATCACATTGATATATCATGTCAGTTCAAATATACTTAAAATTTTCACTTCTGATTTTTAAACACAGGTGACTCCATGAGGTAAGCTAAAGCTAAAACACATGTCTGTTTTCAGAATACTGTATCACTAATTACATTAGAAATTTCTACAGGTTCCATCCTGGCCAACATGGTGAAACCCCGTCTCTACCAAAAATGCAAAAATTAGCTGGGCATGGTGGCATGTGCCAGTGGTCCCAGCTACTCAGGAGGCTGACACAGGAGAATTGTTTGAACCCAGGAGACAGAGGTTGCAGTGAGCCAAGATCATGCCATTGCACTCCAGCCTGGTGACAGACGGAGATTCCATCTCAAAAAAGAAATGTCTACAGATTATAAAAAAACTACCAGTAAATTGTTTTATCAGAGAGCACAGCAAGTAGCAATAGTAAATAACAATGGTTTGTTTTAAAAGCTTTTTGTGTCAGGCATGGTTCTAAATATATGTATTAACTCCTTTAATCCTTATAATTCTATGAGGTAAATATCATTATTATTTCATTTTACAGATGAAAACACTAAGGTAGAGAGAAGAAAGTCACTCCTCCAAGGTCATTATTCAGCTGGAAGTAGCAGAGCTGCTGGGATTTGAGCCCAGGCAGTGCTTCCTCATAACTCTAGAGTCCACACTCTAATCTGCTATAATATTATGAGCTTTCTAGAATTGAAAGTTCAAAATAAACTATGTATTTTCTGTACTGCGAATTCAAGTGTATCTCAGTTACTTTTATTTTAAATATTTGCCCCATATTTTAAAATCATTTTTAAGACGTATAGCAGACATTTTGACTATCTACTTAGCAATCATTCCCCACCTGTCACCACCATCCTTCGTAATCCATAACCATACCTTAATGAATGAATTCTATGCCAACCCTCTAGGGGTGTACCTTATGACTTAAAAAAATCAACATACTTTCCTGGACACAATGGCTCCAGATTGGGCAGATTACGTAGGCAGCCTAATCATGGTGAATTTCAGGTTTTCTGTTTAGTAATGTTGGGAGAGAAGCACTCTGTTTGGATATTTACTATAACCCAAACTGTTACCAGCAATATCCTATGACTATGAGGATTACATGGACACCATAAAGGATACAATGACGAATCAGGAAAAAAAAAAAATGGGTCCTCGATGATATAACCAAGTTGCTGTATCTATTGAAGTCCATCTACCTCTGAACATTGTTATGAGAGCCAAAATGTCCTTTGTATATAGTTCAAATCTGTTTAAACTGGATATTCTATTTCATGCAATATAAAGCATCCTAACTGATAAAAGGGATTGATACAAACATTTCTTCTATGTTTGTCTTTCATTTATAAGCAATAGAAAAGGAAGAGACACTAAAATTGTCAACTGGTATGACATCTGGAAGCAGCAAATAATACCTGATGAAATTACAGGAAAAAATTTTGTTCTACTGTCAGCTATAAAATCTTAATTTAGAGTCGAAAGAAACTCTACCAAATTCTGAACTCTTCAAGAAAAGTACGAAATCTACAAAATATCTACATAATCCTTCATTCACAGGCATTTAATCTTTTAAAATGTATTCCAAGATGAAAATTTGAAGTCTCTCAAAATAAATGGAATCATTCCTTATAAAATAATCTATTTTATTAGGATTAGTACTATGATAAGTGTTTTTTGGAAGCATGAATACAAAGAATCTGTTTAGTTACTTGTTATAGATTAAAATGACTAGAATTTGGGAGAAGGAAAACCATAATTTTATGTCTCACATCATTATGTAAATACTTTGGAAAGTAATAGTTATATATTATATTTTTGCCCTTTTAAAAATTAGTACCACTACTGCATGAAAATAATAGGAAACAGGTTAACTATGTGGTATTGGCTTTAGTAGAAAGTATATTAAGAAAATGGATATAGCAGGTGAAGACTGAAATGAAATGAAAAAGAACCTTTTTACTTCCAATAATTGAGTACTTAAGCAGTTCTCAACTGGGAGTATGGGGACAATTGGAAATGGTTGGGCAGTTTTGGTTGTTCCAAGACTAGGGAGCACTTGAGGGATTTAGTAGGTAGGGGGCAAGGAGTGGGAAATTCCTGTAATGTATGGGAAAGCCCCACACAACAAAAAACCTGTCCCATTCAAAAATGCCAGTAGAACCCCTACTAAGAAACACTAGAAAGTAGAAAGGACAGCAGATATATGCATACCAAAAATGAATACCAGCACTAAATGCCCGCATCTGTTTCGTATTAACTGCAGAGAAAATATGTACTATAGGAACCTAGGCAAAAGAGACATAATGGAGAAGATGAGCTATCATGTGTACTTTCACAGATGGCTAGAAAATAAGGAAGAAAAAGACATGCTAGGATTTAGAATGGTGATCAGCCTGGGAACATTTAGTTGAATACATTAGGAAATAAGGTAGAGAGAGACTATGAAGATCCACATTCAGATATGGATCACTCGTACGAACAGGAAGATTTCCTGCTCAAAGTATGACTCTACCTAAACTCGCCGGCATGGCAGAGTGGGCCTCTCTCCAGCCTCATCTCCTGTCACTCACCAAACCCCCACCAAACTACTTACATTGTGCTAACTTTGCTACACTATGCTTTTGCATATGATATTCTCACCACCAGAACCATCTTTCCCTCTGTCTAGATAAAACCTAGAAATAAAACTATTTCTCATCCTTTAAAAACATGCTCAAATTCTATCTTCTCTAGGAAGTTTTTCCTGTTCCCTGCTCTCAGTGAGTAACACTTCTCTTGAAAGGCTGGGGCAGGGAGCCCTCCTCTGTGCTACCAAACCCCATGAGTACTCCATCACAGCACTAACTATACTGTTTTAAGAGT
The DNA here is from genome assembly GCF_001698545.2 of Rhinopithecus bieti. Taxonomy (NCBI): domain Eukaryota; kingdom Metazoa; phylum Chordata; class Mammalia; order Primates; family Cercopithecidae; genus Rhinopithecus; species Rhinopithecus bieti. The sequence continues at coordinate 3,571,852 of NW_016803692.1, read as the reverse complement.
TTGCAGTCTTCTCTGGCCACTGACTGAACTAATTGAGAATAAGGTCAGTGACTTGTCGGCACACAGATCAGGGGTTTTCAGGTAGAGGTAAACATCAGAATCATCTGGTGGTTTTTAGAAGTAAAGATGTCCTTGGTTGGGCGTGGTGGCTCACACCTGTAATCCCAGCACTTTGGGAGGCCAAGGCGAGTGGATCACTTGAGGTCAGGAGTTTGAGACCAGCCTGGCCAACATGGTGAAACCCCATCTCTACTAAAAGTACAAAAAGTAGCCAGGCGTGGTGGGGCTTGCCTGTAATCCTAGCTACTTGGGAGGCTGAGGCAGAAGAATTGCTTAAACCCAGGAGGTGGAGGCTGCAGTGAGCTGAGATCGCGCCACTGCACTCCAGCCTGCGTGACAGACTGAGACTCTGTCTCAAAAAACAAAAACAAGAAGTACAGATGTTCTAAGGCTCTATAAATTAGCAAGTTCTGCTGGTCAAGCCCAGGTATCTATAATTCTGCATTTTGAAATTGCCTCAGTTAATTCTGACATGCACTCTAAACTGAAAACCACTAGTCATAAAACTGGTACTATTACTGTCTCCATCTTACAGACAAAGCAACAGGCACAGGGAAATAAGTAACTTGCCAAGAAAACTTCCTTACAAACAAAGATTAAATTAAATTTTGTTATGTTTAATAAAATATAAACATTCAGGAAATATTAACTATATTGTTATTCCTCCTTTAAAAAGCAAATACAACGAAGAAGACTTACTCTGTTTTGTTTAATGAGGAATATTTGAAATGAATTATATTTCCAACTGCCTGGGAAGTAGCAACTTCAAATGAGGGGGGGATAAGAAGGAGTTAACCCCAGGCTATGGAATGGGGTACAGACAGTACAAGACTCAAAAATGAGATGACAAATTTCATCTACTGGCAATGCTGCCTATGGCCAATTGAGATATCTCTGAGCTAATGACTTTTGTGGGCACAGAAGCTTAAATGATTCTAAGTAGGTGACCATTATGGTGAGAACAAGTTTTAGAGAGGTGTATCTAACAGATAGGCTGGGTGTGCTGGCTCATGCCTGCAATCCCAGAACTTTGGGAGGCCAAGGCAGGTGGATCACCTGAGGTCAGGAGCCTGGCCAACATGGTGAAACCCCAGCTCTACTAAAAATACATAAATTAGCAGAGCATGGTGGTGCAAGCCTGTAGTCTCAGCTCCCTGGAAGGTGGATGCACAAGAATCATTTGAACCCAGGAGGTGGAGATTGCAGAGCACTGAGATCGCACCACTAACTCCAGCCTGGGTGACAGAGTAATACTGTCTCAACACCGGGCACGGTGGCTCACGCCTGTAATCCCAGCACTTTGGGAGGCCAAAGCGGGTGGATTACCTGAGGTCAGGAGTTCAAGACTAGCCTGGCCAACATGGTGAAACCCTGCCTCTAGTAAAAATACAAAAATTAGCCAAGTGTGGTGGCATGTACCTGTAATCCCAGCTACTCAGGAGGCTAAGGCAGGAGAATCGCTTGAACCTGGGAGGTGGAGGGGGTTCCTCAACAGTCCAGAGTGAGATAAGAAGGGCCTGCATAGGACACTACAGCTGATAAATGCTGCGGTCAAGGAGACAGTAAGAAAGGGACACATTTTAGAAGCATATCACAAAGGATGGTCTTGGTGACCAGGAAAAGTCTTCCTTAAGTGAATCAGTTCGGGAACCTCAAGATGATCAAGTGTTTGGCTTTCCATTTCTATGAATGCTAGCTAATTACTGCTGTGGAAAGTTATACCCTGTGATGCTGTGTCACAAGAACTCCCTTACCACTGTCTGCATGGCTGCAGTAAGTAAAAGCCCAACTGGGGAACCATTAGGATTCTATTCTTTCACACTGTTTTTTCTAAATCCTTGATGCTGTTCTGAAATTCTTCCATCAAACCATATCAAAGCTATTATGGCAGAGAAACCCAGAGCTAAACATTTCAATCAGTTGACAAGTCTGTACTAGGCACCTATTATATCATCCCCCAAAGCTCACAGCAAAATCCACTTGTCTTCTCATGACCACAACTGCTAAACCCATCATTTTATTTTCCTTTACTCTTTCCTAAAGCCAATTTATAGCAAAGTACAAACCTATACTACTTATATTTATAGGATACCATGCTAAAAAAAAAAAAAAAAAAAAAAAAGTCCTGTGCTTTTAGAAGTACATTACCACATAACTTTTTAAGGAAAAAAGTGCTACTGGCATTAATACAGGGGTAAATAGGTATATTACTGCAATATAATAAGGATGATGCAATTTTATCCAAAGAACAAAAAGTAATTTTTTGAATTCATAAAAGGTTATTTCTTTACAAGAGGGACATCTAGTGGCTAGCTTCTAAAACAGACTCAAGTTCTTAAATATTAAGTTGTTTAGTAATAGGCACACCTCTATTACTTTCATACTGTAAGTAAAAGACAGACACACAAACACAGAGCTAAAGAACCCTAGGTCAAAAGGATAAATTGAAAAGTTAAGGACTTTCAGTTCTAAGCTGTTAGCAGTAGAAGAATGGTAAGTAGAAGAACTGGATTGTTTAGAACTGAGGGCCAATTATCGTTTGGAGACAAACGCAGGGATAAGAAAATTGGATCCATATCTGAGGAAATGGGTGGTTAGTCCACAGAAAAGAGTCCAAGCAGACAGCAGTACCAGACTTACACAACTTCAGATACTGGGATTATTTACACGATGAGAAGTGTTTTAAATTACTGAAGAAAAAAAGGAAGCTTACAACGTGAGTAAGGAATACAGTTCTGTCTAAAAGATGAGAAAGATTAGGGAAGAAACAGAGCTTCCAGGGAAAAATAAACTAAAATACAGACAGTGCATAGGCTAAAAATATGATTAATTAGACAACTGAGGAGAGAAAGTGACTTGGACAATATAGCTAAATAAGTTACTCGGAATGTAGCAAAGACAAAGAAATTTAGATAACGTATTACTTTTCCAGAATTCTCATATTTAGACAGCAGAACAAATCTCAAGGAATAATAAAAAGAAATCACACTGAGACACACATCATAGAAACTGCAGAACTCCAAAGACAATACTGAATATTTTCAAAGCAATCAGAAGAGAAAAGAAGGAAGACTATGTATAAAGCAACAGTGTTCTCAATAGTGGCAAAAGAAGTGAGAAGACAATGGAATATATAAATTAACTGAGTTCTAAAATAAATGTCAACTTAATATATTTCATATGAAGCTAAACTATCATTCAAAAGGGGCTGGGCATGGGGGCTCATGCCTCTAATCCCAGCACTTTGGGAGGCCAAGGTGGGAGGACTGCTTGAGGCCAGGAGTTCAAGACTAGCCTGGGCAACATAGTAAGATTCTGACTTAAAAAGTAAAAAACAGATAAAAAACAAAAGTAAGAGTGAGCTGTCTGACTATACATGAAATTTTGAAACAGGCAAAAGAAATGTACAGGGGAAAAAAGGACAGGCTGTCTCTAAGGAAGAGAGCAAATGACAAGAAAAACCTTTCTGGGGTGATGGTAATGTTCCATTTATTCACAGGGACTGGATTATACAGGTGCATGTATTTGTCAAAACTCAGCAAATGTATATACTTAAGATTTGTGCATTTCATTATGTGTAAATTTTATATCAACAGACAAAAATGCAAACTATGGAACTCTAGTTATGATGCTTAAGTATTCAGGGCCCAGTAGAGGGATGCCTGCATTTAGTTCGAAATGCACCAAAAATAAAATGGGTTAACGGATGGATAAATATCTGATAAAGCAATTATTGTAAAATATTAATGACAGAATTTAGGTGATGGGTATGTACACATTCACTACAAAATTTTCAACTTTGTTTTATGTTTCAAATTTTTCATAATAAAATATTGGAAAAAACTTTAGGCAAAACTAATCTATAAAATTGAAAGTTAGGGGAGATAGTAAACTTGGGAGGTGGTGGTAGGTATTCCCATGGTGGGCAGTAAAGACTTCTCGGGTGCTGGTAATGTTTTTGACCTTGGTACATTAATGATTTGTGTATTTTTTTGGTATGTATTGTATTTCCATTAAAAAATGAAAATAAGACTAGCGCGGTGGCGCATGTCTGTAATCACAGCACTTTGGGAGGCTGAGGTGGGTGGATTGCCTGAGCTCAGGAGATTAAGACCACACTGGACAACATGGTGAAACCTCCTCTCTACTAAAACACAAAAAAATTAGCTGGTATGGTGGCAGGCACCTGTAGTCACAGCTACTCAGGAGGCTGAGGCAGAAGAATTGCTTGAAACCAGAAGATGGAGGTTGCAGTGAGCTGAGATTGCACCACTGCACTCCAGACTGGGTGACAGAGGGAGACCCTGTCTACAAAAAAAAAAAAAAAAAAAAAAAAAGAGGATGAAATACAGATATTTTAAGATGAAAACTGAAAAGCATATTTTATAAGACCCTCACTAAAGAAATCTTAAAAAAGAAAACAAAATGATCCTAAAAGAAGGTCTGAAAAAATGTCTAAAAAGGGACAAAAATACTGGTATATATGTGGGTAGATTATACTTTTGTCCATTTTACTGATGAGGAAAATGAGATATAGAGTTAAAGCCACAAAACCAGTAAATATCAGAGCTGGCATTTGAAGCCACTATATATTGTTCAGCTTCAGAAAACAACAAATAGTTGATTAAAAGAAACAGAGATCAAAGAGACGTTTCTCCCATGGTTATATACATGGTGACTACTTGGTAGAGTAACATGTAATGCCCTTAAAGAAAGTTCAGCAAGATTCTAAGAGCTATTTCTTAGCATGTCCTTAACGTTACCAGCTTCAGTCCAAACTCTACTATCAGAGGGGACAAAACAACATGGTTCAGGCCAGGTGCGGTGGCTCACGCCTTTAATCCCCGCACTTTGGGAGGCCAAGGCAGGCGGATCACAAGGTCAGGAGATCGAGACCATCCTGAACATGGTGAAACTCTGTCTCTACTAAAAACACAAAATATTAGCTGGGTGTGGTGGTGTGTGCCTGTAGTCCCAGCTACTTGGGAGGCTGAGGCAGGAGAATAGTATGAACCCGGGAGGTGGAGACTGCAGTGAGCCGAGATCGTGCCACTGCACTCCAGCCTGGGCGACAGAGCGAGACTCCATCTCAAAACAAACAAAAAAACAACATGGTTCATCTATGAAGTTTTTCTTATCTAACAGACATACAGTATATAACAAACAGAACTCATATATTTAAGCTGATTCCCAAAGGGATTCAGATCCAAAGAATCGCTAATTTATTACTGTTTTTTTTTTTTTTTTTAAGAGACAGGGCCTCACTCTGTCGCCCAGGCTGGAGTGTAGCGGTGCAATCATGGCATTCACCATCACACCAAGCTAAGTTTTAAATTTTTTGTGCAGATGACGTATTGCTTGACAATCACCAATTTAAAGTGAGCTTCCTGATCTTTCAGACAATTGTTTTAAACTCCAATTCTTTTTTTTCACTGAACATGTCATGGATAGTATTCCATGACAATACTTCTGCGTCTAATTGTTTTTGCTTAATAGCTGCATGGAATTCCACGGTATGAAGGTGTCATCATTTATTTAACTCAGTCCATACTGAAGGATACTTTAGGTTGGTGCCAGTTTTTACACTACTAAAAACAATATTGCAATAGATATATGTGTACATATATCTCGTTTGCAGATCATCTACAAATATGTTTGTAGGCTAAATTCCTTGAGTACTTATTTCTAACATTTTAAGATGTAATATACATTTTATACAACAAAATATATAACATTCTGAGAAACATTACCAAATTGCCTTCTAAAAGGACCATACCAATTTAACTCTCAAGAACAATGGAAGAGAAAAATGGCCTGGTTAACCCATATCTTCATTATACTAGATATTATTAATGTTTATCAGTAAAATACTATGTATGTAGACATATCTTTCTATGACTATCTATTCTCATCCTCTGCCCCTTTCCTAATTAGTTGCTAGTCTTTTTTTCTTAATAATGCATAAGCACTCTGTGTCATATATGTTAAAGACTTTTTTGATCCAGTCTTTTGACTTTATTATGGTCTTTTTTTGCCATGTAAATTTAGTTATTATTTTATTATTTTCCTTTTGGCTTCTGGATGGGATGTTTCTTCTCTTCAAGATTATGAAAATATTCCAGTATTTTTATTTCATTTTAAGATTTTGATCCATCTGGATATTATTTAGTAAAAGATTCAGCATTTCCTCTCAAATGGCAAGCTGTTTCAACTCCATTTATTAAGTAATTATTTGTATTAATTTGAAATGTTACCTTGATCATATACTAGGAAATCAAATATACTATTTATTTTCTGTGATCTAGTTACAGATTTCTAGGCCAACACCATAAAATTAGTATAATTTCATAAATTTTAATGAGTCCAGCCTCATCATTCTTTTTTCAGATTTTTCCAGGCACTTCTGCCATGTTATTCTTCAAAATAAACTTCAGTTATTTATGAATTGTCTTCTCAATAAATAAATAACAACAAACAAAATCCCACTGATATTCTGATTAGGATTGCATCAGACTTAAAAGATCACTTAAGAAACAATACTGAGCTTTTTAAGAATACGCACTTTTTTTCTAAACTAAAAAAATGTAACTAAAATAGGCACTCATACTTTCTTGATGAAAGTACAAAGTGGTAATGTTTTATGGAGACAATGCAGAGTTTTTCTCAAAAGTTTAAACACATCTTTTAAGTCATTCAGGAGAAATTACATTTTCTTCATATAGGTCTTTCATATTTCTTTCAACAAATTTGATTAGCACTGGGTAGAAGTGAACATAAAACTATAGACCCTACAAAGAGATGAGGTAAAGGAATTACCTCTGAAAAAGCCACTATTTTAAAGTAGCTTGGGATCTGCTCCAAAATAAGCAGGACAGCCAACATTTCCTTATCAAGCTTCTCTATTTTTAACAGCGAATGTCAACCTTGCTTTGGCTCAACTTATATAAGCCTCCCTGAACTTAACTTTATTGATTACAGCTATCTACTATGACACTCCTGCAAATTCCTCTAAAATAGTCCTCTAAAATTCATCCCCATTGCATCCATTTTTGACTTCACAGACTTCACCTCACTTTGACTATTCAGTGAAAATTGCAGTACTTATTCTTAGAAAAATTCACACATCACATAATTTCACATATAATTTTAGGAGAGTCAGTGAAAATGCCTGCTATAAAGGGTGTCTGGATTAGAATGAACCTATTCCAGTCAGCTGCTACAATCACCTGCAGATAGGTCTACAGAGTAATTCAGGTACAATGGCACATTCATCACACTTCATATAGGGGCTTTTAAATTTAAAACTTTTTTAAAAAAATAAATGTAGACTTTATAGAAAAGTTACAAAACAGTACAAAAGATTTTCATTCAGATTCCTCAAAAGTTAAAACATTCAAATTTTAAGCAACATTAACTTGAGATTTTGACTATACTGCAGTTCAAGTTGCTTAAACAAGCAATCAATTTAATACCTAGGGCGTATTAATAATAATCTTAGAACAAGACTAACTTCTCATATCAACAATTCCAAAATCTTCAAAACTGAGAGATTTTTAACTCCTTCAGCAGCAAAACCTGAGTCAGTCTACAATCATTATTTACCCATTATAAGGTAAACATTTATAGGTTTCACTGCACAAATAGTACTGTTTGATTACACAGTGCTGTCCCAGACCTATGAGGGGTGAATGGAATATATAGTAACTGTGGCATATTCCTAAGAATTTCAGTGAAGGGAATGTAAATCTTCAATGTCACTGTATATTATTTACTATGTGCCAGGTACTACTTTAGTTATTATTAATAATTCATTTAATCCTATCAATAACCTGGTAAGTCAGATTTTGCCCAAGGTCACCTAATGTATAATCAAACAGTAGAGGCAACATGCAAATTTACATTGATCAGAGACAAAGTTATAACCAACTTTTGAAAGTTAATAGAAAAAAGTATTGAAAACTAGTCTCTTAGAATACTGGGGGCATGGGAGCTTAACAGAATTCTTTGAAAACATTTCACTTCCCCTTCTTCCCTCTTTCCAGCAAATACAACTGCAATCATCTAAAACCTTGCTCATTTTCATGTGTTCATGGTATCTTATTGCTCAGCTGATAAGATACAAATATCTCAAAGTAATTCTAAATGTCTTTATTTTTTTCTCTTAAAGGTGAAATATAAGACACCAGAATCCTGATTCTGTCTACATTATATTAATTATATAGACCAAGAAAAGATTAGAACTATACATTCAATAAGTACATCTTCTGTATTTATCTAAATCAGTGGTTCTCAAATGGGGGTGATTCTGCCTCCTGCAGTGGACATCTGGCAATGTCTTAACAAGAAATAAAAAATCCAAGAGCTCAACCTCTCTAATAAAGCTGCCCACAAAAAAGTTTGGTAATATTCAACAAAAGTTAAGGTATAACTAAAATAGGCACTCATACTTTCTTGATGAAAGTACAAAGTGGTAATGTTTTATGGAGACAATGCAGAGTTTTTCTCAAAAGTTTAAATACATTGTACTCTCTAATCCAGTAATTCTGCTTTCTAGGAATTGATCCTACAAAGAAAAGTCACGTAAGCACACAAAACAATTTGTTCAAGGCTGTTTAATATCGTGCTATTTATAATAATTAAAAACAAGACATAAAATAAGTGTTCATGAATATGAGAATAATTAAATGAAACAGGATATAGTCAAAGGTGGAATATCCTACTTAAAAATAATGAGGCAGATTTGCATTAACAAGAAAAGAGGTTCATAATATATTGCTAAATGGAAATTCTAGCTGTAGGAAAAAAGGATGTGAATTTATTCATAAAAATTAATGTTTAACTTGAGCAGAGTCATGTCACTTTATATAGCTTTAAGTATTTTATATTATGTTTTACTTTATTACATAAAAAAAGAGAAAACATGATTAGAAGGAAATGTTACGAAATTTTATTAGTGGTCAACTCTAGATAGTGGAATTACAGGTGATATTTTCCTTTAAACTTTTAATGATACAGATGTATTATTTTTACAATAGCTACTATAAACTGATTCCTTCCCACATGCCACTTACTGCCTATGTGAATGAATACACTAAAAGGCCACAACTCTACAAGGCAGTTATCATGAGCTCCATTTTGCAGATGGCAAAAGACTAAAAAAAGGATTCTAAAGCCTACTATTACACACTATGTTGCTAATCTCCTCTTAGGAAACACTAAAAATTTAAGAAAACCAATCCCAAATCTCTATAAATTTATGAACAAAAGACTAACGCAAGAAGAATCTGATTTGCCATTTGCAGAGACCTGGGGAGTTTCAAAACAACCAAAAATATACTAAACCTGGAAAATATACTGAGTGTAATATTCTTGGTAAAAACTTTCCGCATACATTCATGTATCTAGAGACACAAAAATGTTATACTTGAGGCCATCTGCTTTTCATTACTGAGAACTAATCTCTGATTACAATCATTCTGAATGGCTTCTTTCATAAAACAGGAACACATTTTGTATTTGAGAAGGCACTAATCAGTTACCATAAACTTCTAACCAGTTACCATAAACTTCAAATTATGTCAATTTCTAAATACGTCAGTTTCAAAACACACAAAAGAATCATCTCACATTTGATAAACACAAGACATTACTTCACTTTTTTTTTTTTTTTTTTTTTTTGAGACAGGGTCTCATTCTGTTGCCCAGACTGGAGTGCAGTGGTGCAATCTTGGCTCACTGCAACCTCTGCCTCCTGTGCTCAAGGGATGCTCCTACTTCAGCCTCCTGAGTCGCTGGGACCACAGGTGGGTGCCACCACACCTGGCTAATTTCTGTATTTTTACTAGAGATGAGGTTTCACGATGTTGCCTAGGCTGGTCTCAAACTCCTGGCCTCAAGGGATCCACCTGCTTCAGCATTACTTTTGGAAGAAAACCAGGAAAACGAAAACCATTTTACAAATATTTACGTCTTATATAAAATAAATGGGTAACGTCATCTTCTAATTATGTTAACAGCTTTGAAAAGGTAGAAGTTTTACTAGAATAATAATTCTGATGGCTTATGTCTTTTCAATTTTTGGAAGAGTACAACTGGAAAGGCACCGTAGAGTTGACCTGGGTCAACTCCCCATATCATACAACTGAGGCCCAGAGAAAGGAAGGTGATTTGTTCAAGGCCCCACAGTTACTAAGAGGCTGGAAAGGGAGGGACTCCCTCAAGTTTTTAAAAATTCTAAATCCAAAATCTTGACTTCTGAAAGGTATTATCTGATAATTTAGTTGGCTTAAAGTACTTTGGGATCCTGTTTTCCTTTGTACTCTTGGGGCCTTTTCAACCAACATTTTCAGACAGCAGCAAACTAATCTCTGTTATATTATCTGTACTCAAGAGTTCAAAGTCCCCTTCTCCATTGACAGCTTTTAAATGAAATCTTATTTGGAAGCCCAGTGGAGAAAGAAAAAAGCAGAGTTGCCTTTAAACAGTACAGAGGTCCTGCTTTTACTTGCTTTGTCCTGGAAGTCCCTGAAATACTTTATTGGTATCTTAGGTCTCAAAGAAAGTTTATTTCTAATCTATGAGAGTGTTCTAGGGCACTGCTACTCAAAATGTTTCTCAAACAATCAGCATCACTGAGGAGCTTGTTAGAAACGCACAATATCAAACTCCAACCCAGGCCTACTAAAAAATCACAAGCATACTTAACAAGACGCCTAGGTGACTGGTATGCACCCAGATATTTATTAGAGTTACGTGACATACAATTGCTACAGTTATCTTGTCATGGACCAATAACAAACAGTTTAGAGAATCACCTTTGGGGTAGCAATGCTCTATAGCAACCAAACCTTAAAGAATGATCCTGATCAAATCAGAACACCTGATATACTAAAAAGTTAGAAACTTACTTCTTATCAAAAAAGGTTGAATTCTCCTTCCTCTTGGTGAATCCACTGGGTAGAAGTTTCAAGTTAATACCTTGCCTTCGGGCACGATTTTTCATAAAGTACATCTAACAAACAAAACCAAACAGACAAATTAATTTTTAAATTCCTTAAATTTAAAGAGTAAAATAATGTTCAATAATAGTTAAGATTTACTGAGAACCTAAGTGTTACAACAGCTCTAAGCAGTAACTTCACGTAATCTTCACAACGACACTATGAGAATAGGTATTATCATCTCCATTTTAGCAATAAGAATTAGTGAGATCCCAAAATCATACACCTATCTCAGAAAGACAGAACTTGTACTCAAACCCAGGTCTGTCTAATTCCAGAGCTTGTGCTTTTAACCCATATATTCTATGAGCCAAAGAAGAATTTAATGGAGATTAAAACAAACAAAAACACAGGTCATTTGGCAATCACAGAGGCTACCTACACAATTCTTAATTTCTTTTACTGACGGTTTTACCAGCTAGCTGTGTATATATATCCCTGATTTTATTACTAGACAGCTCACTCAAGGGAAGAGCCATTGCACTGCCTAGTACAAGGCCTAGTTTAAAGTAACCACTGTTGTGAGAAGCACAAAATGGGATATGAGGACATTCTGGCTCTGACATGTGTTATTACATTGACCACTTGGGTTGATTAAGCTAAACTGGGCAATTCCAGAATTATGAAGGAAGTAATACCAGATTTTTATTAAGTCAAGGAAGAAGAAAGATCACTCAAAGAAAAGGCAAAATATAAATGCAAGTTTTTTGTTAAGTGAATAGGGATCTAGAATTTGCAATGTAAAGTCAGAATCAAGTCATAAGCCAAGGGAAAGGATGGGTCAGCTATCACTGGCTAAGTAGGAAACTGTTTTAATAAATTACATGTAATTTTATAATTTAGAGGACTTTGGTTTCAGTGATGGTAGTGATTATTATAAATAATTATAATAGCAGTGACCAACCCTCCTAATACACCTTCAGGATAAGGGTGAACCAGAAACAATCTCTACTTTTAGAGCAATCTAGGAAACTTGTATGGTTACACTGAAACAGAGGAAAAAAGAACAAAAACTCATTAGCAGTTAGGGCTATGGGCCATCTCTTGCTTAGATCTGCAATTATTTTGCCTTGAAAACAGCACTGAATAGCCATACTCTAGAAAAAAGGAAGTGGGAGGACTTAATCAGATAACAAGTTTCAGCAAAAAACCACAGTAATTGACAGAGCGTAGTACTGGTGCAGGATATACCACTAGGACAACAGAATGGAAAAGACAAGGCCACAAAATGACCCAAGCACATAGGGATGCTGATATATGACAAAGGTGGTCCTACACAGCAGTAGGGAAAGGATGAACTTTCCAATAAATGGTGCTGGGAAAAGTGGATTATCCATATGAAAAATTAAACGGGAACTCCTCTGTACATGATACCAAAAATCAATTCCAGTTAAAGACACAAGTGTAAAATACAACAGTATAAAGCTTTTAGGCAATAATTATGAGAGAATAACTTCCTAACTTCATGGTAGGGATGGAATTTCTTTATAAACATATAAACCTACTAACTGTAAAGGAAACAAATGATAAATTTGACTACATTAAAACTAAGAATATCCATTCACCACAAGACACTATAGAATGAAAAGACAAGACAGAGACTAGAAGAAGATATTTACAGCATACAACCAACTTGCATTAGCATCCAAGAAATACCAAGAATTCTCACAAACCAGTAAGAAAAATAAAGCTGACCAATGAAAAGATGAGCAAAAGACTTGAACAGGCACTGCATAAAAGAGGAAATCCAAATGGCCAATAAAGTATTTGAAAGGTGGTTCAATCTCATCAGGAATTAGAGAACTGTACATTTAAAACCACAATAAAATTACACAGCTAACAGATTGACAAAAATTTTTAAAGTCTTACCAAACTAAGGACTGGTGAGAATATGACAATAGGTACATTCATATACTATTGGTGAGAGCATAAACTAGTATAATCACTTTGGAAAATGTTTTGGTAACATCTAGGCAAATTGAAGATATGCATACCACACAACAAAGCAATTCTATTCCCAGGTATAAACCCTATGAAAACATGTTCACATGCATACTATAATTCATAGACAAAAGTAGTGGCATTTTTTCTAAACTGTTTTTTATTCTTACAGAAAATCCAAAACCCATAAAAAAAATGCATATACATATTGTGTTACAGTCCTAAGATAGAAAAAAATATTAAGAAATGAGAAAAGATCAGGGAAGGGCATAAGAAGGTGGCATGGAACTTCTGGGAAGCCAGTAATGTTCTAATTCTAGACTGAGGTGGTAGTTACATGAATATTCATTTTATAACTATTCATTAAACTGTGTACTTCCATTTTGTGATTTTTAGAAAATATACATGCTATATTTCACAATTAAAAAAATTGTAAAGTAATTTATCTTTAGGTAGAACTTTAATTATGCCTAATTAAGTTTGAGGAAAAATAAGAGTTGCTATATGAATAATTTTCTTTCAGATATGTGTGATGTAATTATGTCTGTACCAATAATACTAATAAAACAAGGTGTTTAAAAGGTATTAAAATTCTGCAACTCCAATACTAAAATCAACACAATTCCAGGATACGATTTAACCACACCATACATGAATTTCTACAACACCAGTTGCCAAAAAATTCCAAATATGTAAGCTTTAATTTTGCATAGTATTTAAGGAATTAAAAAAGGAATGTAAGAGTATGAAAATGGAGTATATTAGTCAATTAGGCAAGTCTTGTTAGCTCTTCCTTCAAAATCAGAATCTAATCCCTTCGCAATAATTCAAACAGTATAACCAAGCCACTATGATCTCACAAGGATCGTGGGAAGAGCTGCATAATTCGTCTCCCTACTTCCAGTCTTCCACTCTTGCCCCCCCCTAAAGTTCACACAGCAGCAAGAGTGGTTTTTCAAAAAGCAAATTTAAGTTCAAAACCCTTCCATGGTTTCCATTTGCACTTAGAATTAGAAACCCTCACCAGTTTCTTTTCTTTTTTCTTTTGAGACAGAGTCTCACTCTGTTGCCCAGGCTGGAGTGCAGGGGCGCAATCACGGCTCACTGCAGCCTTGACGTTCCTGGGCTCAGGTGATCCTCCCTCCTCAGCTTCCCAAGTTGATGGGACTACAGGGGCACACCACCACATCTGGCTAATTTTTGTATTTTTTCATGGAGACAGGTTTTCATCATGTTGCCCAGGCTGGTCTTGAACTCCTGAGCTCAAGCAATGGTCTGGCCTCAGCCTCCCAAAGTGTTTGGATTACAGGCATGAGCCAGTTACTCTAACTTCATTTTCAATTATGCTTCAGTTACCTTGCCAATCTTTTAATTCCTCAAACCAGACATCCTTGTTTCTGACTCAGGTCTTTCCTTTTACTTTTGTCCCTACCTGGAATAATCTTCCTCCAAATGTTTACATGACAGCTTCTTTCTCAGCATTCAGATCACTGCTTACATATCATCTCTTAGAGAAGCTTCTCCTGACCACTGTATCAAAACTAGTACCCTGACAATCTCTCCCCAACAGACCATTTTCATTCTCTCTTTAATCTCTTGAGCCTTCTTTATCTTCTATATGAACTTAACTCTATCTGAAATTACATTTGTTCCTCCACTCATCTCCTGTATCTCCCACTAAATACAACTCCACGAGGGGACAGACTTTGTTTGGGTCACAGCCATATCCTTAAGTAATCAGAACAGCTCTACATCATGGTAGCCACTTAATATATATTATTTGGTAAGTTAAAAAAAAAAAAAAAGAATCTAATTGATTTGAAGGACTTCTAACTGGAAAAAATTAGGAAAAATTCTTACATGTTTATTGCTTATTGGTCTTTTCAAAAAAGCATCTCTAGAAATATGGTCCGCTGTTCTTGCCACATCTTCCAAAATCGATAATCTAAAATTTCAAAACAGAAGAATTAACAACTGACATACACCAATGGCCAGAAAGCCTCAATGTGCTATGCATAAAGTGGCTTACCACTTAGGAGATTCATTTCAGTAAACTGTTGTATTGAAACGTATGCAGTTTTATCTCGAACTCCATTACATGTCAGTTCTGCTTTGTGTTTCTTTACACAGGGCAAACTGAAAAGACAAAGTGGAAGTACTTTTATACTTTAGGGTAAGAAAGGTACAGATACAGGTTAAAAGGTAGGAAGTTACATGTATACCTGCAGGAGTATCGCATACAACGTGGACATCTGTACTTTGCTTCTTCTGTACCACAAGTTTCACACCTGCGAAAGCCCACATGTAACATTACATTATCAAATATTAACTCTATTTATTTATAAACTTAAAATGTCCCAACTTATAAACTTAGTGACAAGTAACTCTGAAAAAAATTTGATAGTTATTGAACATCATTTGAAAATTCTTCTCTATGAAACCTTCCCAAAACAACTACATTTCCAATGTTGTTAGTGACATGTAACTCTGAAAATGTATTAAAATTTTAAAACCCATCTTGCTTTTGATTTGTTTTCTACTCTAATTAGGGAATGAGATTATTCACTGATATTTTAACTTGTGATTCCTGGAAATGTTTAGATATTTTTAAAGCACACACCAGAAAAAGAATATAAGGCCAAGTGAAATTTAGAGAGTAGTAGTAGCATCTTTTTTCCTGAACTCCACACCTAATCTAGAATGAACATCGAAATAATCTATAAATGCCATGTAACCCATAATCTGTCCTCAACTGCTCTTCTATGCTCTTGGGATACTGACAACCAAACTACAGTTACTTATATTTAGCCCACTGTGTTCTAGACGGTAATATTCCCAAGAATCTGACTACTTTATTTCCTTTGTCACATGATCCACACAATAAGGAAATTAAATCAAAAGCAATAAATATTCACAGCACCCATGCAGAAGTTTGATAATTGAGATCAACTGTAATTTTGCCTAATTTTAACTTAATCTACGTTGTCACTGTTGGTTTTATTAGACTTTCTCATCTCTATTCTCTCTCAAAGGAATACCAAGTAAAGAGCATATTAAGTCAAGCCAGATCCAGTTCCAAATGATCTTTTGGTCCCCAGAATTTTCACTTTCCTAACTTGCTCATTACCCACTGGACACTACCAACTTCATATATTTTCACTGAATTTGTTGTGTTGTCATCTACAACACCCTCCACTTCCCAACCCACCCCCACGAACGCCGTCTGACTCCAGAAACCCAAACTTGTGCTTATTTTTCATTATTCCACCTTCTCCTGATAGTGTGGTTTCCTTCACTCTAGACATGAGGATTCCACAGCTTTATTCCCCTAAATGGAATTCCCCATGCCCTACCTTGACATGGCCAGTTTCCGCTTGCAACCCACCGGGTGATTTATCGGAGGCTCTTCTTTCACCTTTGTATCATCCACGGTTTCTTTCTTCAGGAAATCCTTCTCTTCTTTTACACACTCTCCATGCATCACTTCCTCTTTTATGTATTGACCAACAAACTTCTCCTCCTGTTTCATCTCCGAGTTATCCTTCTCTTCCTTCACTTCTGACCAGTCCATTACCTCTTCCTTTACCTTCTCTTCCTTTACCTCTGGGTCACCCACCTTCGCTTCTTTTACCACTAAACTACTATCCGTCTCCTGCTTCACCTCCAATACGCCTGCCTTCTCATCCTTCACCTCAGGCCTATCCTCCACCTCCTGTTTTACCCACTGGCCAGCCAACCTGCCTTCTGTATCTGGCCAGTCCATAATTTCTTGCTTCACTACCGTTAGGTCCATCGGTATTTCCTCTGGCCTTTGTCCACTTCCTTTCTCTCCAGCCCCTATCTCCTTCATTCCTGTCAGCCCTTTCCCCTCCTCTCTGCCGCCGACCTCCTCCGCCCGTGCCAGGCTCTGGACTTAGCCGCACCCCCTCAGCTACGCTGTGGAGACCTCCCCCAGACTTCCCTTCATTTTTTATGTATTGACCAACAAACTTCTCCTCCTGTTTCATCTCCGAGTTATCCTTCTCTTCCTTCACTTCTGACCAGTCCATTACCTCTTCCTTTACCTTCTCTTCCTTTACCTCTGGGTCACCCACCTTCGCTTCTTTTACCACTAAACTACTATCCGTCTCCTGCTTCACCTCCAATACGCCTGCCTTCTCATCCTTCACCTCAGGCCTATCCTCCACCTCCTGTTTTACCCACTGGCCAGCCAACCTGCCTTCTGTATCTGGCCAGTCCATAATTTCTTGCTTCACTACCGTTAGGTCCATCGGTATTTCCTCTGGCCTTTGTCCACTTCCTTTCTCTCCAGCCCCTATCTCCTTCATTCCTGTCAGCCCTTTCCCCTCCTCTCTGCCGCCGACCTCCTCCGCCCGTGCCAGGCTCTGGACTTAGCCGCACCCCCTCAGCTACGCTGTGGAGACCTCCCCCAGACTTCCCTTCATTTTCAGCAGCAAACTCACGATACTTGGCCTCTGTTGCCACTCTATCCTTCAATGTGGCTGCTACACACGAATAGGAGGAACTACCGATCGGAATACCTACGGCGGCCCACGTGCGAAGCCAAGTAGCCAAGAGCCCGGAATAGTCAGCTTGACGCGACTGCTCGAATCGCCGTAAAGCAACGCTTTTGCTCCTCGACACTTCACGACTTATAGAACTCTTTACGGCTCTGCGGAGGCGCTGCCGGATGCTCTGGGCCAAGAAGCGTAACTGCGTGACTTGCCCAGGTGTATTTTCGTCTCCCGCTTGGTTTCTACTACACCCTTCCCCTAGGGAAGCCTCCTGGGCCACACCCTAGGTCACCCTCCACGCCCTACTCGGTGTAAAGAGTGGAGGAGACCGGCAGAGGGAGAGAAGCGAAACCCTTACACTCTGGAAATGGGAAAACCTAACCTAATCTGTGTTAACCATTAAATCCAATCTTGTATGAAAATGGAGGACACACCCGATGTTACATCTTTCCAAGCTTTAGTTTCTTAAAGGTATAAACTAGGGACCATGGTATTGATACAAATCTCCCAGTGTCATTGCGAAGATTATATGAGATAATGCATGGGAATCAACTAGCAGTGACGGATACAAACTCAATATATAACGGAATCCTAATGGGTTTCAAACCGCCTGGTTTCCTCCACCCCTTTCCCCTGGGGAAGCCTCCTGGGCCACACCCTAGGCCACCCTCCACGCCCTACTCGGTGTTAAGAGTGGAGGAGACCAGCAGAGGGAGAGAAGTGAAACCCTTACACTCTGGAAATGGGAAAACCCACCCTCATCTGTGTTAACCATTAAATCCGATCTTGTATGAAAATAGACACACCTGATGTTATGCCTTTCCAAGCTTTAGTTTCTTAAAGCTATAAACTGGGGACCATGGTATTATTAACACAAATCTCAGTGTCATTGCGACGATTATGAGATCATGCATGGGAATTAACTAGCAGTGACGGACACAAAATATATAACTGGGAATCCTGATGGGTTTCAAGTAGGAAAGAGGGCATTAATTTTTCTTTCCATTCTTTTTAAGTAACAGCCTGACGCAGGCATTCTGAAGGATTCTGCAGCATTTTGCAGGATTCTCTCAGAGGACATCATAAATATATTAGGTGAAAGTGCTTAATGCCCGGTATTGCTGAATAACATTGCATTGTATGAATGTGGCATGTTTTTTCATGCATGTACCAGTTGGTGGGCATTTGCCTTGTTTCCAGTTTGGGCTATTACGAATAATTCTGCTTCCACATGCGTATACAAGTATTTGTGTGGACATGTTTACATTTCCCGTAAGTAAATAACTAGGAGTGGAATTGCTAGGCCATATAAATTTATGTTAATTTTTAAAGTAATGCCCAAACTGTTTTCCAAAGTAGCTATACCATTTTACATTCCCACTGGCTGAGAGTTCCTGTTTCTCTACATCCCTGCCAATTCTTAGTATTATCAGTTATTTGATTATAGATGTGTAGTGATATGTCGTTGCGAATTTAACTTACATTTCTTTAATGTTATTTAATTACATTTCTTTAATGACTAATGATGTTGAACATCTTTTCATGTTAAACTGGCCACTTAGATATTTTCTTTAATGAAATGTTTATTCAAATCTTTTGCTCCTTTTTAATTGACATCTTTTATTATCAAATTATAGTAGTTATTCATATATTATGCATACAGGTTTGTGGTAGACAGGCACCAGTATGTTCCCCAGTGATCCCCTCACCCCCACAGTGTTCAGACCAATGTGTAGACTGCTCTTCCATCATCCCAGGATTGGTCTGTGTTACTGATAGCATACAGCAGAAGTAATACGTTACCTCTAAGATTAGGTTTGGAAAAAGGCTGTGGTTTCTGCCTTAGGCTCTTGCTCTTTTGTTCTCCTTCCTAGATCATTCACTCTGGGGGAAGCAAGCTGCCATGTTGTGAGTACCAAGAGGCCCATGTGGCAGTGGGCCAAAGTTACTGGCTCTTACAGGCTGAATTGTGTCCCCTCAAATTCGTGTGTTAAATCCGTAACAGCCAGTACCTCAGACTGTGAGTGTATTTGGAGATAGAACCTTTAAAGGTGATTTCATTAAAATGAGACCATTAGGGTGGGCCATAATCCAATCTGACTGATATCTTTATAAGAAGAGGAAATTTGGACACAAAAAGAGACAAGAGAGATGCCTGCAAAGAGAAAAGACTATACAGTGGTACAGTGAGGTGGCCACCTGCATGCCAGCAAAAGCGGCCTCAGAAAAAACAAGACTGGTGGTGACAACTTATTTTGGAGTTTTAGCGTCTGTGAGAAAGTAAATTTAAGTTACTCAGTCTGTGCTAGTTCATTGTAGTGGCCTTGGCAAACTAATGCACTGGTCAACGATCAGCAAGGAATTTCAGCCTGTCAACAGCATATGAGTGAATTTAGAGGAAGATTCTCTAGTCCTAGTCCAGTTTTACATGACTGCGGCTCTGGCCAACAGCTGCACCCAGATTCCGGACACTCAGAAATTGTGGGAAGGGATAAATGTTTCTTGTTTTAAACTACCAAATTTCTGGATAATTGATACAAAGCAATGCATAATTAATGCCAATTCCTTGTATGGTTTGCAAATACTTTTTCCCAGTTTTTGGCTTTTCCTTTTCTTAGTTGTCTTTAAAAGAGCAAAAAATTTGCACTTCAATTAAATCCAGTTTATCAAGTTTTATTTTTATTTTTTGTGACGGAGTCTCACTCTTGTCACGCAGGCTGGAGTGCAATGGCGTGATCTCTGCTCACTGCAACCTCCGCCTCCTGGGTTCAAATGATTCTCCTGCCTCAGCCTCTCAAGTAGCTGGGACTACAGGCAGGTGCCACCACACCTGACTAATTATTTTTGTATTTTTATTAAAGACGGAATTTCACCATGTTGGCCAGGCTGGTCTCAAACTCCTGACCTCAGGTGATTCACCCGCCCCGCAAAGTGCTGGGATTACAGGTGTGAGCCATTGCACCCGGTCTCTCAATTTTTAAATGAATGGTTTTTTTGTGTGTGTCACACTAATAACTTTTTGCCTAGCTCAAGGTTGCAAAGAGATATTTCTCCTATATTTTCTAGAAGTTTTATAGTTTTAGCTTTTACATTTAGGTCTGTGATCCATTTTGAGTTGGCTTTTGTATCTAGAGTCATCCCTCTGTTTCTGTGGGGGACTGGTTCCAGGACCACCACAGATCTGAGAATGCTCAAGTTCTACAATCTGCCATCTGCATCCATTGTTTCACATCTGGACATTTGATCCACAGTTGGTGGAACCCACATGTGGTAGAACTAAGGATATCATCCATAAGGTGGACAAGGTAATGGTTTAAGTTTTTTTTTTTGGCATATGGATATCTTATTGTCCAAGCACCATTTGTTGAAGCCTATTCTTTATCCTTGAATTGCCTTGATATTTTAAAAAATCAATTGACCACAAAGATAAAGATTTATTTTTGGACCTTATATTCTGTTTCATTGATCTATATGTCTATCCTTACACAAATACCACACTTTATTATGACTTTATAGTAAGTCCAACTTTCTTTTCTTTTGAAAATTGTGTTGGCTATTCTTGGTTGTTTGCATCTCTGTATATTTAGTGCCAGCTTGTCAATTTCTACAAAAGAACTTGGGATTTTCATCGGGACTGTGTGGAATATATAGATAAGTGAGGGGAGGATTGTCATCTTAACAACATTGTGTCTTATCCATGAAAACGGAATGCCATTCATTTATTTAGATTGTCTTTAACTTGATTTAACAATGCTTTGTAGTTTTCAGTGTACAAGTTTTTACATATCTTTTGCTAAATTTATTCCTAAGCATTTTATTCTTGATGTGATTTTTTTCTTTAAATTGAGACAGGGTCTCCCTCTGTCACCCAGGCTGGAGTGCAGTGGCACAATCATGGCTCACTGCAGCCTCGACCTCCTGGTTTCAAGCTATTCTCCTACGTCAACCTCCCAAGTAGCTGGGACCACGAGCGCATGCCACCATGCCCAGCTAAATTTATTTTTGGTATTTTTTTGTAGAGATGGGGTTTTGCCATGTTGCCCAGGGTGGTCTCAAACTCTTGGGCTCAAGGGATCCGCCCACCTCAGCTTCTCAGAGTGCTGGGATTACAGGCATGAGCCACCACACCTGGCCTTGATATGATTTTAAATGAGGATTACTCATTTAATTTCATTTTGGATTTTTCATTGCTAGGTTGCAGAAATACAATTGATTTTTGTATTTTGATT
The DNA here is from genome assembly GCF_001698545.2 of Rhinopithecus bieti. Taxonomy (NCBI): domain Eukaryota; kingdom Metazoa; phylum Chordata; class Mammalia; order Primates; family Cercopithecidae; genus Rhinopithecus; species Rhinopithecus bieti. Next base: position 3,550,108 of record NW_016803692.1, on the reverse strand, counting down.
TCATATCCTGCAACCTTAATAAACTCAAATGTTTTATAATATCTCAACATAATTGGATTCAATTAACTTATATTTTGTTTAAGAGTTTTCATCTATGTCTATGAAGGATATTTATTTATCTGCAGTTCTTTCTTCTTGTAATGTTGTTAGGTTTTGTTATCAGAGTTTTCTGCATACCTTTTAACTTTTATGTTTCCCATCTCTTTATTGCTTCCAGATACTTTCTGGGAGAGTTCCCCAAGTAATTTCTACCTTACTATTTTGGTATTTGATGGTATGCAGTCTGCTAGTCAACCTATCCACTAAGTTCACTTCAATCACTATGTTTTTCATAACCATTGTCTCTAGCTTATTATTGCTTCATATTTCTAATATCCCTCTTTATCTCTCTGAAGGTATTCCTTTAATTCATTTTATTTATTTATTTATTTTTTAGAGATGGAGTCTCGCTCTGGTTGTCCAGTCTGGAGGGCAATGGTGCGATCTTGGCTCACTGCAACCTCTGCCTCCCAGGTTCAAGTGATTCTCCTGCATGCCCCTGCAGCTGGGATTACAGGTGCCCACCACCATAGCCAGCTAATTTTTGTAGTTTTAGTAGAGACAGGGTTTTCCCATATTAGCCAGGCTGGTCTTGAACTCCTGACCTCAGGTGATCCACCCGTCTTGGCCTCCCAAACTGCTGGGATTACAGGTGTGAGCCACCATGCCCTACTTTTGACTTATTTAAAAATCTTTAGTTTTTTGCCCATTAATTCTGTCCCTCCAGTGTGAATTATCCAGTTTAAAAATATCTTTCGGAATTACACTCCAGATTTTATAATATCTTCTCTGGAGATCTCCTATTCCTTTGAGAGTATTAGCAAGCATAGTTGTAATTCATATTTGTAAGGTAGGGTCAAAGCATAGGACTTGGATTGTAACTCTTCTGGTCATTCTTTTGAATGTGGAGGGTAAGCAGAAGAGTCGATGAGCATCATGGTAGAAAACCTCTGGTGTTACAATCCGGGCTCCACTAGCCCCAGTCTGCCCTCCTATGAAGAGCATACGCCTCTCAGGTTAACTTCTAGTACTCCCATTTTGCCATACCATTTCCAAGAGCTGCTGCCTTCTGCAGTAATCATCTAGACTTTTGGGTGGAAGGAAGAAGAGAACTGTTCTAAACCAACGTGTATGCACAGTTATCAGTTTTCCTGGTGTTCTTCTGCCTCCTTGGACACTTGTTAGGCTGACTTTGGTTTTTATAACCATCTTGAGTTGAGGTGGGCCATGATCCACCCAAGCTAATGTAGGGTAGAAAAGGGAACAATCAGAGATTCTATCCTTTCATTCCACCCTCTACCTCCATTAGTGTCCCTCTTTGTCCCTCCAGGCTTTCCTTTCTCCATCACAATGGACCCAACTCCCTTTCACCTCCTAAGGGTTTTCAGAGTTTCCTAGTTAGGCTCATTATTTATCACCCTCCCTCCCCCCCCCCCCCCCCCCCATATATGTGGCATCTTCAGGAATGGATTTGGAGACTCCAGGAGACAATAGCTTTGTTAGTTTGCTATCTTTTCAGGAACCGGAAGTTACCAGATTGAACTTTTTATTTAGCAATACTGTATGGTAAAGAATTTGTGAAATTATTTGAGGGGTGTCCCAAATATCCTTTATTCTGGGCTTCCCATAACACTACTCAAAATTTTCCAGGATGCCTAAATGTTTCATTATATTCACAACTTTGAGGCAATTCAGAAACTGCGTATGCTTGTCCACGAACTGTTGCATCAGCATCACCTGGTGTACTTAATCAGAAACAGATCTCTGGATCTCTCCCTAGAGGTATTTAACAAAATGGAGAGAGTTTCTGGGCAATTTATATTTTTCACAAGTGTATCTGGGTGGTACTTTTGATGTATAAGCAGCTTTGGGAACCACTGGGTGAAGGTATTAAAACTGCACTTTGCTATATGGTAGCCATTGGCCACAGTGACTCCTGAGCGCTTGAAACATAGTTATCTAAATTGAGATGTGCTGTCAGCGAAAGATACACACTGGATTTCAAAGACTTAGTATATTTAAAAAAAGAATGTAAACCATCTCAATAATACCTTTGTACTGATTACATGTTGAAGTGATATTATTTTGGATATATTATGTACATTGTTAACATTAATTTCACTTGTTTCTTTTTATTTTATTTGTTTATTTGAGACAGAGTCTCGCTCTGTCACTCAAGCTGGATTGCAGTGGCACCATGTTGGCTCGCTGCAGCCTCCACCTCCTGGGTTCAAGTGATTCTTGTGCCTCAGCCTCCTGCGTGACTGGGATTATAGGCATGCACCACCATACCTGGCTAATTTTTGTATTTTTGGTAGAGATGGGATTTTGCCATGTTGGCCAGGCTGGTCTTGAACTCCTGGCCTCAAGTGATCTGCTCGCCTCAGCCTCCCAAAGTGCTGGGTGGCCTGAACCACTGTGCCTGAGCTTTTATGTTTTTTAATGTGGCTATTAGAAAATTTGAAGTTACATATGTAGCTCATATTATGTTTCAGTTACACAGTGTTATACCAGAAGTGTATTAAAATTCAAATTTCAATTAGATGAGGTTAACATAGTAAAGAATTAACATATTAGTTAATTTATTAATATGTTCACTTATTCAATCATTATTTTTCTTTTCAATTCATTCTCCAAAGTACAGTGTGAGCATTGTTCCAAATCAAAGTCTGATAATGTCAGTCACCTCCTTAAAAACCTTCAATGCCTAATTTTTGCTTTTAGGATAAAGAACTAAATCCTTATTATGGCCTTGTGAAGATCCCTCATATTCTGGCCTATATCTTCTCTCCAGTTTTATCTCTCATTACTAGTTCTTCAGAAGGCAAGCAAGTCAAGCACTACTTCCTTAGGGAAGCATTTTTGACCTCTCCTCCTCCCCCATGCTCAACCTAGATCATGGTTTTGTGTGTGTGTGTGTGTGTGTGTGTGTGTGTGTGTGTGTGTGTGTGTGTTTAGAGTACTTATTTCAAGTTATAATTATGTATTTACTTGTATTATCGCTTGATTAACATCAGTGTCTCCCCCAAACAGTAAGCTTACAGGGACCCTGCATTTTTTTCTCAACAACTCAGAGTACAGTGTCTGATACATGACAATAAAATGTAAAAACATGAAGGACTTGAGCACCTATTATGCCTCACACACTGTGCTGTGCTGAGTGATTATAAGTATTAAAATCTACCATTTGCCTACAAGGAGGTTATAGTTCAGTGAAGGGAGATAAACATGAAAACAGCAAAAATGAAACACTGAAGCAAGAAATTAGAATATAGAATGTAATCTTAAGTGTAAGTAGCATGCATTCCTGTGTGAGGAAAGTTAGGAAAGTTTTTCTGAGGAGCTCGAATGAATGGGAGTTGGCCAGGAGGACAGGGCAGGAGAGCTTTCCAGATAGGAATGAGAAAGTAGAGTATGTTCAGGGAACATCAGAGAGTGTTGTGGTTTGAATGTGTACCCCAAAAGTCCATGTGTTGGAAACTTAATCCCCAACCCAACAGTGTTGAGAGGAGGGGCCTAATAAGAGGTGATTGGTTTAAGAGGGTAGAGCATTCATGAATGGATTAATCTTAGCGTGAAAGTAGGTTAGTTATCATGTGACTGAGTTTTGGTAAAACAAATCCAGCCCAGGTTGCCTCTTGTATCATTGCTTTCACCTTCTGGCGTGGGGTAACCCTCACTACACACTTGCACCATGCTCTGGACTTTCCAACCCCCAGAACTGTGAGAAATAAATTTCTTCTCTTTAAAAATTCCTGACTCTGTGGTGTTCTGTTCTAGCAACAGAGAACAGACTAGGACAGATATTTAAATATGATGGAGAGTGCTGACTTTGACAGCAAAGAGAAAATGCTGACAGGTGATCAAAAATCAGGTCACCAAGGCTTCGTAGGCCTTCCAGAGAAGCTTGCGCTTCTTCATCCTGCAGGTGATAAAGAGCCAGATTCTTTTCCTGAGCTTGGGTTCTAAGGTTGGGGCATAGAAGTAAGTGGTGAGGGAAGAAACCACGGGTTGGTTCTGGGTACGATTATTCTTAACAGGGGATAGTGACTTACACCGTGATTTGGATGGACCTATTATGACCACACAAAAAACCGTTTCCAAAGAATTGCCTGGATTGATTACTGGCAAAGCATTATTTGGATCAAACAAATACATCATACATTTAGGTGGTTCAATCATAACTGATGTTCCACTAGAAGGATCCAATAATTGGGTAATCACTATAGAAATTCAGGACCTGATACAGAAGGCATAGCATTTGCTGCAGAGACGTATGTGAAATTTATTTCTAAAAAGGTTTTAGATTTTTTTTTTAAATTTCAATTTATTATTATTATTTCTCTTTAACACAAGGCTTAAAAGGAGCAAGTTTTACTAGCCAGAATAATATTTGGCTATAAAACCCAAGCTCAAGAAATTCCGATTGTTTAAATTTCTTGCTTCCAACTATCAAACCAAAAACTTGCTAATGCCTACTAATTTAAATATTTCTACAAAGTTGTTTTGTCATTGTATGAAGACTTGAAAAAAAATACATAGTATTTTTGGATCATATTGAATCATGTGGGAAACATTTGGGAAAATTATTTTAACTGTGAATGTTTTATATAGTATCTTGGAATTTGCATTATTAGTTAAATGAGAACCTCTTTTATGTACTGAAAATGCTCAAGTGAAAAAATTAAATGTAATATCATTAAAGTTTAAATAAAGTTTTTATTTCCTAGTAGTTGAGGAAGATCCTTATACCTTCACGAGGAATGCACTTTTCATGAAACTGGGTTTCAACTGTTTGCTTCAAGAAATGAAAAGTTGGCCAGGCTCTGTGGCTTACACCTGTAATCCCAGCACTTTGGGGAGGAGAGGTGGGCAGATCACCTGAGCTCAGGAGTTCAAGACCAGTCTGGCCAATGTGGTGAAAACCTGTCTCTGTTAAAAATACAAAAATTAGCCAGACGTGGTGGCAGGTGTCTGTAATCCCAGCTACTCAGGAGACTGAAGCAGGAGAATCGCTTGAACCCGGGAAGTGGAGGTTGCAGTGAGCTGAGATCATGCCACTGCACTCCAGCCTGGGTGACAGAGCTAGACTCCGTCTCAAAAAAAAAAAAAAAAAAAAAAAAAAAAAAAAAAGAAATGAAAAGTTTTATTGCATTTCAACCGTAAATTTGTTCTGAACTAGATACCTAATAAAATGCAATTATTTTTAATGGATTGTTACTGAGATTGTTTTTTATACTTGTGTGCAGTTCTAAAATTCTACTGCAAGGCACAGCCAAGATGACAGCTGAGATTCCCTATCAGTTGCTCTTCTCTAAAGAGGTATCATTTTTCTAACTTGGCTTTAAACAATGCTAGGACTCTGAATCCAAAGCACACAGATTGCATAATTGTGTACCCAGGCTTAGGTGACAACAACTTCATCATAGCTAACATAGCCAATTAATATATAGGTAATAAGGAAAAAATTACACTCAACAGGACATATATTGAAGTTAGCTTATACTTATTTTTGAAACTATAAAACCTGCCAGTCTTGCATAGGAGGGCCAAACTCTTATATTTTGGTCAGGACATGAGATCTGCCGTGAAAAGAAATACTTAAGGAAGTTCTCTAGCAGAAGGCAAATTATCCCAGATGAAAGCATGGCAACAAAGGAAAGAAAAGCATAGATTTTTTCGCTAAGACCTCAAAAGCACAGGTAACAAAGCAAAAGTACACAGATAGGATTACATCAAGCCTAAAAGTTTCTGTGCAGCAAAGGAAACAATCAACAAAAAGTGAAGAGAGACAACTCACAGAATGAGAGAAAATATTTGAAAACGATCAATCCAACAAGGGACTAATAACCAGAATATTTAAGGCACTCAACCAACTCAATAGCAAAAAACCCAATGATCCTATTAAAAAATCAGCACAAGAGCTGAATAGATGTTTCTCTAAAGATATACAAATGGCCAATAGGTATATGAAAAAATTCTCAACATCACTAATCATCAGGGAAATGCAAATCAAAAGTGCAATGAGATATCATCTTATCCCATTTAGAATGGTTACTATAAAAAAGACATAAATGTTGGCAAGGAGATGAGGAGAAAGGGGAATGCTCATACATTATTGGTGGGAATGTAAAGTAGGACAGCCATTATGGAAAACAGTATGGAGGTTCCTCAGACAACTAAAAATAGTAGTTTCCAACACAAAGGAAAAATAAATGTTTGAGGTGATGGATGTTCTTATTACCTTAATTTGATCATCACACATTGTACACATGTATCAAAATATATGTATCCCCAAAATAATACATGTATCGCCAAAATATGTCCAACAGTTACAAAGTTATAATAAAGATGTTTTAAAAAACAACAAAAAAGAAAGCATAGAAAAGGATAAATAGGAAGAAAAAACGAAATGGTCAGTTTAAAATATTTAGGGTTTTAAATATATGTATAATAAAAATACAGAGAGCAGTGCCACAAAATGTCAGGAAGAGATAAATGGAATTAAAGTGTGGTAATATTCTTGTATTACCTGAAAAGTGGAAAAGCACTTATTATTTATTTGTTTGTTTATTTATTTATTTTTGAGACAGAGTCTCACTCTGTCACCTGGGCTGGAGTGCATGATCTGGGCTTGCATTGTCTGAAAAGTGGAAAATACTAATTTTTTTTTTTTTGTGATGGAATATCACTCCATCACCCAGGCTGCAGTGCAGTGGTGTGATCTTGGCTCACTGTAACTTCCACTTCCTGGGTTCAAACAATTCTCCTGCCTCAGCCTCCCAAGTAGCTGGGATTACAGGCGTATACCACCACACTTGGCTAATTTTTTTTTTGTATTTTTAGTAGAGACAGGGTTTCACTATGTTGGCCAGGCTAGTCTTGAACTCCTGACCTCAAAGGATCCACCTGCCTCAACCTCCCAAAGTGCTGGGATTACAGGCATGAGCCATCGTGAAAAGTATTAATTTATATAGCATCTATAAAGTCAAGGATATGAAGGTGACCACTGTAGTCTCTAGGGTAGCCACTAAAAGGAAATAAAAATAATGTATGGCTAGTAGCTAAAAGAGGAAATATAGAAAAAAATATTTTACCACTCAAGGGCAAGAAAGGAGGAAAGAGGAAACAAATTAGATATGAGATAAATACACAATAATAGTAAGAGAACAGGTTTAAATGTAAATGTAACAGTAATTACATTAAATGTAAACAGACCAAATACCCTAAATAAGTCTAAAGTTGCCAACGTAGATTACAAATAAAAATACAATGACGTGCTGGTTACAAGAAACACAATAAAGGAAAGGATGCAGAAAGGTTAAAAATAAAAGGATGGACAAAGATACGCCATGCAGACACTAACCAAAAGAAAACTGGTATAATTATACAAACAATAGAAAAAGTACACATTGAGGTAATAAGCAGAAAAGGGCTATTTCATAATGATAGAATAATCATTCTAACAGGATGACATACCAATGGTGGGCTAAAGCCAACTTGGACTAGCTTCTTAGACCCAACATGTTATCTCTTCCTATCTTCATGTTCTGTAATCTATTTGTAGCTTGAAATCAGCCATGGTACAAGCATTTACACCATGGAAATGGGCAAATGCTAACAAATTAGGGATTGTCTCTTTCTTCCCTCTTAGTGAGCTGGCTGTTAAACATTGGCCAGAACATTACAGGATATAACAACTGTGAATTTGAATGCAACTAATTACAAGTATAAGCAAGAAAAAGTGAGAAACAAAAGGAGAAAGAGGCAAAACCAGTTATGGTTGGAGATTTTAACACCCTTCTCTCATGTAACTGATAGGACAAGCAGACCAAAAAAACACTTCCCAATATAGACAAAAAAGAAAACACACACACACACACACACACACACACACACACACACACACACACACACAGACAAACTCTATATTCCTACCTACTCTCTCTCTCTCTATTCCAATACAGATAATAACAGAGAATTAGTCACTTACCCCAGTACTGCAAACCAATAAATGGGAGAGTTGAAACTTAATTCATGTTTTCTGCCTCTAAGTCCAATATTCCTTTTGCTATGGTTTCATATTACAGAAAATGTCCATGATATTTATTTTGTAATAGCCACTGTTAATTTTTTTTTTCTTTCTTTTTGAGACAGAGTTTCACTCATTTCATCCAGGCTGGAGTGCAATGTGCAATTTTGGCTCACTGCAACCTTCACCTCCCGGGTTCAAGCGATTCTTCTGCCTCAGCCTCCTGAGTAGCTGGGATTATAGGCATGTGCCACCATGCCCGGCTAATTTTTTGCATTTTTAGTAGAGACAGGGTTTCTCCATGTTGGTCAGGCTGGTCTGGAACCCCCAACCTCAAGTGATCCGCCAGCCTCGGCCTCCCAAAGTGCTGGGATTACAGGCATGAGCTACCTCACCCAGCCAAACCTCTGTAATTTTTACATTAATACATAAAAATGGGGAGAAAAGCAAAACACCTTTCTTAATTATATATATTATATGCTGCACTTCATTTTAGAAAGTCTTTATATTTAATAAATAGTAATTATAATATATAAAAATCTATATTTATACAACAAAATATGGGGATAGTATGGCTTTAAAGCAGATGAATAATTTTATTAAGGGATTTAGCACAAACTTCTTTGGTGATAATGATCATAGAACTATTAAATCTTTAACGATGATGATGATGATGATGGCAATAAATAGCAGCAACTAATGTTTATGGTGATTACTTTGTGCCAGACACTGTTTTAAGCATTTCTCCATTTTCGAATCCACTCAACAACCAAATGAGATAAGTACTTTTATTATCCCTATTTTACAGCAAAGAAACTGAGACAATGAACCTACAATGATACACCCTAAATCACACAGTGAATTCTCAGAGCACTCCTAACTACTATACTGCCTATGATTAAGTTGATTGAAATTTGCTTTAAATTTGATATTTTAGGAACACACTTAAAACATAAAGCAAGGCATTTCTATCCTCTATATGTTTCTGAAATGATCTCTAGAAAAATCATGTAAGTCCAAACTGAGTTATTATTATTTTTTTGGAACAGAATATATAGCATGTAGACTGAAACTAGATTATAGGATATGGTTTCTTTAATTTACACTCAACCTTTGTGCTCATTTTAAAACCATTTTATCTTTTCAAATGAAAAGCAGACATCTTTGCCAAGGCCTTATTTTAAAATTGTGGTAAAATATGCATAACATAAAATTGACTGTTTTAATCATTTTAAAGTGTATTATTCAGTAGCAATAAGTACATTAACATTGCTATGCAACCATCATCACTGTCTATCTCCAAAACATTGTCATTCCAAACAGAAACTGTGCACTCATTAAAAAAAGGATAGTTCCCATCTCACTCCCACTTCCTCTGGCCTCTGGTAACCTCTATTATACTTTTTGTCTGTATGAATTTGTCTATTCTTGGTACCTCATATAAGTGTAATCATACACTATTTGTCCTTTTGTGTCTGGCTTATTTCACTTAGCATAATATTTTCAAGGTTCATCCATGTTGTAACATATAACAGAATTTCATTCTTTTCGAAGGCTGAATAACATTCTATTGTATGTATATACCACATTTTGTTTATCTGTTTATCTGTTCATCTCTTTATCGACATTTGGGTGTTTTATCTCTTTTGGCTATTGTAATAATACTTCCCATAAACATTGATATACAAATATTTATTTGAATCCCTGCTTTCAATTTTTTTGGTATATACCTAGATGTATATATAGCTTTATATATATATATTTATATATATGTATATATAGCTTTTATATATATACATAGATATATACATATACATAGATACACACACCCCCACACACAACTTTTAAGTTATTTAACCACCAAACTATTCTGTGCAATGGTTGTGCCATTTTACATTCCCACCAGCTATGCACAGGGCTTTCAATTTTCCGCATCTTTGAGAACACTTGTTATTTTCCTTTTATTTATTTTTTTATTTTAAAATTTTATTATTATTCCTTTTATTTTAAAATAGCCATCTAATGGATGTAAAGTTCTGGGGTGTTTTCCAAAACTAACAACCAGTTCTCCAGTTCTTCAGACACCAATTTGGATGTCCAACAATTTAAGTCAATTCTGACACTGCCTGAAATTAGCATCAGATTCCACAGATAAATGGGTTCAGTACCCACTTCAGATGCCAAATGCAAGTCCGAGGCCATCTGTAATTCTGACCAACGAACTACAAGTGGTAGGTTCCCATGACACCCCTCCTTATGTTCAACAGTTTGCTAGAATGGCTTACAGAACTCAAGGAAACACTTTATTTATGTTTACTAGTTTATCATTACTAGTACTTGTGCTTACTAATTTATTATAACTTAGGAACAGCCCACTGGAAGAGATGCACAGGGCAAAATATGGGGAGTGTAGTGCAGAGCTTCCATGCCCTACTGGGCATATCACCTTCCCAGCAAGTTAACGTGTTCACCAAACAGAAAACTCTCTAAATCTCACTGTTCAAGAATTTTTACAGAGCTCCATCTCCAGGGCCTGCCCTCCCCTCTTTCCCAGGGGTCAGTAGGTGGGATTGAAAATCTCAACCCTCTAATTAATTACTTGGTCTTTCTGGGGACCAGCTCCATCCTGAGGCTCTTTAGGGGCCCCACTCTAAAAAAACCTTATTAACATAAACTCAGGTGTTACTGAAAAGGGTTCATTATAAATAACAAAAGACACTCCTTTCACTTAGAAAATTCCAAGAGTCTTAGGAACCCTGTGCCAGGAATCAGAGATAATGCAAATACAGTTTTGCATTATACCACAGAATTGGTACCTCCTGGTGGTTTTGATTTGCATTTACCCAATGACTATTGATTTGGGGCATTTTCTCCTCTCTCTCCTTTTTTTTTTTTTGAGACAGGGTCTCACTCTGTCACCCAGGCTAGAATGTAGTGGTGTGATCATGGCTCACCACAACTTCAACTTCCTGGGCCCAAGTGATGCTCCTGCTTCAGCCTCCTAAATATCTAGGACTACAAATGTGTGCCACCACACCTGGCTAATTTTTAGAAAATTTTTTCGTAGAGATTATGTCTATGTTTCCCAGGCTGGTCTTGAACTGCTGGACTCAAGCAATCCTCCCACCTCAACCTCCCAAAGTGTTGGGATTACAGGCATGAACCACTGTGCCCAGCCAGAATCTTTTTATTCATTGGCCATTTCTATATCTTTGGAGAAATGTTTATTCAAGTCCTTTGCCCATTCTTTAAACTGGGTTGCTGCTGCTTCTACTGTTGAGTCACTGGAGTTCTTTATATACTCTGGATATTAATCCCTTATCAGATATATGATTTGCAAATATTTTATCATATTCCTTGGGCTGCTTCTTCATTTTCTTCATAGTGTTCTTTGATGCACAGAGAATTTTTAATATTCAGAGAGTCCAATTTATCTATTTTTTTCTCTTGCTGACTGTGCTTTTGGTGTCATTCCAAGAAATCATTGCCAAATCCAATGTCATGAAGGATTTTCTCCTACGTGTTCTTCTAAGAGTTTTATAGTTTTAGCTCTTTTGTTTAGATATTTGCTCCCATTTTCAGTTAGTTTTTGTATGTAATATAAGGTAAAGGTTCAACATCATTCTTTGGCATGTTGCTATCCAGTTTTCCCAGAACCATTTGTTGAAAAGACTGCCCTTTCTCCATTGAATGGTATTGGCACACTTGTTGAAAGTCATTTGATCATATATGTGAGAGTTTATTTTTGTCATAGAAATAGGTCCTATAATCCTTTTGCAGGTATGTAAAAGATATTTCTTAACAATATAGATATACATAACACAGAAAGGCTATGCCAGATGGGCTATTATAAATAATAAAAGCATATTGTAACAAAAGAGGAAAAACAAATACCACCCAAAATGATTTAAAGCACATTTTTATTATAGATAGGTTAAGTGTGGTTTGCTGTGGCTAAAGATATATTTATAATGGATGAATAAGCTTTTCTAGATACCAAGAGGTATAATATTTTTCTTTCAATATTGAACTAACATTTCTGTGATAACAAGGAGACATTGAACTGGCTGAGCCTATTTTAAATGGGAAAAGACTTTTTTTTTCCTGGATGTTGCTTTAAAGACTGGTAAATTAAATTTTTTTAAGTACTAACACTAGATTTAAGTACAGTGAAAGAAAATCAATGAATACTACAAAAACATATAATTTCTACAAAGCAGAAATACAAAGTTTTTATAATTTAAAACAGCAGCAATTTAAAAAAATTTGCTGAATTAAAACTTTACAAAATATATATACACAAAGTATCATTCCAGATGATCATGAACTTTAAAACAGTATGGCACAACCCCAATCTCTACCCCAAACCTACTACTAGATGTAGCTGGCCTATAATAATTTTTACAACAATTTAAAAAATAAAAACAAAGAAATCTTCCAATTCCTTTGTGTACAAGCACAGGTTACAATGTGCTGGCTTTGATTCCATATACACAAAGAGAATTTTAAAATAAAACAAGGATTTCACATAAATAGTTTTACGTGTTATTAAGTGTGTGACCAAACAATTTAAAATAAGTACTAACAACCAAAACATATCTTGATGTAACCAGTACATACACTTTTAAAGAGTGATAAAGATGAAAAAGGAAATAGTCTATGAAAGCCATAAGCACCTTGTTTTCGAAAGAGCACCAAGCAACACAAAGAGGCAACACGTAAGAGGTAGTGTATCACCGGCTAAGATGTATATGCCCATCAGGGACCTGAATACAGCTTAGTGTTTTGGAAAATAAGGCATATTAGACTGTGGCTTGTATTTTTAGACAGAAGCAGTGCACATTTGGAAGCATTAGCCAGTATTGCTCCATAGTGCTCTGCATCTCCAGCTGTCTAATGGGTACTACGCACTCAGTCAAAAATAAAAGATACCCTGAAGAATTCCATATTTATACATTTTTAGTTCTAGGGAATTCTCTAAGAAAGCTGAGATCAATATAATTTTAAAAGAATTAAATACTTTATCAATCATAGTCCTTTAAAAATGCCTTTTCTCCTTCTTAGGAGGAAGTCTGTTCTTCCTGAGATTCTTTAAGATTTAGCCAATGCTTTATTACATGTATTTCATAATGACAGTATCTTTCTGTCTCATTTCTCCCTCTGCAGCAATTACCTGGCCAACAGCCTGAATTCGGAACTAATTCAGAGACTTTACAGAAAGCATACAGAACTGCTTTCAATGTAATACTTTCGTTCAGTTTTGAGATGAGGAAGTTTTTGTACTTCAGTCACTGGAAGTTGATTAGGTTCCTGGGTGTGAAAAAGAAATGTTGCCTTATGCCAGCTGCCATCTTGAATCTGTAAAATAAGAACAAAATGCTTTCATATGCATTTCATTAGCAGTCACTTTCAGTAGACAATGGCTTTGACAGATAATGTGAACTTGTTTTAAGGATTAGAGATAATGAATGGAAAGTGCCTAGAACAATGCTCAATAAATGGTAAAATTACTACTATTAATTGAAAACCTGGGCTTATTCCTTTCTTTAGGATGGCATTGTGTGTTCTAATTTTTCAGTTCCAGAGGCTAAGGCCAGGCTTCTGCTTCAACTCTCTGTGAATCATTGGACCAGATATGAATTAAAAGACTGCAATATTCCTAACACGAGTAATAACCATCTGTTCTGTATTCCTTTATTTGGGACTGATTCCTCAGGATGGATATTTTTCTTTGATAAAAGGGAACGAGCTATTTCAACCTCTGCATTTTAGGTAGAAAATAAACAGAATCACCTCAGTCAGAAATAATTAAAATTATAATTATGTGCAATCATCTTTTAGGTTTCTTTTTTCTCCCTCATTCTGTCGCTCTCTATTTGTACAGTTTCCCTCTTTCTTCTCTTCCTTCCATGGCTTTCTGTTTCTCTTATTAGTATATGCTCTTCTGTTTCTAATAAATTCTATGGAACAAAAACATATCATAAAATATCCGATGATTAAGATGCAACCAGGACACAATAGAGAAACACAATTGATGAGTTTTGTGGAGCTGTTATTTAGGAGCTAATTCACTTATTCACAGAATTATTATGACACAAATTTTAAATTTTGAAGGAACTTTAGAGATTATTTAAGCTACAAATTTTGTTTTCAAGTTAAGGCAATTGAAGCTCATTGAAAATAAATTACGTGTCTAAAGTCATAAGCTTGGTATGATAACAAAGTATCGTTAGATTCACTCACTAAGTCTTTTTTTTTTTTTTGAGACGGAGTCTCGCTCTGTCGCCCAGGCTGGAGTGCGGTGGCACAATCTTGGCTCACTGCAGCCTCTGCCTCACAGGTTCAAGCAATTCTTGTGGCTCAGCCTCCTGAGTAGCTGCGATTATAGGCGTGTGCCACCATGCCTGGCTAATTTTTGTATTTTTAGTAGAGATGGAGTTTCTCTATGTTGGCCAGGCTGGTCTCAAATTCCTGGCCTCAAGTGAACCACCCACCCTAGCCTCCCTAAGTGCTGGGATTACAGATGTGCCCCACAGTACCCAGCCCCATTATTTAATTTAATTTTTTTTTTTTTGAGACACAGTCTTACTCTGTCGCCCAGGCTGGAATGCAGTGGTGCAATCTCGGCTCAATGCAACCTCTGCCTCCTGGGTTCAAGTGATTCTCCTGCCTCAGTCTCCCAAGTAGCTGGGATCACAGGTACCTGCCACCATGCCCGGCTAATTTTTGTATTTTTACTAGAGACGGCGTTTCACCACGTTGGCCAGGATGGTCTTGAATTCTTGACTTCAAGTGATCTGACTGCCTAGGCCTCCCAAAGTGCTAGGATTACAGGCATGAGCCACCACGCCTGGCCCCATTATTTAGTTTTAATGGAAAAAAAATAGGCTACAATCAAATACTTACTGGTGGGGCCAGTCAATATGTAATTATACCCATATTTGGTATCAGGTACAGGGATTGACAGAATGAAATAAAACTTATTTGCCTCTATAACTTGCCTTTTATGCAATAACGAGACGTAGAATTACAGCAGTGAAAACACATGAAAATATTTATCCAAATACACTATCTATGTATCATTTATCTATCTATCCATCTATCCAAGTATAATTATTTCACATAGGGAATAAAAATTAAATTTACATATTAACACCTGTTTTGTATGTAAAAATCTAAGACCAATTGGTATGACACAAGTTGATAAGGTATGACATAAACAAATGATTGATTCTAAAAAATGCAGTTACAAGTCAGGCACATTAAAACCTACTACCCTTCTGTATCTGCAGTTTGTAATTAAAGTCTTACTCTAATTATCCTAATTTTATGGTTTTATCACTTTTAAGTTAGTTACACTGAACAATTCTAAAAGTGCCATTTCCTTACCTTGCAGTCATCTGAAAGCACTTTAGGTTCAAGTAGAGTATTTACTTTAAAAATCTGGCCATTCCATCCCTTGAAACCAATAGGCAATCCTGGGCCACTTGTTTGTGTGCTTGTCCACCTTGGGGTGTTTAGACAGTGAATGGTGATGATATGGGTGGCTTCCGAACTCAATAAATGAAGGAAGTTCATCTGGACTTTCCCCACTCCAAACTCCAACTAATGTCATAGAAACAATATGCAGGTTATAACATGTGGCAATTGAGAAACTTAACAGTTCAGGAAAATCTGAGGAAAAGTCCTTCAAAGGCAGCCTCCAGAAAGTTCTTTTTCTTGGAACTGAAGTGCCAGTCAATGGTGTGCTGGTAAATGTTTAACCACTGGTTCTTGGGGGAAAAGCCATGATTTATAGTATTTCCTGACTCCTATGGTAGAAGCACTCCCTAGTGCTGGGATTACAGGCACGGCTGAATTCAGACTACCAAGGTGAGGTCACTGCACATGGCAATGGGAAGAAATGTTAACAATTGGCTTTCCTGAGCCTGTATGGACTGGTTCCAGTTCATATCATCAGGCTACTACATATAATATTAATAAAATAAAGATAATTTTCACATTATATAAAATGTAGTAATAATTTGCTTTTGGTTAATGCTTTAATACTTTTTTAAATAAAAATCTGAGATTCTGTCTCTGCCTTTGATATTTTTTTTGTGAGAGTTACCAAAGACGAGTTACAAGTTGTAACAATAATCTGGTTGAGTAATTTTAAGTTTGAGAGCCTTAAAGGACAAGGACAGAACCCTATTCTTTGTGTTGCCAGCCCCTAATGTAGTTTCATTCACACAGTGATCGTTAATAAATATTTATTGAATGAATGAATGAATGCCTAAACAAGTGTTAACTAATACAATGAACAATACAGGACAGTATCTGAGTTAAGAAAACTGCACGTTCCCCAGGCTTGAACAGAAAGGCAGATTCTCCTATAGCTCCAGACATTATTATTATTATTATTATTATTATTACTTTAGCATTATTCAAACAGGGATACGTTCATAATGTAAGGGAACAGAAATGGTTCCTACTGAGGAATTTGTACTAATTTTCAAGCATAAAGTTAGAAAAATATCAGTTATGAGGTAATGTAGAAGAAAAAATAACAAAAAGAAAAACAGAAAGAAAAAAACGAGAGGAAAAGCAAAAGGGCATACACATGGAAAGATAATAAGGAACGTTAGAATTTAAGTAATTCAACTCCTTCATTTTACAGGTCAGAGTCGGAAACTTGCAAAAAATATTTAAGCTTTCTGAGACTTAATTTCCTTGTCAGTAAAGTGGGGTATAACACCAATCTGGCATGGTTGTTATGAGAATTAAAAATGACAAATGTAATTTACCTAGCATTGTGCCTGGCACAGAGCAGGCCCTCTGGTGGATCACAGTTTTATTCCCTAGGTTAATAGAGGAATAAAGACTAGAACCCCAGTCCCTGATTCCAACTCTACTGTTAGTCCTAGCACTTCTCTGGTCTTCCTTGGGTTGAGTTTATGAATCAAAGAAATGGGAGAAGTGATTCAGTCATGGAAAGAACTAGAGTGCCGCTTCCCCACTGCTCCTATTTCCATTGCACAGTTCACACAGCCCCATCTTCTTTCCTTCTGGATAATCCTGGGCCAATTTCCACTGGAATAAGGATGATGATACGGATATTTTGGAAGTAGGACTATCATGCTGCTCTTTATTAGAGGTTCATGATTCCCTAGGAATGGAAGAATTCTTCCCTCTTCTATTTCAGGGGTGATAATGGTGAACGCCTATTAAGATAAATTGATGGAATGCCCTAGTTAATGAAGAGAGGTGTTTTAGGAGGAGAGGACAGTTCAATAAGAAGCAGCTAAAGAGATTGAATTTTATCTGCTGTCTTTTTATGATGAACAAAACACACAATAGGCACATGTATCAGTTCTTTGTCAATGAGAAATTCTTGATCATAAATCAAGCTGGTTTAATCAGAAAAATAAAGAAACATAGTTTTGGTTTCAATATATGTTATAGGTACAGCTAGGATTTAGGTTTTATAAATATTTGTTATAACTCCCAGTGTTATAATATATGTTAGTTTAACAAACTAACATGCACTCGTTCTAAATGTTTGATTTATAGAATTATTCATGAAAGAAATTTTTAGTAGTATTCTGTGGATGTTTAAGAAAGGTTATTGTGTGCCTAATAACCACAAATAGCAAGATTTTGTGGCAAAATTCTCTTTTTTAATGATTATAATATAATTTTCAGCAAAACTTCAGGTAACTGATTACAGGTTACAAACACTACAGCTGTTTAAGAAATTTCTAATGTGCGTGTATGCATAAAAACATAGCATATGTTGCACAATTTTTTAAAAAAATATTTTGAGATTGTTTTATTTTGTCACATATATTTTGTTTGTTTACTCTTTTACTAGGACAACCATGTTGCACAATTTTAAAAGGAATTTAAAAAACATGATCAGTAGAGTAAGCCAAACTAAGCCAAATCATAAAAAGACACAATCAAAATGTCAAGATTTACTGTGATTAACTAGTTTTAAAATAACATATTTATTTCTCATACATAATAGAGAAAATCTTTGCTTTCATTCTTAAAATTCATAATTATTTAAAGAGATAGAGTTTTAAAAATAATTTTTCACTGATACTGTGCAATATAACAACATATGTTTTAAAATTCAGTAACATACCTTTGTTACAGAGACAGGAGGTAAGCATGTCTGGCCACCAGCACTGAAATTGCAGAAAACCTCAATGGCATCTGAAGGACAGCCGAGATTTGGATCAATCCAGTATTTTCCTAATAATTTATAATAAAACATAAAGTTATTAAATGCCATAATCCTTGTATTTTTTTTTTTTTTTTTTTTTTGAGAGAGAGTCTCACTCTGTCACCCAGGCTGGAGTGCAGTAGTATGATCTTGGCTCACTGTAACCTCTGCCTCCCGGGTTCAAGTGATTCTCATGCCTCAACCTCCTGAGTAGCTGGGATTACAGGAATGTGCCACCACGCCCAGCTGATTTTTGTATTTGCAGTAGAGATGGGGTTTCACCATGTTGGCCAGGCTGGCCTTGAACTTCAGACCTCAAGTGATCTGCCCACTTCGACCTCCCAAAATGTTGGGATTACAGGCGTGAGCCACTGTGCCCGGCCACATCCTTATAAATTATCATGATACTTTAAATACATATTATCACAGTCTTACCTGTTAAAAACTTAGAAGATTATATATTTACATTTAGTGAATGAATGAATGCTGCAAGCATTATATAAAATTGATACTAAAATGCTGTATTTTCACATAACTATCAATTTGAGTGTTTCATAATTTTAATCAAAATGATAGAATTGCTAAATTGATTGCTTCACTCTACAGATAAGAAGATGTGTTCAGCAACTAAAAGTGAATTGTTTAAAGTTACATAGTTAATAGAAAAGTTGAACTTAATGAAGCATATTTGTATATTTCTGTTATACATCATTACAGTGTTTCAAATGAACATTTTGTTTTATAATAGAAACAACTTCGATCTTTTGAAGGAAAATATCTTTATGTATAATACTGATAAGTAAAATAAAATAAGAAAACATTTTGTTTTCATAAAAAAAACATACAATTAAATGTTTATCATTTTTGTACTCTTTCAGATTTTCCCACTTTATCATTCAGTGAGAAAAACTGAAGTCCCTATAGCTAGTGAAATTCTACCAGTCTTTACTCCATTGAGTGCCCAAGAGAATAAAACTGGACCTAAACTCAGATTACAGAAAATACTTAGATTGAAAAGCAATGGGCTAGCATCTTAATTCCAGATTAATAGACTGAGAATAGTAAAATAGCATCTTATTCCAAATACAAGGGACAGGAATTTTTGAATAAGGCAGCCCTGTTTTCCTGCATTAAAAAGGCAAGAAAATTCAACAGTTTTGTCAAATGTCATTTTTTCTACAGTAGGCAGAAGTTCATTCCACTTTTATTCCATAGCAAAGATTCCTCTAGCTCATCCTGAGCTTCCTCTAGCTTCCAAAACATCCTCAAATATTCTCCTCTCTACTATTCTACTAATCCCTCAAAATGCTTACTTGCTGAATTGGTAGCTCAAAGGGTAGAAATGGTCCTCAGCTGCAGCAGTGTTCAAACTTTAGTGTGCATCAAACCATCACTAAAACACACATAGCTGGGCCCTACCCTTGACAGTTGCTGATTTATGAAGTCTGGCATGGGGCTTAAGAATCTGCATGTCTAACAGCATCTAATTCTGGCCCAGGATCACATCTGGAGAACCAATGATATATTGAAATACAGAAGAAAGGGGTGAAGGAGGTCCACCATTCCTAGTCCCTTATCTTCAGAATTTCGAATATTTCATAAAGTTTGTAGAAAGTACAGCTGAATTTTTCATCAGAAACTGATGAGGGCTTCCAGTCTTACCTAATGGAGTAAACATATATCTTCTTTCACCTTCTCTTGTCTTCCAAGAAATACTATCTGACTACTATATGAGCTAATAATAAAAAAGTTCTTTATAACAGGTTTTTCATCAAGCAAATTTTTATTGTTATATGGGGTGAAATGCTTTGAATTCAGGTGTTATATTCTACAATGGTGAACTGATAAGGGCTCCATAATTTCTTTCAAGGTATGCTGAGTTAGAGATAAAGTCCTGCACCATGATATATCTTTTGTGAGCCTAAATGTTCTGACTCAAAATTAGCTCTTCCCTGAGGACACTGCTTCTCTTACAAGGCTTCTCTTGTAGCCTCCACAGTGTTATGCCTGAAGGTGGGAAGGCATCTTTCTTGCTCTTCGTTGCTACTTCCAGACCATTCTTTCCACTTTCTTCCTGAAAACACTCCATACTGAAATTACTATAGTCACATTCTATCACTCATTAGTCCCTCCTGGTGCAATCATTTACTATATTTCTTTGACAATTTTAGCCTATTATCGCTTTCAGAAAATCTACTTATGACCTAATTCTTGGTGATTTTAAATCCACGTAGATGATGCTTTCAATATGTTGGCCTTCAGTTCCCTGAACTGTATCCTCCCCAACCCTCTTACTTTTCCACCAATGACCTTGTACCCTCCCCCTACCCTCGTACCTTACTTTAACCATTAACT
>NW_016803692.1:3476972-3524472 GCF_001698545.2 Rhinopithecus bieti | reverse complement strand
AAAATATCTTTAGAAGTTAAGTGTTTTATTAATATAAACAAAATGACTGTTTTCATTGAAGTTCTAGAACGGAAGCAGATGTTTTGGACATGTGTGTATGTGCGCATTTGTGTGTGTGTGAGTGCATGTATGTGAGACATGTGTATGTATAAACTAAATTAAAATGACCACAGAATAACATAACATAGCTTTTCAAACCAGCATTTTCACATCAGCATTTTCAAATCATAATTTTTTTTTTTCAAAACGTCATTGTGTTAAAACTAGAGTTTGTAGCAGACAGGGTTTCCCCTGTTTAACTGATGACTCGCTCCTCTTGATTTAAAACCTTGCCTTGATTGTTCCAATCTAAGTTCATTTTTGCACCTCTGGCTAATGAAATTGGGGCATCTGTGTTGAGATGAGAAACTTCCAAGAATGACAAACCACTCCCATCTTCATGGGCATCAATTCTAGAATGGGACCTTTAAATTCCATTTTGTATTTAAAAACAAAACTAGACTTTTAGGGAGTATGGTGAAGGAGATTCTCTAATATATCTATTTATGTTGTTAACTTTGGTAGTCCTGACTTACCAAGTTCTGATGGGTGCTACTATCTGTTAATGCAAAGGTCAGGCCTATCTATCTTAATTTTTAATATGAATATGCTGTATTCCAAGTACAAAATGTAAGCAAATGATATAGCAAGGGGTGGATGACATTAGAAGCATGTCTCCCTCATAAAGTATTTTATTCTTGATGACATTAAAATGGCTTCTGCCAGAGTTTTATCAAACTAACTGTGATTTGGAGTGAACACATTACAAATCTCAAATACACTGAACTGATGAAATGAAATTTGACATCAGAGTTCGAGGTAACCAAGAACTTACCATCTGATACTTTTTGTTCACAGTTAAGTAAATCTTTGCAGATTCGTGCTGGGTTATCTCGTGTGCCAAGAGGATTCTTGATGCTGTGCAATAAATTGCTAAGGTAGTTCAGGGTTTTGAATATCTCTTCACTGTGGTCAATTAAAGTCACTTCAGTATTCTGGTAGCTCTGCCAAGTCATCATAAGAATTATGTAAGCAAAAAACTCCTGAGGACCAACATGGGCCAAGGCAGGAGAAGAATGTGTTTCCGTTATGTGTAGTAAGTTGGGAGTAGAATGTAAAGAACAGTTTATATTTAAGCATAGGCATATGTGTATGTTTTATTAATCTTAATCTTTTAAAGAAGTTAAATTCACATTTGCAAGTTTAGTTTTCAAGCTAACATAAGAATTGCTAAGTCTACTGTATTATGTTTTTTAAATTACACATTGAATGATTAGAGTTTAAATAAAATAAATGAGTAGTGATAATATATATATCTCATTTTAAGAAACATGGCTAACTTCATTTAACTACTTTCTTGGCTAGTACCAAATTACTTACAAATAACAGCATTACACTTTTGATTTAAATGTTTTCCTTAGAAAACATCCTGAGCATATATTTCTGCTTAACTATACCAAAATCACTTACTTCGTTCTTGAAAATGGTTTCACATTTTCAATCTGTTTTAAATACAATCTTTGAGAAAATGTCACATTTTGGCCTCTAAAAAACTTCTCTGTTTAATTGGTATATTGAGAGACAGTGCCAATATAAATAAAACCAGATATGTTACCTCCATCTGTAGGGCAGTATTTGATTCAATCAAGGCTTGAATAGCAGCATTGATATCCATTTGCTTCTGTGTAAAACAAAACCATTTGAGATTAGCAATAAGATCAACACTGAGTGCTCCAAAGTGAAGGCTGCAAATTCTGAAAGCACTGCTGTAAAGTATACCAGACTTATTATCTGAAGGGGTTCTGTAACTCTTATAGTTAGACAGATTTTGCAAATATTACCTGGCTATCTGAAAGGACAATATGCCACCTTCATCCAAATCTAAAGGTCTCCTAATTAAAGTAGGACCAGCGTCTAGAGTCCTCAAATGAAAAACTATTTGTTTCTGTTGCCTGAGAACACACACACACAAAGTTCCTCAAATGGAAGAGAATAAAATATGATCCTCTCAGTTAATAAATTGTAAAGTGAAGAATAAATAACTATAGTAATTTTTAACAGTTACATTCTTGGAAGGAATAGAATAAAATACTACTGTCCTGAGGTAGTCACCACATTAATTTCATCTGATACTTCTGCGGTTTTAAAAACAATTTCTGAAGTTGGAAAATGTACCATGAGTCCCAAAAGAAATAATACAGAATGAAATCAATCTCCTCTTGCATTTAATAAAATATATTTTTAGAAAAGACTGAGCATAATCATAATCATTAGTAAAAGTCTTTTTTTTTGTAATTATTTTTTAAAAATTATCTTAGAACAATGAAGCATGGTTCTGGGAAACGGCATCTGTGTAAGTGAAACAAGCAATTTAATTTCTTTCAGAGTCATTGTACTGTGAAGACATCTTTTTACTTGAAGGCTTATATAATAGAAACTGTTTTCAACAGATCTCTCATAGCTCATGGTTGGTAGTTTGAAAAACTATTTAAAATGATGGAATAATCAATGAAATGTGCTCTCCTTTTCTTCAGCATGTGTTTTTCATATTGGAAAATAATTGACTCATTCTGCATATATGTACTGCCAAACACTCTGATACACATTGAGGATAAAACGGTAAACAAAAATGAAACTTGCCCTTATGGAACTTAAATTTAGAGAGGAGATAGGCAATAATTAAATCATCTCAAAAATCATAATTACTAATTGAGATACACGCTATGAAAGAAAAGTGCACAAAACTATGAGAGAAATTAGAGAAATTGATCAAATCTGGAAAATGTAAGAGGTTAGAATAGGTCAGGAAAGGCTTCCCTGAGGGAGTAAAATTTGAACTGATACCCAAAGAATAAATAAGAATTGTTAGGAGAAGGAGTAGGAGAGCTTTCCAGGCAGAAGAAGCAAAGGCCATGACACAAAAGGAGCATGGACTATTCAAGTAGCAAAGAGGGTAAACCTAAAACATTCTCCGCAGATTAAATAATTATGACCATACTGCTTATGTGAATGAGCAGATTTTGGATATGGGTCACACAAAAATATTGACACTAAATATGGGAAACTGAATTAAGTGCTGAACCAAAGCCACCTTTATGTTGTTCACTTGGTCCCCTGTTGGTGATTAAGAGTTTTAATTAGAAAATCTAGCATAGTGGTTCTCAAACTCTTCAGAATCAGAATCCTTTTGCACTTTTAATAAAGAATTCCTTTATTATTAGAGGCCTTACAAATTTTTTGTTTTTGTTTATGTGAATGATAACTTTGGAGTCTTACTCTGTCACCCAGGCTGAAGTGCAGTGGCATGATCTCGGCTCACTGCAACCTCTGCTTCCTGGATTCAAGTGATTCTCCTGCCTCTCAGCCTCCCAAGTAGCTGTGACTACAGGCGCGTACCAACACATCCAGCTATTTTGTATTTTTGGTAGACATGGAGTTTCACCATGTTGGCCAGGTTGGTCTTGAACTCCTGGTCTCAGGTGATCCACCCGCCTTGGCCTCCTGAAGTGCTGGGATTACAGGTATGAGCCACCGTGCCCAGCCAACTTTTGATATTTACTGTAGTAGAAACCAAAACAAATTTTAAAACTATTCATGTGTCAATTGCTTTAAAATATCAACAAACCCATTATATGTTAATATCAATATTCTTATAAACGTTAACTATATTTGCCAAAACAAAAAAATTAATGAGAAGGGTGACCCAGTTTTACACTTTTGTGCATTTCTGTAATGTCTGGATTAATAGATTGCAGCTAAATTCTCATATTTGTTTTTGTATTCAATTGGTTGTGAAGAAAATCTAGCCTCATAGAGATATGTAGTAGGAAAAAAGAAAATTATTTAAGTTGTCTTTTTCAAATAATTATGGATTTTCTTCTATCATATTATGCCTTATACCAAAACTTGATAAGTGGTAGTTTCTTGAAGGTTAGTTTCTATGGGAAAACTGAACCCACCTCAATGAACATTTTGTACTTTTATACTAAAATCTATTGGTCTACTTTATACTTTCATAGATCTTTTGCCTATACATGATTTTATTAACATAATATATTAATCATTCTGAAAATACTGATTTATGGAATTATGTAGGTCTTCCAAACACTGATATAGCTCATTACTTAATGTCAGAAATTACATTTGTTAACATCATCAGGAAAACATAATGTTACTTATCAGGAAAACATAAGTACTGGGAATCTGTTAAATTCTCAGTGATAAATACGTTTGCCCTAATTCTTATTTTTGCTTGAGAGCTTGAAATTTATCATTGGCATCAAATTCTGGCAGTTGTTTTCTTTGAAATGACAGGCTAACTTCATTCCTTTTCAAGAAAATATCTGTAAACTACTCATATCTTAATAACACTGGTAGTCTGTCAATAAAAAATGGTACTCTATGACAAAACTGGCTAGTTGAATTTGCAACTCAAATAGCTGTATAGTGCTTTCAAAGCAATCACTACAGTGTGCACTATATGTACTTTATATGTTCTTCCATTTCATCATACAAAATATCAAAAAGATATTTAAAGAAGATAAGAGATCTAGGAGACAGCAAAACAGGTGGAATAATAACCTTCCAGAATTCTCTCTTAGCAAGTTAAAAAATGAAATAAAACCATGTCTTTAGAACTAAAGGACAGTATGAGAAAGATGTCTTACTAAGTAGAGAATGTAATAAAAGCACATAAACTATAGAAAAAAGAATCAAATAGAAATTCTGAAGCTAAAAAGTACAATAGCTGAAATAAAAATTTACTAGATAGGCTCTACAGTAGATTTCCATAGGCAGAAGTAAGCACCAGTTAACTTGAAGACAGGTTTATTGAGATTATCCTGTCTGAGGAGTGGAAAAAAAATAATGAAGAGAAATGAACAGAGACTTGAGAGATCTGTAGGACACTGTCAAGCTTACCAACATATGCATGATGAAAGTCTCAGAAGGGAAGGAGAGAGAAACAGGGGCACAAAGAATATGTAAAGAGATAATGGCTGAAAACATCACAAATCTGATGCAAAAATATTAACCTACACATCCAAGAAGCTCTACAAACTTTCCCAGATATATCACAATCAAATTACCCAATTCTATAGACAAAGAGAGAATTCTGAAAGCAGAGAGAAGGCCCGTCATGTCCAAGAGATCTTCAACTAGATTAACAGCTAATTTCCCATAAAAAACCATAAAAGTGAGCAGGCAGTAGGATAATATATTCAGAGTGCTAAAAGAAAAGACTGTCAGCCAAGAATTCTATTTCCAGTAAAACTCTCCTTTAAAAATGAAGGAAATAGTAATATATTCCCAGTTAAATAAAAACTGAGACAATTTATCAGTAACATACCTTCCCTAGAAAAACATTATAGGGAGTCATTCAGGCCTAAAGTAAAGGATACTAGGCAGAAACTTGAATCCACCTGAAGAAATAAAGAGCAGTAGTAAAAGTTACAATACAATAAATATAATATATAGTATAGACCACAAGTAGCCAAAAGTAATTTCGAAAAAGAAGTTAGAGGCATCACGTTTCCTGATTTCAAAACTTACTATAAAGCTGCTGTAATCAAAACAGTTGGTACTGTCATAAAGACAGACATAAAGACCAATGAAACAGAGAGTCCAGAAATAAACCTTCTAATTTATGATCAAATTATTTTCAACAAGAGTGCTAAGACCATTCAACGAGGAAAGAACAGTCTTTTCAACAAACAGTGCTGGAAAAATGGAATATCCACATGGGATAGAATGAAGTTAGACCCTTAACTTACATCAAGTACAAAACAACTTACATCATGAATTATATCATGAACTCAAAATGAATCAAAGACTTGAACATAAGAGCTAAAACTAAAAAATTATTACAAGCAAATAGGAAAAGCCTGATAACATTTAATTTTGCAGTGATTTCTTGGAAAGATACCAAGAGTACAGTCAACAAGAGAAGAAAGTAGATAAATTAGACTATATATATATAAAAAAATCTTCTGTGCATCAAAGGACACTATACAGAGAGTGAAAAGGCAACTCAAGGGATGGGAAAAAATAACTGCAAATTGTCTTTCTGGTAAAGGATTAATATCTAGAATATTTAAAGAGCTTCTACAACTTACTAACAACCAAAAAAAAAAAAAAAAAGCAACCCAATTCAAAAAATGGGTAAAGAACTGAATAGATATTTCTCTAAAGAAGAGGCTGGGCACGGTGGCTCACGCCTGTAATCCCAGTACTTTGGGAGGCCAAGGTGGGCAGATCACTTGAGGTCAGGAGTTCAAGACCAGCCTGGCCAACATGGTGAAACCCCAGCTCTACGAAAAATACAAAATTAGCCAGGCGTGCTGGAGGGCACCTGTAATCCCAGTTACTCAGGAGGCTGAGGCAGAAGAATCACTTGAATCTGGGAGGCGGAGGTTGCAGTGAGCCGAGATCGCACCACTGCACTCCAGCTTGGGCAACACAGAGAGTCTGTCTCAAAAAAAATAAAAAAAATACAAATGTCTAATAAACACATGAAAATGTGTTCAACACCACAAATCATTAGGAAAATGCATGTGAAAACCACAATGAGATACCGCTTCACAACCATTAGGATGGCTGTTATAGAAAAAATAAACCAGAAAATAACAAGTGTTGGTGAGGATGTGGAGAAACTGGAAACTTGTGCACTGCTGGTGGTAATGTAAAGTGTGTGGCAGTTATGGAAAACAGTATGGCAGTTTCTCAAAAATTAAACATAGAATTACTACATGATACAACGGTTTTATTTCTAGGTATATACTCAAATTAATTGAAAGTGAAGACTCCAACAGATATCTGTACACCAATGTTTATAGCAGCATTATTCACAATAGCCAAAAGGTAGAAGCAAAATAAGCATCCACTTGGATAAACAAAATCTGGTATATGTATTCAATGGACTATTATTCAGCTTTGAAAAGAAATAAAATTCTACTATAAGCTTACAACAGAGATGAACCCTGAAGATATTACATTAAGTGAAATAAGTCAGTCACAAAAAGACAAATATTGTATGACTTAACTTATATGAGGTACCTAGAGTAGTCAAATTCATAGAGACAGAAAGTAGAACAGTGGTTGCTGGGGCTGGGGAAAGGGAGGAATTGAGAATTATTACTTAATGGGTACAGAGCTTCAGTTTTGGAAGACAAAAAAAGTCCTAGGCATGGATAGTAATGGTTGCACAACAATGTGAATGTACTTAATACCACTGAACTCTACACTTAAAAATAGTTAAAATGGTAAAATTTTGTTATGTATATCTTGCCAACATTAAAAATAGCAAGTAAATATGCTCATTATCCCTTAGACCAAACTACCCTACTTCTGGCAATTTGTCCCCTAGGTATTCTACAAAATGATATGTATACGGACAGGACATTTGTACTATGTGTAATAAAAAATTGAAAAAAAAAAAAAGCTCATCAACAGAGGGCAAGATGAGTAAATCACAAGATAGTCTTAATTGACATCACTATGATTTTCTGTGTGTGGCAGTAAAGAATACAATGATTATTAGTAGATTAGTAGTGTAGAGTTTGATGCTTTAGTCATGCTAAGGTACCAGCAATTTTAAACACCATCAGCACAGGCGACAACTCAATAAAAAGGCATTTTTTCTTCCCCAACAGGTATTAGAAAGAAAAGAAACACTTGGCCACTAAAAATTTTTCTTGACGATCTCCATATTCCTAGAATCCCCAAGGTATTCACAAAGCCTAGCTCAAGACTGGCACATAGCAGTCAATCAATTTGTTGAATTTATTGATTTTTTTCCCCACAGGCAGACTTTAAGAAAGGCAGGGTCAGAGAAATTGTATTAAGAGGATTTGCCTGGGAAGTCATTCAGTCACATCTAAGTGCCCACATCGAAGTGTAAATCTCTCATTAGGTGCAGTGAGGGGATCAAAAAAGGAAAAATAACTTCTTCCAGGCACTCTAGTTAGAACATATTCTCACATGGAAATCACTCAATGTTTACAAAAACATGCATGTAAAATAGAAAACAGAGAATAAAGATTGATTATAGGTTGTGACTAGTGAGTGTGAAATAATGAGGTGAATTAGACAGCCGGATTCATTATACTTTGGGAGAAAGTAATTTTCACAATTCTCTCCAAATCATTCAAGTGAAGAGCAGATCTAGTCTAGGCATCTCAGTATTTTGAAGAGAAGTGTTATTTTTTCATATGTCTGAAGTTTCAAGATCACTGGTTGGTGAAAATGCTGACCAAATAGGAACTCATTTCAGGTCACACCCCTCTTTATGATGGGAGTTTTTGCTGATTCTAGGGAACCAGAATATAATAGAAGCTGCCACTTCTTAATTCATCAATCCAGGTTCTACAACTGACCCATTAATTGGAATAAATCAGTTGGGAATTCTTTCTCTCATTTAATGATTCTTAATGATTGTTATTTCCATCCTATACACCAAACACAGACACACATAGACACCGTGTTCTTCCCTTTACTCCACTAATCACTTCTGGTTAACTTTGACATCATGTTGTATACTTCTGTGCTCATTTCTAAATATCTTACCATATACACTAAGGTCTGGTCATTACCCTATCCTCACATTCAAATTCACCATTAATACATATTACTTTTCCTGAAACATTTCCTTTTAGCTATTCCACTTTAAAGAACTGACCAAGTTACTTGAGTTTCGTAGGTCTTACAAAGATGTGGCTGGACTGGATTATAAGTTTTCATACTTATCTTGACCCACAGTAAGAAATACATTTTTACATCACGACAAAATTCAGACAAACATACATATATTTAACCTCAAAAAGTTCTGTAAAACCATATTTATTCTTACTGATGATGATGTACTGATGTTTTTTTTTGTTTTTTAAAATTGAGGTAAAATTTATATAACATAAAATTCACTATTTTAGTCATTTAAAAATATACAATTCAGTTTTCTTTAATAGATTCACAATGTTGTTCAACCATTACCATGATCGAATTTCAGAGCATTTTTATTACCCCCCAAAAGAAAATCCGTATCTACTAAGCAGTCCCTCCCCATATTTTTTTCTATTCTATTTCATTTGCTCTAAAAATAATCTTGAATGAGACTCACTAAATTGGTCTTATGATCCACTGACCAATGAATCCCAACTCAAAGTCTGAAATAACTGCTAAATAATTACTGAGAGGACCTCTAGTTCTATGAATCTATTCCTTTATAGATATTGTTTCTCTCCAAGTGAAATCTAGTTTAGAAGATTCCCACTAAAATTTCCTGAGAAGTTGCCTTTTTTGTATTCATGCAGGCATGCCCTCAACATTTATTAAGAGCTTAAATGGAAAGGGAATTTAAAAAGTAGTCTCTACCTTCAGAGGGTTCACAATGTAATAGAAAAGACAAGCATGAAAGTAAATGAGTATGAATGAAGAAGAGGAAGTGATCAGTTCTATCTTGTAGTGTGATGAGGGGATGGAA
Organism: Rhinopithecus bieti; assembly: GCF_001698545.2. Classification (NCBI taxonomy): domain Eukaryota; kingdom Metazoa; phylum Chordata; class Mammalia; order Primates; family Cercopithecidae; genus Rhinopithecus; species Rhinopithecus bieti. The sequence continues at coordinate 3,514,958 of NW_016803692.1, read as the reverse complement.
TTAAGAAAAGTTTCATGGAGGCCGACTTTAGAAAGAATGCATAGGTGTCTTCTCATTGTCATTTAGACATCTGCTCTAGAAATCTTATTCTCACTGTTATTTTCCTACAATGGACTCTGCAAGTTCCAGGAAAACAGCACTGCATATGGAAATCTGTTTTCATATCGGCCAAGAAGGAATACAGAAAGGAGTAAAAAGGGAGAAAAGAAGGAAACAAAGAAACTAGCATTTATTGAGTAGTTATAATGTATTCAACACATATATTTTCTTAATCTTCCTAATTTCTCAAAGTATATACTTATTTTAATCCACATTTTGCTCTGAGCAAAAACCTCTCATGTCTTAGTCTATTTTGGCTGTGTAGGAACACATATATTTTCCAAGTGAGACAGGGATATGTGTCCCACACTTTGGCACTTAAATGTGAAAATTGTCACTAAACATTTCTTTAATTTGCCAATGACATATGATTCTTTAGAACTTGAACTTGTTCTTTCTTGAGAAGGGAGCTATGATATATCAAAGTTATAATTTGGGAAGGCAATTAATGAGGGTACTTGTAATCCATGCATTGTGGGGATCCAGGAGGAAGGGAAGACTAAACAAGTGGAAAGTTATTTAAAGACTAGAAGAAAGATTTTTTTTTTTTTTTTTTTTTGAGGCAGAGTCTTGCTCTGCCAGGCTGGAGTGAGGGGGCACAATCTTGGCTCACTGCAACCTCCACCTACTAGGCTCAGGCGATTCTCCTGCCTCAACCTCCTGAGTAGCTGGGATTACAGGCATGTGGCGCCATGCCTGGGGTTTTGCCATGTTGGCCAGGTTGGTCTCAAACTCCTGACCTCAGATGATACACCCACTTCAGCCTCCCAAAGTGCTGGGATTACAGGTGCAAGCCACCATGCCTGGCCGAAAGACATTCTTATTGATGTTCACACAGGGAGAGGTTCCCTCTGCATTAGTCAGAAGACCAGAAAGGGGAAGTGATTCTTTAAAATCACAGATAAATGGGTCTCTTGTTTTCAAGGGGATAGTCTTCCTTGTGGCACTATGACCCAAGGAAAAGCTGAGGGAAATGAAGAGTTTCTGATCTGCTGAGAGTAGATCACAGGAAACTACCACCTAGAACTAGCAGAGATCTAAATGACATCAGAGCAGCATGTGAAATAAGAAGGCTTAAAAGGCACAGGACTGACCATTGTTTGGGATGGTGTAGCAACAGTAGATCCACACTAGGCAGAAAATATGACCAAGGACCACTGTATTTGACCAGGAGGCTGGAGGAGTGGGGTGTGAGTGAGGTTGCAGATGGAGACAGACCTCTCATAGGGAGCAGGAAGACAAAAAGACTGTGGAATATGAGAATGGACACAAAGCATAAGGAAAATCAAGCTTAGAATATCAGAGGGCATGAGAATAGCAGGAGCAACATAAACATTGCCTCAGAGATAAGGGTAGCAAGTTTTGGGTCATAGTAGTTAGATAATAAGCAAACATAAGAGAAGTCTGATGGCTTTGAGAGTTACCAGAAACTGAGAAAGATTCATGTATATCAAAGAAGTGGATAACTCTGGCTGGCAAAAAGAGAACATTTAAAAAAGGAGAGTGAAGATGTAGAATTAGGAAGAAGTAGAGGTAATTAGTTTTTCAAGTGCTTATTATGTATTATACAATGTGTTGCGTGCTTTACTTCTTACTCAATACTTGAAACCACCCAAGAAAGCAGGAAATACCATCTCCATTTTATAAATAAGAAGTCTGAGGCTTGGATTTCATGTTTGTGTAGCTGGGCCAGCCCTGTATCAGGTTAGAAAAAAGAACAGAGGTATGCAAAAGGGACACCTTCTAATACAGAGTTAACAGAAGAAGATTTAAAAAGTTAATATGACATACTAAGATAGAACAAAATAAAATCAAACCAAGTAAACTTACTCTTGGGCCTGGTGCTCCAGGTGGACCCTAGAACACAGCAAATTAAAAAAATACACATTTATTTAGTAGACATCTCAAACCAGGTAAGCATATAAGCATCAATCGTAAACAGATATAAATGAAAACCAACTCACTGGAGGCCCTGGTTGACCTCTCAGTCCTTGAGGACCCTGGAAGAAATGGAGACAAACACAAGAGGTATATATTATACTTTTGGTTGGGTATAAGCAAGAGAACTAATATTCAACCTCTGTCATCACCTTTCGTGCCAGGTAAGTCATACAATTTAAAATTGTTTTAGTATTCTAAAGCTATATGCTCCGGTACTTAGCTATCATCCATATTCATAAACAAGCTGGATATTTATTTTCCTGTTTATTGATATTGATATTAGAAACTGAATTTACTCATTTTACTAAAGTACTATAAATGTAACATTTTAAAATGTTAGTATTGTCTAAAGATGTTTTTCCTGTTATTTCTAACTGCCACCTACCTAATCATCAAATATAGAAACTTAGTGTTCTTAGACACCTTAATTTCCTTCATCTACCTATAAAGTGGTTGCCAACTCCAAAATAATACTTCTCCATTTTTATTGACAATTAAATGAATGAAGAATGTTAAAATTAATTAGTATTAATGTGGAAATTAGAAAAGTTAAAAGGTATATAGCAAAATGTCAAAAGCTATGTTGACATTTTTCAAAATGAAGCAATAGTAATTACTGTTAAAAATGCTCAAAGGCCCTGTATGTCTGTTCAAAAGTAACCTAGATGTTCAGCTAAATGTTAAGACTATATTGAATCGACTCCAATTATGGTTAAAAGATGGCAAAGCAACACTTATCTTCAGCTGAGTTTTGGATAATGTCGACACCATGCTTGACTTAGTATTAAGTATCTTGTATTGCCAAAGCTGTTAATCCTAAATATACTGTGATAGCTAGAACAAACAATACATAGCAGCTTGAAAAGAGTAGAGTACTCCAACACTGTGCCTGCTAGACATGTCTTAGTTTATCTGATTTATGATTACAATTTTAAGCAGAGAATGTACTAAACTTGTACATATGAATGAATGATGTTAAAATTAGTACTAGTCAATTTTAATACTAGTTAATACTAGTTAATTTTAACATCATCCATTCATTTAATTATCAACCAATGCATGTACTTCAGAAGCTGCATGGTAGGTGACAGAAATGTCACATTGGAGATAGCCTTTTAACTATACAGAAGCTCAAAATGAAATTGGTTGTGTACGCTTCTCCATTTTGGATCAACAATGTAAAAATAATAAACAGTTGTGATAGTCCATTCCACTTAGCAAGTTTTTGCAATTTGGAAAATATCACTGATGGTTCAGTACAAAATATGTATCTTATCTTTGACTTCAAAAGAGGAATTTATCATAGAAAAATAAGAAACAATTTCTACTGTTGACTTTATAAAGTTCATTCCAGCTTGTTATCCAGAACAAGTCAGACCACCACAAATATGATCAAACAAAATACTTCAAACCCACCCCAAGATAGGGCAGGGCAACCCTAATGTAACCACATAGAATAGGGCGAGTAGCCAAGTTAAAAAAATATGTTTCCAATAAGATAACATTTTGTTAGTTCTTTTTTATTACTCTAGCTAATATACCATTAAGGTGAAGTGATTCACTGTCTCTCTCTTTTATATAAAGCAGTTTATAGGCCGGGCATGGTGGCTCACACCTGTAATTCTAGCACTTTGGGAGGTCAAGGCCAGAGGACTGCCTGAGCTCGATTTTGAGACCAGCCTGGGCAACATAGTGAAACCCCCTCTCTACTAAAGTACAAAAAAATTAGCCGGGTATGGTGGTGCGCTCCTGTAGTACCAGCTACTTGGTAGGCTGAGGCATGAGAATTGCTTGAACCTGGGAGGCAGAGGCTGCAGTGAACCGAGATCACACCATTGCACTTCAGCCTGGGTGACAGAGTGAGACTGTCTCCAAAAAATAAAATTAAATAAGTAAAGTAGTTTATAACAACATTGTGATTGTCTCTGTTAATTTTCTTTCACTTTTTTTTTTTTTTGAGATGGAGTCTTGCTCTGTTGCCCAGGCTGGAGTGCAGTGGTGTGATCTCGGCTCACTGCAATCTCCACTTCCCAGGTTCAAGTGATTCTCCTGCCTCAGCCTTTCGAGTAGCAGGAACTACCGGCGAGCTCCACCACTCCTGGCTATTTTTTTTTTTGTTTTTTTTTTTTTTGTCTTTTTAGTATTTTAGTAGACACGGGGTTTCACCATGTTGGGCAGGCAACTCCTGGCCTCAAGTGATCCACCTGCCTTGGCCTCCCAAAGTGCTGGGATTATAGGCATGAGCCATCGTGCCTGGCTGTCTATGTTAATTTCTAAAGGGGAACCAAATTACTCTGAATGCTTATGGTGGTTATTTGGCTACAGTGAAAACAATGCCTATGAAAATAGATTCTCTTTCCACTTTATTCCAGAATTTACATACAATCCTCCAAAAGTAACATATTTTATCAGTATACTTTAAAAATACATGTAAGTGCATACCCTTAAACTTGAGCATGTTAGTCTTTTCTTTTTTGTAAATTTCTTTTATTTCATTTCCTTATGTCATCTCCCTTATGTAAATGCAATCTTGATTTAGCTTCATGATCCTTATTTTAGGCTGGCTCAGTTGCAGAGAGCTTCCTTTTCTCATTTATAAATTGAGGAGCTTCCATTGTAGGATGTTTAGCAGCATCCCTAACTTCTACCCACTAGATGCCACTAACATCTCATTCTTTTTCCCCAACTGTTCAACCAAAAATTTCTCCAGACATGGCCAAATGTCTCCTAGGGCAGTAGGGGGACAAATGGTTGCTGGTTGAGATTCATTGGTTTGAAAGGAGAGTTTAGTAATATTAAATAAGATTAACTAGATAGCAATGTAATTAGAACAGAATGAGTGAGCATCACAAGTCATAGGGCATGACTGCAAACAAGAACATAAACTCTTCAAGCTGTCATGTGGGTGATAGCTGAGCTACTCTAGGTGGAGGATACACACACACACACACCCCATATTCCTTACTAAGTTGCTTCTAACCCTCTTTTTCTAAGAGGCACTGTAATTTATAGAAAAACACAATCACATAGCAATAGGAATTGAGAGACCTGGGCTCTGGTTTTTGTCTTTGTAACTTAATTTGCTATATGGTCTTAAATGAACTACTGCACATTTAGATCTCAGATATCTAAATTGTGATATAATAGGTCTAGTGAAGATAATCTCCAAGGTTCACTTTAGAATCATGATTTTCAAGACTTTTATCAATTTTCTTCCCAACATGTGTTTTTTAAAATTTTTAAATTTTCTTTAAAGATGGGAGTCTTGCTATGCTACCCAAGCTGGCTTTGAATGCCTGGGCTCAAGCAATTCTCCTGCCTTAGCATCCCGGAGTAGCTGGGACCACAGGCATGTGCTTCTGCACCTGACCTACCTCATGTTTTATATCTGGATAAAGAAGGTGTACATATGCATACAGATTGGGAATTTAAAATTTAAAGTCTGTACAAATGTAATAGTGTTCTTGAATTTAATAAGTTTGATAATTTTTTAAGGAATGATTTATACTATTTATGAATTTCAAAAATAAATACATACATATATATGCTTTAAAAGCTTACGGTGTTAATATTTAGGACCTATTTCCCATATCCTAGTTTTTCCTTCTAAAGCAGAAACCATCCTCCTCACTTTCAAATTGGAGACAAATAAGCCAATGTTAATCAAGAACTGTGAAGACACATTAACTTAGAGATAATATTAGAGAAAATGTCAATGGGATGTTTCAATATTTTATGATTTCATTAAATAGTATGTTATAAATATGAAGCAGCTAATCTAAAAATTCATGCTGAGATTGTTCTCTGCTTTTTTTTTTTTTTTATTTCTATAGCTTTAAGTTATGTGATTCAAGTTGTGACATTCTGTCAAAATTATTTTCAGGCCAGGTATAGTGACTCATGCCTGTAATTCCAGGGCTTTGGGAGGCAGAGATCAGAAGGATCACTTGAGGCCAGGGTTCGAGGTCAGCCTGGGCAACACTGGGAGACACTGTATCTACACAAATAATAATAGTAATAATCATTAAATAAATAAATAAATAAATTAGCCAAGTGCAATGACATGCACCTGTAGTCCTATCAGCTATTTGAGAAGCTGAGGTGGGAGGACTGCTTGAGCCCAGGAGTTCGAGGCTCCAGTGAGCTATGGCTGCCCCACTGCATGTCAGCCTGGGTGACAGAGCAAGTCTGTCAAGAAAGAAAAAATATCATTTGCCGATATCTGACACTAGGATACCATTTCTGCTACAAGTTAAAATTTTACTTAGAATTTTACTGAAGTTAAATTTTTACTAACTGTATCTCATTATTTCCAGCTGTCCTCTTTCCATTACTTACTCTAAAATTTACTCAATTGTGTTTTAAGTGTTTGAGGTCTCATAGAAAGTAGGAAATTTTGTAAACTTTCAGGATTAATTTGCCAGTAACACAACAGTTTTGAAGTAGAGAAAGAGTAGATAATTCTACATGTTATCTGCTAGGTTTCCTTAAGATGCCATAAAACTCTGGCTCTGTTTAGAATATATATATATGAACAGGGCTAGGTGCAGTGGTTCATGCCTGTAATCCCAGTACTTTGGGAGGCTGAGGTGGGCAGATCATCTGAGGCCAGGAGTTCAAGACTGGCCTGGGCAATATGGTGAAATCCCGTTTCTACAAAAAATAGGAAAAAAATCAGCTGAGTGTGGTGCTGAATGCCTGTAATCCCAGCTACTCGGGAGGCTGAGACACAGGAATCACTTGAACCAGAAGGTGGAGGTTGCAGTGAGCTGAGATCATGCCACTGCACTCCAGCCTGGGCAACAGAACAAGACTCTGTCTCAAAAAAGAAAAAAAAAAAAAAAGAAAAGCAAAAGAAAAGAAAATATATACGAATCTAGGGACTCATTTTAAAAACAGTCCATAGGCAGGCAGACAGGCAGCAAGTATAGAACAGAAAGAAAAATAACTCTTTCATAAATGGCCATACAGAATCAGCTCTCTCAATGATGGAAAGGACCTACTTGGGATCAATACTAGGGTTTACAATGTTAAATTACAGAAGACGTGAAGCTTCCTAATCAAGAAACTCAAATTATAATAAAGGGGTTACTTTTCATGTGTTGTATAATGAGCTGTAAACATCTTTGTATTTTTTTAAAGTCATTGAATCATGCTTTGGTCATTTTTTGGTTATTTTTAGGTATAAAACTTGGTAAGGAGAGCACAGTTTAATAAATTCATAGTTTAATAAATTTTCCTGCATGGAAAATTTTAAAATAAGATTGAGGCCAGGCATGGTGGCTCATGCCTGTAATCCCAGCACTTTGGGAGGCCGAGTGGGGTGGATCACGAGGTCAGGAGATCAAGACCATCCTAGCTAACACAGTGAAACCCCGTCTCTACTAAAATTACAAAAAATTAACCCAGTGTGGTGGCAGGCACCTGTAGTCCCAGCTACTCGGGAGGCTGAGGCAGGAGAATCGCTTGAACCCGGGAGGTGGAGCTTGCAGTGAGCCAAGATTGTGCCACTGCACTCCAGCCTGGGTGACAGAGTGAGACTCTGTCTCAATAATAATAATAATAATAATAATAATATTGATAAACCAATTTGATAGACTGTTGTGATTCTGATATTTGTGCAAAGACTTAAGTCTCTTATTTGTCTCAATACAATAGATCTTAGCTAATAAAATCCATTCCAAAAATGCACCATTTACTAATGTTATCTGAGAATGACCTTTGTGAGTATGTTACTTTCTGAAAGACAGTAACCAATTAGGTGTCTTTAGCCAGTCAATTATTTAAACTGTCTCCTTAAAGAAAACAAACTGGTAGAATGCACTGAAAAATTCCCAATGAAAGTGTAAGAAATGTTACTAAGCTTTTCCATAAAACAAAGGAGAAAAGTTTAACGGCACATTTTATGGATTATGATAATTGCAGAATGATCTCCAGGAATTAAAAGATTACCTTTATAAAGCTCCTTAAATTATAATGGAATCAAAGGAAAAGAGGTGATTAAAAAGTTATTTAGTATCAGTTACTCAACAATAAAACAGAAAAAACTCATAATTCTAATGTGCCAGTTAATTTTTTTATTTTAAAATTATTATTATTATTTTTGCAGCAAATTTAGTTGCCTACTCTAAATGCCACTGTGCCTATTTCCCATCTCCCTCGGGTACTGGAAGTTTGCATCTTATTTGTGAAGAGAACCATAACCCACAGACTAAAAACTCTATAAAGCATGTTAATTCAGGAAATTCTACTTTACCAGGCTAGAATTGGAAATAGTGCTTCACTTTTTAATTTTAGGGCATATTATTCATTTATCAACTATTACCTATTACATGGCAAGTTCCGTGCTAGACACTGATAACCTGTGTACTACACAAAGTTCCCTACTCTCAGGAAGTTTACATTCTAGTGGAGGGGAAGGAAACAACTGCAATGAGTACTATTATGAAGAAAAGAAAACAAGATCCTGTGAAAGAGAATGACCGGAAATGATGAGACAGAATGATCTGAGAAGACTTCTTTAAAGTGGTATTCGAGCAAAGACCTGAATATTGACATAAAATTAGTCATTTGAAGAGTATATGAATTAATTTCCTAGGTAAAAGAAAGGCATATTCCTAAGAATAGAAAGGAGGTCAGTGTAGGTAGGTGGCAGGTGGAAAATGGTACATCAGGACACTGGAGAGGCAAACAGGGGACCAGTTCATGTAGGGCCTTGTAAATCAAGTCAAGGAAGCTTAGATTTTATTCTAAGTGCAAGAAAAGTCATAGGGAGGTTTTAAAGAGGAGAATGATATAATTTGGTTTATTCTTTAACAATATCACTCTGTTTGCTATGTAGAGAATAGATTGTAGTGGGGGGAAAGTGGAAGAAATAAGAAACCAGGAGTCCAGGTGGGATATCATGATCACTTGGACAAGGGTGCCAGTGAAGAATGAGAGATGGATTCAGAATAGGATTTACAGTTGATGGGAATTAATCTCTAAAGAACTCTTTATGTTCTATAGCTTTGTCAGTTCTTTGGGGGGGGGGCTTATTTATTTTTCTTTTATGTAGAATCACACATATTCAGATGGTCAGTAAGCTTTGGTGAAAGGTAGTTACTACTTTGCAAAATGATCTTTTTGTGTACTATTTCATTATTATATTAGACAGCTCATTATTACATTGAGCTGAAATTAGCCTCAGTATTCTATTAACTTTGTCACTAAGTATTTATTGTGTTAATTATGTATCCGGTGCCATAATAGACTGGGGACTAGGTGGTAACAACGATGGTAGGTAGGTACTAGGTGGTATCTAATATATCTCATGCCTTTACGGAGCTCACTTTCTCTTAGGGAGCTGAGCACAGAAACCATAAATACAATTCAATAAGTAAGTCATTTAAATTGTATCCTCTAGAGTTACTCATATTGTATCTATCCTCTATTGTACCTATAAAAGATAACCTTTCAAATATTTGAAGACAACTATCATGTCCCAACACCTCAATTTTATCTAATTCATTTACCAATAATTCATTAAATATTTATTGAATGCCAACTATAAGAGAGGCACTGTCAGGTGTGAGAGATGCAGCATTAAAACAAACAAAAATCAACAGATAAAATGTCTGTGTCTTTAAGGCTACATTCTAGTGAGGAAAAATACAATAAACAAACAAACAAAACCAAATAAATATGTAAGATATCAGGTGGTAGAGACACAGGTAGAAGGAATATAAGGCGTCTCAGGAAGGTGGGGGCACTGCTATTCACACAGGCTAGTCAGGAACCTCTCTGGTAAGAGGACATTTAAGTACAAAACTGAAGAACACATGCCAGGCATTGTACTAGGTCCTGAGTGCTAGATATTATGCCCAGGGGTGGGAGTAGGGTGGGGTCAAAGCATTAGCATGCTTGCTCCTAGAAATGTTCATTAAATCAAAATGTCAAGATCAGCAGGAGCTCTCTACCATACATAAAGGGTATGGTAGAGAAATAAGAGGTGCAAAAGCCAGAAAGTGAGACAAGACGAAAGAACAAGGAGAGGGATGTAATCAGGCCGCAGAATCTGGTAGAGGTTAACCATCCCAGATATTTCAATTGGTCTTACCAGGACATGGGTTCCCCCGGATCCTTCCCCTTCTCTGAATGTGCTTTAATGTTGTCCATGTTTTCTTTGGGGATAGCATGACTGGTACACTACCTGCTTTATTCTGCATGCCATATTTCTACCATTACAACCTAAGATGGCAGTCCTAATCTATTGCATTTGTAATCCATCAGAGCCACTCAATTTTTTTTTTCCATGTGAAATGCTTGTGACATTGCCATAGGTACTTCAGGCTTCCTAATCCTGATGGAGACTATGTCCCAGCCACCGTACTTGGAGAGGATACTGGGGAGGCATGCAGAGCCACACTGATCTGGAACATGGGCTAATTCCAAGTCTCTCTGCTTTCCTTTCCCTCCTTCACTCTTCCTTGGAAATATAGCTTCACTGTGTGCATATGCTCTTGCTTCCTGTTACAATAAATCTGCTGAGAAAAGGTGAGGATCACTTTTCCACAATGAACACATCGATTTAAATATCCTTTTGTGATTCTTAGGCTATCTGAGATTACATAATTTCTCTTTTTTAGCTAATTAATATAACTGCAACTTAATTATTCTGAGTCTCAAGCGTACCCTACAATGAGAAGAAAAAATCTCAGCTGTCACTATGTAATCTCATTACCTTGTAGTCAAGACTTTACTGCTATATTTAAATTTATTCTTATGGGCCTTAAGTACTTAGTTTCAATCTCCCTCATTTTATTTCATGTCTGTCCTCTGTTTATGGTTGCTGCTTTAATAAGTTCGGCATGGATCACACGCTCAATGAGTAGATTTTAGCTTCTCTTGCAACAACAAAAACAAAAACATGGGTAATCATGTGAGATGAATATGTTAATTTGCTTCAAAAAATTACTTATAGTCAAATTACTTGCTTATAAATAACCTTTTTACTATCTATATGTATCCTATAACATCGTGTTAAATCTATACAATAAAAAACTGGAGAAGTGGCCCCTTTACAACATATCTTCTTTAGCTTGGAAGAACTGGCATCCTAGAAATGAGGGAAGTAGTGCCAGTATAAGCTACTTTGGTCACAAAAGTGCTGTGTACCTTTTGCCCATCCTCTCATCATTGTCTCTAACTGGCTGATATGCAACTAATGATTTGTCTCTGCATTGCAGACCTCTTTGGTGCTGACTGGACATAGTGGGTATATACCTAAAGCGACTTGGTAGTCCCTTTGTTCTCTCACTAGTGAAGAAAACCCATACCCCATTTCCTGACGCCTGGCAAGGCAAATAATCCATTTCACACAGTGATCTGGGAAGAAGTGATTGGTGGGTTCTTAAACATGTTTAGAGTTTATCAGATTTCACTGCAATCTACCACATAGGTTTCTTTTTCTTTTTATCTATTATACTTTAAGTTCTGGGTTACATGTGCAGAACATGTAGTTTTGTTACACAGGTATATACGTGCCATGGTGGTTTGCTGCACCCATTAACCTGTCACCTACATTAGCTATTCCTCCTAATGTTATCCCTCCCCTAGCCCCTGATCCCCCACAGGCCCCAGTGTGTGATGTTCCCCTCCCTGTGTCCATGTGTTTTCATTGTTCAACTCCCACTTATGAGTGAGAACATGCGGTGTTCGGTTTTCTGATTTTGTAATAGTCTGCTGAGAATGATGGTTTCTAGCTTTATCCATGTCCCTGCAAAAGACATGAACTCATCCTTTCTTATGGCTGCATAGTATTCCTGGTGTATATGAGCCACATTTTCTTAATCCAGTCTATCATTGATGGACATTTGGGTTGGTTCCAAGTCTTTGCTATTGTGAATAGTGCTGCAATAAACATATGTGTGCATGTGTCTTTATCGGAGAATGATTTATAATTCTTTGGGTATATACTCAGTAATGGGATTGCTGGGTCAAATGGTATTTCTATTTCTAAATTCTTGAGGAATAGCCACACTGTCTTCCACAATGGTCGAACTAATTTACACTCCCACCAGCAGTGTAAAAGCTTTCCTATTTTTCCACAACCTCTCCAGCATCTGTTGTTTCCTGACTTTTTAATGATCACCATTCTAACTGGCGTGAGATGGTATCTCATTGTGGTTTTGATTTGTGTTTCTCTAATGACCAGTGATGATGAGCATTTTTTCATATGTCTGTTGGCTGCATAAATGTCTTCTTTTGAGAAGTGTCTGTTCATATCCTTTGCCCATTTTTGATGGGGTTGTTTGCTTTTTTCTTATAAATTTGTTTAAGTTCTTTGTAGATTCTGGATATTAGCCCTTTGTCAGATGGACAGATTGCAAAATTTTTCTCCCATTCTGTAGGTTGCCTGCTGACTCTGATGATAGTTTCTTTGGCTGTGCAGAAGCTCTTTAGTTTAATTAGATCCCATTTGTCAATTTTGTCTTTTGTTGTCATTGCTTTTGGTGTTTTAGACATGAAGTCTCTGACCATGCCTGAATGGTACTGCCAAGGTTTTCTTCTAGGATTTTTATGGTCCTAGGTCTTACGTTTAAGTCTTTGATCCATCTTGAGTGGATTTTTGCATAAGGTGTAAGGAAGGGGTCCAGTTTCAGTTTTCTGCAAATGGCAAGCCACTTTTCCCAACACCGTTTATTAAATAAGGAATCTTTTCTCCATTGCTTGTGTGTGTCATGTTTTTCAAAGATCAGATGGTTGTAGATGTGTGGTGTTATTTCTGAGGTCTCTGTTCTGTTCCATTGGTCTATATATCTGTTTTGGTACCAGTACCATGCTGTTTTGGTTACTATACCCTTGTAGTAAAGTTTGAAGTCAGGTAGCGTGATGCCTCCAGCTTTGTTCTTCTTGCCCAGGATTGTCTTGGCTATGTGGGCTCTTTTTTTGGTTTCATATGAAGTTTAAAGTAGTTTTTTTCCAATTCTGTGAAGAAAGTCAGTGGTAGCTTGATGGGGATAGCAATGAATCTATAAATTACTTTGGGCAGTATGGCCATTTTGACAAAATTGATTCTTCCTATTCATGAGCATGGAATGGTTTTCCATTTGTTTGTGTCCTCTCTTATTTCCTTGAGTAGTGGTTTGTAGTCCTCCTTGAAGAGGTCCTTCACATCCCTTGTAAGTTGGATTCCTAGGTATTTTATTCTCTTAGTAGCAATTGTGAATGGGAATTCACTCAAGATTTGGTTCTGTGTTTGTCTGTTATTGGTGTACAGGAATGCTTGTGATTTTTGCACATTGATTTTGTATCCTGAGATTTTGCTGAAGTTCCTTATCAGTTTAAGGAGATTTTGGGCTGAAACGATGGGGTGTTCTAAATATATAATCATGTCATCTACTAACAGAGACAATTTGACTTCCTCTCTTCCTATATGAATACCCTTTATTTCTTTCTCTTGCCTGATTTCCCTGGCCAGAACTTCCAATACCATGTTGACTAGGAATGGTCCTTGTCTTGTGCCGGTTTTCACAGGGAATGCTTCCAGTTTTTGCCCATTCAGTATGATATTGGCTGTGGGTTTGTCATAAATAGCTCTTATTATGTTGAGATACGTTCCACTGATACCTAGTTTATTGAGAGTTTTTGGCGTGAAAGGCTGTTGAATTTTGTTAAAGGCATTTTCTGCATCTATTGAGATAATCATGTGGTTTTTGTCATTGTTTCTGTTTCTGTTTATGTGACGGATTATGTTTATTGATTTGCATATTTTGAATGAGCCTTTCATCCCAGGGATGAAGCTGACTTGATCGTGATGGATAAGCTTTTTGATGTGCTGCTGGGTTCAGTTTGCCAGTATTTTATCGAGGATTTTCGCATCGATGTTTATCAGGGATATTGGCCTAAAATTCTTTTTTTGTTGTGTCTCTACTAGGCTTTGGTATCAGGATGATGCTGTCCTCATAAAATGAGTTAGGGAGGATTCCTTCATTTTCTCTTGCTCAGAATAGTTTCAGAAGAAATGGTACCAGCTCCTCTTTGTACCTCTGGTAAAATTCGGCTGTGAATCTGTCTGGTCCTGGACTTTTTTGGGTTGGTAGGCTATTAATTATTGCCTCAATTTCAGAGCTTGTTATTGGTCTATTCAGAGATTCAACTTCTTCCTGGTTTAGTCTTGGGAGGGTGTATGTGTCCAGGAATTTATCCATTTATTTTAGATTTTCTAGTTTATCTGCACAGAGGTGCTTATAGTATTCTCTGATAGTAGTTTCTATTTCTGTGGGATAAGTGATGATATCCCCTTTATCATTTTTTAATGCATCTATTTGATTCTTCACTTTTTTATTCTTTATTAGTCTTGCTAGTGGTCTATCAATTTTGTTGATCTTTTCAAAATACCAGCTCCTGGATTCATTGATTTCTTGAAAGGTTTTTTGTGTCTCTATTTCTTTCCGTTCTGCTCTGATCTTAGTTGTTTCTTGCCTTCTACTAGTTTTTGAACTTGTTTGCTTTTGCTTCTCTAGTTGTTTTAATTGTGGTGTTAGGGTGTCGATTTTAGATCTTTCCTGTTTTCTCTTGTGGGCATTTAGTGCTATATTTCCCTCTACACACTGCTTTAAATGTGTCCCAGAGATTCTGGTACGTTGTGTCTTTGTTCTCATTGGTTTCAAAGAAGATCTTTATTTCTGCCTTCGTTTCGTTATTTACCCAGTAGTCAGTCAGGAGCAGGTTGTTCAGTTTCCATGTAGTTGTGCAGTTTTGAGTGAGATTCTTAAGCCTGAGTTCTAATTTGATTGCAGTGTGGTTTGAGAGACAGTTTGTTGTGTGTGATTTCTGTTCTTTTACATTTGCTGAGTGCTTTACTTCCAATTATGTGGTCAATTTTAGAATAAGTGTGATGTGGTGCTAAGAAGAATACACATTCTGTTGATTTGGGGTGGAGAGTTCTGCAGATGTCTATTAGGTCCGGTTGGTCCAGAGCTGAGTTTAAGTCCTGGATATCCTTGTTAATTTTCTGTCTCATTGATCTGTCTAACATTGACAGTGGGGTGTTAAAGTCTCCCATTATTGTTGTGTGAGTCTAAGTCTCTGTTACCACATAGATTAAATCTACTTCCTGACAACTGCAATTTTATTTTTATTCTACAAGTATCAGAGATATAATAATGAATAACTGTAACAGGGTCCTTGCTTTCATGGAGTTTATAGCCTAGTGTCAGGGTTACTATAATCACAAATTTAGTTAAACTTACAGTTTCACCTCTAAAGCCCTTTTCACCTCTGGGTCCCTAAAAGAAAAAAATAAAAGATGTTAGTTCATTGTTATTGATAGCTACGTATTAAATGCAGCTGAGGTCATTATATGTAGAAACATGACAATTTATATTTTTGCTTTTTCTATGTAGCAAGACCTGTTTTGTTAAATTGCATAAGTTCTAGTTTTATTTTCCTAAATAAAGTAAAGCAAACAAAAAACCCCTAGTGATTTATCACGTTGTCTGCTTTGCTGTTCCTAGTTCTAACCTTAAGGTGAGACTAAGGTAACTACTTATTAATTCAATTAAGTCAAAACAGCTTACCTGACAATCACGTACTAAACAATTTAAAAAGGACATTCTAAATTCAGGTTAAATTCTTCCAATATTTGTTTTTCTTAACTTTTGAAAACCCTGTTTCTGGGATGGTTTCCCTTCCCTTTCTTGAAAATTTTGGTATGTTGTATACGTTTCCATGCAGTTCAAAATATTTTCTAATTTTCTTGGAGACTTCCTCTTTGATCCATGGATTATTTAGAAGTGTGTGATTTAATTTTCAAGTGTTTGGAGATTTTCCTATTATCTTTCTGTTATTGATTTCTAGTTTAATTCCATTGGCAAGAGAATATACCTTCTATGATCTCAGTTCTTTTACATTTAGTAAAATTTGTTTTATGCCCCATAACATCTTCTATGTTGGTGAATGTTCCATATACACTTGAAACAAATGTAGTTTGCTGTTGCTGAGTGGACCTACTGCTTTTAAAACGTGTTAATATTTTCCTGTTCATCCTTTTGAAAATTTTATATATGTGTAAAAAATAAGATAATACTATTCATCTTTTCTGTAACCTGAATTAATACCTTCATAAATATAATATGAATGCTCTTCCATGTCAATCTACATTCTTTTAGATAATTAAAATACTTGCCTAGTATTTAATATACTAATATTTTAAATTTGCAATTATTAGACTTTTGCTAATTTTGTCATTGTTAGCAGTGTTGTGAGAGATACTCTTACAGTATAAAATTTTGTTAAAGACTGTCCTTCAGAAAGTTAGTTTGAAATTACATACACACCTACAAAATGGAAGTGTATATTTCTTCTGATCTATGTCATGTTCTTTGTTAATTTGCAAGCTAAGAATACTATCTTCTCATTTATTCACCATTTATATGACTTCTGTGTTTCTCATCTTGTCTCAATTCATGTTAAACTAGGTTATTAACTTAAAATAACTTACTTATTTTTTTCTTATTTATTTATTTATTTTTGAGATGGAGTCTCACTCTGTCACTGGACTGGAGTGCAGTGGTGTGATCTCAGCTCACTACAACCTCCACCTCCCGGGTTCAAGCGATTCTCCTGCCCCAGCCTCCTGAGTAGCTGGGACTACAGGAGCATGCCACTATGCCCAGATAATTTTTGTATTTTCAGTAAAGATGGGGTTTCACCACGTTGGCCAGGATTATCTCAATCTCCTGACCTCGTGATCCACCCGTCTCAGCCTCCCAAAGTGCTGAGATTACAGGAGTGAGCCACTGCGCCTGGACCCTGATTTTTAAGATATCTACACAGCACTTAAAAAATACATATACACCCTTTTCCACTCCCTACTCAGTATTAAAAACCTGGTATGTATCTTTTCATACCTTTTTTCTAATCAAATATTGACAAATACATTTATATATATATGGGAAATATTGCTTGTGTTTTATAATATTGGGATCATATTATATACTCTTCTATGCGTCTCACTTAACAATACATCATGAAATAACTGAGTCAAACTAGATATAATAAATTCTTTTAAATAACTGCATAATATTCCATGAAATGGCTAACCTATAACTTACCCAATAATTCCTTCAGAAATGAGTATTCATGTAATTTCAATTTTTTCCCCCAATAAAAGCAGTATTGTAAAAAAAAGTCTTTGCAAAATTTCATTAGTGTATTGGGTGTGTTTATACCTGTGGGATAAATTCCTCAAAGTAGAACTGTTTTGTTAAAGAATATGTCCCTATATTTAACAAATCTTTCCATAAAGTGTGTAATTCACATTTTTACCAGTGATCAATGATAGTACTGTTTTCTCCTATATTCCCTTCTGAGAAGTTAAATGTAATATCTTATTTTACTTTAATTTGCATATCTCTAATTTAAAGTTAGGTCAGTGTCTTTTTATTATAAAACAATAGTTGAACTTTCGGATTTGTTCTTTTTTTCTCCACTGGCTACTTTTTTGATGGAATAGTTTTCATTTTCTATTGAACTTTCTTTTCAAACTATAAGAGTTCTTGGTATATGTGTGTGTATGTCTATCTAGAAAGATAGATATACACATATCCCCATCTATCTATCTATCATCTATCTATCTTTATCTAGATACACACACATATCCATATCAATATGGAGTTCTTCTAAGATTTTTATTGTTTTATTTTTTACATTAAAGTCTTTAACAATTCATCTAGGATTTTTATTGTTTTATTTTTTACATTAAAGTCTTTAACAATTCATCTAGGATTAAAATAATTTTGGCAAATGGGATTCCAATTCTTCTTCTTTTTTTCTTTTTTAAAGAGATGGGGTCTCACTCTGTTTGCCCAGGCTTGAGTGCAGTGGGTGCAATCATCTCACTGTAGCTGGAACTCCTGGGCTCAAGCAATCCTCCCGTCTTAGCCTCCCAAGTAGCTAGGGCCATAGGCATGTACCACCACACACAGCTAATTTATTTTTATATGATGGGGGTCTCACTATCTTGCCCAGGCTGTGTTCTGATTTCTTATAGCAGGAGGATACTCAAAGTAATTCCATCTCTCTTCCCTGTCACTGACGTAGGAATAAGCATCTGGCTAAATGCTAAAGATATGAAAAAAATGTAACCGGAGACTTCTAAAAAAATTCTTACTTTTGCCATGATAGTACTTTATGCCACTTTTTTCCTTTGGATAATTATATCTAGATGTGGTTCTTGAGAAATTGTAGTCAACTTGCTATACGCCTAATTATGAAGCCAACATTCAGGATATCAGGGTAGAGACATAAAGATATAAGAGAGACATAAGAACCTGGTCTTGGGTAAGATAATTGAGTCACCAAATTAACCAAATCTGAAGCCCTTCCTATAATGTGATACAAATTTTCTTATTGCTAAAAGTAGTTTGGTTCAGGGTTCCTATTATTTGCAGCCAATTCTTCTTCAATTATATGCCATTTTTGTTATAAGTAAATTCCTATATTACTTAAGATCAAATTCTGGGCTTCAGTCTGTTACACTGATCTGTTTATTTCTTTGTACTACTATATAGTTTCATTTACAATGACTTTGTAGTATTGTTTTCTTATCAGAAAAGCAAGCCCGTCACCCCTCACCGGTATTTTTTTTCACAATGTTTTCTCCAATCTCAAATGTTTATTCTTTCATAATGAACTTTTATTCTCAGGACGGAAAAAACTCAATATGGAAAAATTGATGTACATGCTGAATACTATAAGGGTCATTAAGAACTATCTATAAACAAAACACAGTAAGATATTTTAATTAAGTAATTTTAAAATTACATTTTCCTTGACCAATTAATACATCATAGTTTTGACAGAGGGGAACAATCATTCTGTAATCAGAACAGTATGTGTCCCTTAGCTTGCTGAAGAACCACTCACTGAAATATGAGAATTCTCCCACTTACAATCTTATATAGCTCTGAGTGGCAAATGTGGAAAGTCTAGAGAAATACTGAGTTATATATTTTACTTCTTTTGTTTACATATCCAGTAACTTTGGTGGTTTCTTCTCTAAATTTATCAAAGAGAATAGTGGTATTAAACATTTGAAGCATTCTATTTTCATATTTTTAAATTGTCTGTGTCTATAAATAACTTCCAAATAATTCAAAAAATCAATTCCCTAGATAGAATGAATCTTTCCTCTCTAAGTCTCAGTTTGACCCTTTCTACTGTCCTCCTTGTTTGTTAATACTATTATCAGTGTTGGAAAACTTTCCCAACATCACTTGCCCAATCATTGTCTCATTTCTCTGTTTTACTTCATAACCAAATTTCTTAAGGCACTGGCATGTAATATCTCAATTTCCTCTCCAGACACAGCTTGTATGGAGTGGAAAGAGCGGTGGTCCTGAAGTAAGAAACACCAGCTATGTAATTCACCAGGTCTATCACCTTGAATGACTAGATGAATCTCCATAAACCTCATCTGTTTCCTCATCTGTTAAATGAAAATAATATCTACTGCAAAAGTTTGTTGTAAGAATTTAAGGAACATTATTATTAAATATTTTCCTCTACTTCCTTCATCATTGTAACCTATACTCTGTCTTCTACTGCAACTTATTCTCTCAAAGATTACTGTTGACCACTCCTTTCTTGAAACCTATTCTCTCGAACGATTCTTTCCTTCCTTTATAGTGGGTACTTCCAAAAACTCAAATCTTGGATGTCTGCGCATCTTTTGCTATCTATGTTCTTTCCTTCAGAAGAATAATTTATTTTTATTGCTCAAGTGTTTATGACGCTCTCCCCTTCCTGACTCAGTTCTATTTTCTTTTCTTAACTCCAATTATAAACGCCTACCTACTTACTTACACTGTCTTCATTACACATATGGTCCCTAACTTCTCAGAAATAATCTTCCAGAGGAAAATGTACGTCTATTTTTTCCAACTGCTTCTCAAATACCCTAATTCTTTGTAGATTATTCTAGAAATAGGATTAAAGAAAAAAAGAGTACAAAAGACTTGTATTATGATAAACTTACAGTTCTACCTGTTGGGCCTATTATACCTTCTCTGCCAAGGGGACCAGTGTTTCCCTGTTGAGGTAAAAGAAAAACAGTCTCACTGTTAGTATACCTAAAAAAAAAAAAAAAAAAACTCCAGAGAATCTCTTGTACAATGGTAAAAGAGCCATGTCTACATAATTATCCTTTTAATATAAAATCTTATAGTATTAGCATAAATTATAATAATCTTGGTTAACAGTATGTGACACAATTTTGCATATTATTAAAGTCTCCTATCAGGAGAGTTACATTTGTATAATTTCTAAAAAACTGATGAATTAGCATTATGATTCTTAAGTGATGATAATTTCAATGATGCATTTTACACATATGTCATATAACAAATAAAACTACTTTATATAAAAAAGAATAGAATGATGAACAAGGTTTTGAATAAATTTCTGTGCAGATGTTGAAAGAGCAGATATTTGGGTAACATGAAACACAAAATAGAGAAAAAGTACAATACAGTAAGGAACCAGAGGGCAGCACATGTGACCAACTAAACTTCAGTTCTTCATTTGTAAAACAGGAATAAGAACATCTACCTCATAGGGACATTGTGAGAATTAAATATGAAAAGTGCTTTTAAAACTTTAAGCTGTTATTTGATTATGAGGATAACCTTGAATAAGGTGAGTTTGTGATCAATTCCTCCCAAAGTAGGAACAGAGTCTATAATTTCTCAGTGAATACAAAATGCCCATTTTAGTTTTTTCCTACAAACTTCAACTTCCTTGTTTCTTCAGAAATCACGAAAATAGCTAATACATTTATAGTTGAAGAAATATTCAGAAAGGTCTTTAAACAATTACTATGACAATACTCCTCTTTGCATTATGTTTTGATTGTTTTTATTGAGACGGAGTCTTGTCGCCCAGGCTGGAGTGCAGTGGTGTCAGCTCACTGCAACCTTCGCCTCCTAGGTTCAAGTGATTCTCCTGCCTCAGCCTTCTGAGCAGCTGGGATTACAGGCATGTGCCACCACGCCCGGCTAAATTTTTTGTATTTTTATTAGAGACGGGGTTTCACCATATTGATCAGGCTGGTCTTGAACTCCTGACCTCAAGCAATCCACCCGCCTCGGCCTCCCAAAGTGCTGAGATTACAGGTGTGAGCCACCGCGTCTGGCCTTTTTTGCATTATTGAAAACAATTTATTGTAAGAGTTAGGAAAGCAGTGAAGGATTTTAAAAGTTTGACTTTCATTTAATAGTCATTTAAGATACCTTTCTCCTGCATCTGAACTGCTTCCCTTCTTCCTTTCTCTGCTCTTTCTACACTTGCCCCTGCAGCTGCTACGAGTCATAGAGATGCTACTACCACAGCCAAACCATTACTTGAAGTTTTTGATTTTTTTTCTCTTCAGTTTTTTTTTCAGTTTTATAGAACATCCCATCAATTAGAAAGTTTTGGTTAATAAAAACTAAAATAAAACAAAACAAAAAACTAAAAACAATAATCAGTAACCACTGGTGGCTTATTTGTCCTATTTATATTCTCTACAATTTGCAATCACAAGCACTCACTGCTAACTGGAGTTCTTCAGACCCTGTTTTTTGCAACTATTTAAGCGGTTCCTCATCACTCTCTTGGGATACCTGCCCCTGAGCTGGGAAAACACAGCTATTGGGAAATATTTTCAGTCTGGTCTGAAGATCTCTGGTCATACACAAGCTTCTTCCAGGTGGTGCATGGAGGTGGTCTCTGGTTGTATTAATGCTTATAACATGAAATTGCTGTATGTTTTTGTTCCTGGTGTGAGTTAATACATTATCCAGTCTTCACAGTAATTCTGATGATTCTTTTTTTTTTTTTTTAAAGTAAGACTGGGAAGTATGGGTGGTCTATGAGGTATTTTGCTCAAACTAATATATGAACTGCAAAAGACTGAATTCTGCATGTGCCCTTATGAGTTTCTATCTTAAAAGTCATTTTATTAAGTTATTTACTTGTAGCACATTACATTTAGAGCTCTTAAGCCCTACAGTGAGCAAAGAACTACAGTTTCTGGGTAGGCAGAATGACTTTACACTTACTCTCTGTCCAACAGGACCTTTAGGACCTGATATCCCAACAATGCCAGCATCCCCTTCAGGACCCTAGACATACAATAAGAAACAAAAAGATAAAATTTGTAGCTCTATATGAACATTTTACAAAATTACATCAATCTATCAAGAATTGCTCTTTTAAAAATGGAATATAATACTGTTGCGCATGCTGAAGTATTCAGAAAGAAGTGTGCTGAGGCCTACAGTTTACTTAGAAATACACCAATGAAGGGAGAGAGGGATACATAGATGGAAAAGCATGATAATGCCAGTAGGGTAAAATGTTAATGGTAAAATTTAGGTAATGGGTATAGGCATTTACTGTAAAAATTTCTCAACATTGCTGTATGTTTGAAAATTTTCATAACAAACTGCTTGGGAAAAGGGATGAAAGAAAACAAAAGCATATCATATACTAAAATTTCTGGGAAAATGTATAGTTACATAATTTTAAAAACAGACATATTCAAAACTCAAATATATAAATATGTACCTACTGAAATTTTACACATTTAAAAAAGCTCAAGTTAGAGACTGTATTGATATTTCAACAGCTCTTTTATTTCTAGATAGTTAGAAGACTAGAAGAAAGTATGTAAACATACTTTAGGTCCTGGGAATCCTTGGAAACCTGTCAAACCTTGAACACCATATTCTCCCTGCAAAGTGAATTGACATGATAATAATTATTGTACAATGGTAGCCTGTTCTGCAGAATAAGTGTTTGGTGAATTTCTGAGGTGGTACGTACAGGCTGCCCTTTCAGGCCAGGCTCTCCACATGGTCCTTGATCACCTTGTGCTCCTCGGTGACCTCTTGTACCTTGAATTCCAGATTGACCAGGTAGCCCTTGTTCACCCTATGGGTAGAACAAAGAAAAGTGATATTCACTTCAGAACATATAAACATATTGGCTTTTGAATGAAGCCCAAATACAGGCCCATCCTTAGGCATAATACAAGGCACTGGGGAAATCAAATTTTGCATGTTCATCTTGTTTACCAATATTTTCCACACAAGTAGTATTTAATTATAATGAACCAGAAGTGCAGCAGTGGGAAAAGGAAATTCCAGAGATTGTGGTGATGTGTGGAAAGAAGAGGGAAGGGGGAACCTATAAAACTAGGAGGATAGTAAGACTTGAGAGAGGATAGTGAGGGTGTGGTATGTGTGGGTATGCTTAGATGTGATGGAACTTGTATTTTGTTTATGTATTTATTTTATTTTTATTAGAGATGGGGTCTTGCTCTGTTGCCCAGGCTGTAGTGCAGTGGTATGATCATGGCTTACCATAGCCTTAAACCCCTGGGCTCAAGCAATCCTCCCAACTCAGTCTCCTGAGTAACTGGGACTACAGGCACACATCATTGCACCTAACTAATTTTTTATTTTTTGCAGTGACAGGATCTCACTGTGTTGCCCAGGTTGGTCTTGAACTACTAGCCTCAAGTGATCTTCCTGCACTGGCCTTCCAAAGTGGTAGAATTACAAGTGTGAGCCACTGTGCCTGGCCAGCACTTGTATTTTGAATTGATATCATTTTTCTGTGTTTTCCATACCATCCAGAGATGATTTAGCTATCTAATACTAGAAAAAGAGTAGTCTCCTGAAGTGTAAACTCTGGTTTTAGCCATGATTATCTTTTTAATTCCATCAATAAAAAATTTCCATTATCTGTCTCCCTAGGTTCCTTTGATATGAACTGTCTTTATCCCCTAAAAGTCACTTTAAGTATATACTTAATCAACATTATTGAAGTTTTAAAAGTCAAGTCTTTTTTCACTGATTTTATTTTGAAATGAGAGTTGAAATATCTTTCACACCATTTCTAAAAGTAAATTTAGGAATCAGGTGGACTTTAGAGATAGGTTAATGAAAAATGATGTTTGGTAGACTTTGGCCAAAGATTCTTTAAGATTAACAAATTATCTCTCATTGTCTTGAGACAAAGCTATACAACTTTGGGGCTTGACAAATATGGATCCTTCTTATTGCAAATTCAAGCCAAAAGGTAGCGATCTTTATTTCTTTTACTGGCTTTAGCATTTGCTTAGCTGCTTTGGATTTAGTACAAAGGAATATTCATGGTATAAACATTAACAGAAGACTAATATTGTAAACAGTAAGCAAGTGGGTCATGATTTTCAGTTTATCCACATGGGTCAGAAATCTGAAAATTCTTTAGAAGTGGAACTGTGAAAATCAGGTTAAGAGGTAATAATGGTAAAGGTGCCAATGTCTTAGTCTTAGCCATTTATGAAAGAGCTTTAGATGTTGGACTAATTTCTGTTGTCTGGGTCAATCCCGCATAAGATATTTCTAAAAGAGGTTTTGTCTGGAAAGTCTATTGACATGTGACAAACTCCACACAATAAATGCAATGTAAGACTAAGTTACTGTCACATTAACTCTAAGAAACAGTCTATACAGTTATCAGATTAATTAATTGGTTGGTTAGGTTCAGAGTCAGAGGAATATGAATTGTATTTGAGAAAGTATTTATCTGAAAGTAAATAAGATTTCTCTGTTTTGGAGAAGAAGATAGATGACAGAGAAGGAAAAAGAACCAAAATGAGTCAAAGATGTAGCATTTTTTAAAGCATCACTAGTCCTGGGTCAAAGAGTTGTTATGCCAAATTACAGGTACTGTGGCTATCACAGGAGATGGATATGTCAAAGCCACATACTTTCTCTTTTCCTAATGTGTTTTTACTATTAGCCAAATTCTATTAAAAACTATTAATCTTACCATCCTGTGATCTAGCCAATGAACTCAGGGCCAGAAAGGATGGCCAATACTGCCCACCCATCGGAACAAAATATTAAAGTACCTTTGGGCCTTGAATTCCTGGGCTTCCTGGCAAGCCTGATGAACCCTTTACTCCTGGAGGACCTGGAGCCCCAGCAAGTCCTGTTCTTCCTGGGCTGCCTCTGATGCCCTAAATAACACAGATAAGAAATGAAAACTGGGAAAGCTTCTAAAAAGTGAGTTTAGAGGATCAATAAAATGTAGGAAGAGTTGTGTCCTGAAAGGCTGCTGTTAACATAATGCCCAGGAGTTATCCTGGGCTTCTTTCCCAAAAGATGAAATGTTTAAATACTCTTTTAGAGACACCACTCACTTGAAATTTCTATCATTCATGCAATGATCTTGGTTTTTTAAAATGAAAACACTGAAGCAATACAAAGTTCACCACTACCTTCTTACTTATATAGCCTAGGTGTGAAGTATGTTTGTTGTGTTTTAACCTTGTATTATACTGTGGTGTACATGACAACTCTAATGACTGATGAAAGTCTACTTAAGAAGAAAATTCTATTCCTCAACCACACATGATTCCAGAAAATTTGCTAAAAATAGTTTAACTGGAAATAAAGTTAAGCAAGCAAACAGTATATCCTTAAAACCAAATCCTAAATCAGGTTGGCAAACTATACTTTGCAAACTAAATTCAATCCATCACTTGTTTTTGTAGATCTCATGAACTAAGAACAGTTTTTACATTGTTAAACGTTGAAAAGAAGAATAATATTTAAAGACATGGAAAATTCTATGAAATTAAAATTTCAGTATATATAAAGTTTTACTGGACAGTCATGCTCATTCATTTATATACTGTTTAGGGCTGCATTTGCACAACAATAGCAGAGCTGAGTAGTTATGACAGAGTTTTTTAAAATTTCATTTTAAGTTCCAGGGTACATGTGCAGGATGTGCAGGTTTGTTACATAGGTAAACGTGTGCCATGGTGATTTGCTCCAGTTATCAACCCATTGCCTAGGTTTTAAGCCCAGCATGCGTTAGCTATTTTTCCTAATGCTCTCCATCCCACTCTGTCCCACCTCCACCAACAGGCCCCAGTGGATGTTGTTCCCCTCCCTGTGTCCATGTGTTCACATTGTTAAGCTCCCACTTATGAGAACATGAGATGTTTGATTTTCTGTTTCTGCATTAGTTTGCTGAGGATAATGGCTTCCAGCTCCATCCATATCCCTGCAAAGGACATGATGTCATTCCTTTTTATGGCTGCATCGTATTCCATGCTGTATATGTACCACATTTTCTTTATCCAGTCTATCATTGATGGGCATCTGGGTTGATTCCATGCCTTTGCTATTGTGAATAGTGCTGCAATGAACATACACGTGCATGTATCTTTATGACAGAATGATATATATTGCTTTGGGTATATACCCAGTAATGGGACTGCTGGGTAAAACGGTTTTTCTGGTATTCCTGGACCTTGGTTCCTCACGGTCTTCAAGGAATCACCACACTGTCTTCCACAATGGTTGGACTAATTTACATTCTCACCAACAGTGTAAAATATTCCTATTTCTCTGCAGCCTCGCAAGTATCTGTTGTTTTCTGACTTTTTAATAATTGCCATTCTGACTGGTGTGAGATGGTATCTCATTGTGGTTTTGATTTGCATTTCTCTAATAATCAATGATGTTGAGCTATTTTTTGATATGTTTGTTGGCTGCATGAATGTCTTCTTTTACGAAGTGTCTGTTCATGTCCTTTGCCCACTTTTTATTTTTTACTTTACTTTACTTTAATTTTATTGTTTTGGAGATGGATTCTCACTCAGTCGCCCAGGCTGGAGGGCAGGGGCGTGATCTGAGCTCACTGCAAGCTCTGCCTCCCGGGTTCACGCCATTCTCCTGCCTCAGCTTCCCGAGTAGCTGGGACTACAGGTGCCCGCCACTATGCCCAGCTAATTTTTTTGTGTTTTTAGTAGAGACAGGGTTTCATGGTGTTAGCCAGGATGGTCTCAATCTCCTGACCTTATCATCCACCCGTCTCGGCTTCCCCAAGTGCTGGGATTATAGGGGTGAGCAACCATGCCCAGCCCTTTGCCCACTTTTTAATGCGGTTGTTTTTTACTTGTAAATTTGCTTAAGCTCCTTGTAGATTCTGGATATTAGATATTTGTCAGATGGATAGATTGCAAAAAATTTTCTCCCCTTCTGTAGGTTGTCTCTTCACTCTGATGACAGTTTCTTTTGCTGTGCAGAAGCACTTTAGTTTAATTAGATCCCATTTGTCAATTTTTGCTTTTGTTGCAATTGCTTTTGATGTTTTCGTCATGAAGTCATTGCCCAGCCTATGTCCTGAATGGTATTGCCTAGATTTTCTTCTAGGGTTTTTACAGTTTTGGGTTTTACATTTAAGTCTTTAATCCATCATGAGTTAATCTTTGTATAAGGTGTAAGGAAGGGGTCCAGTTTCAATTTTCTGCATATGGCTAGCCAGTTCTCCCAGCACCATTTATTAAAGAGGGAATCCTTTCCACATTGCTTGTTTTTGTCAGGCTTGTCAAAGATCAGATGGTTGTAGGTGTGTGGTCTTATTTCTGAGTTCTCTATTCTGGTCCATTGGTCTATGTGTCTGTTTTTGTATCAGTACCATGCTGCTTTGGTTATTGTAGCTTTGTAATATAGTTTGAAATCAGGCAGAGTGATGCTTCCAGATTTGTTCTTTTTGCTTCATATTGTCTTGGCTATGTGGGCTCTTTTTTTTGGCTACATATGAACTTTAAGAAATAGTTGTTTCTAATTCTTTGAAGAATGTCAATGGTAGTTTTATGGGAATAGTATTGAATATATAAATTACCTTGGGCAGTATGGTCATTTTCACAATATTAATTCTTCCTATGCACAAGCATGGAATGTTTTTCCATTTGTGTCCTCTCTGATTTCCTTGAGCAGTGTTTTGTAGTTCTCCTTGAAAAGGTCCTTTATTTCCCTTGTTAGCTATATTCCTAGGCATTTTATTCTCTTTGTAGCAATTGTGAATGGGAGTTCACTCATGATTTGGTTCTCTGCTTGTCTGCTGTTTGTGTGTGGGAATGCTTGTGGTTTCTGAACATTGATTTTGTGTCCTGAGACTTTGCTGAAGTTGCTTATCAGCTTAAGGAGCTTTTGGGCTGAGAAGAAGGGGTTTTCTAGATACAGGATCATGTCATCTACAAACAGAG
This sequence comes from Rhinopithecus bieti, assembly GCF_001698545.2. NCBI lineage: Eukaryota > Metazoa > Chordata > Mammalia > Primates > Cercopithecidae > Rhinopithecus > Rhinopithecus bieti. Next base: position 3,486,835 of record NW_016803692.1, on the reverse strand, counting down.
ACAATTTGATTTCCTCTCTTCCTATTTGAATACCCTTTCTCTTGCCTGTTTGCCCTGGACAGAACTTCCAATACTGTGTTGAATAGGAGTGATGAGAGGGGATATCCTTGCCTTGTGCCGGTTTTCAAGGGGAATGCTTCCAGCTTTTGCCCATTCAGTATGATATCAGTTGTGGGTTTGTCATAAAAGGCTCCTATTATTTTTAGGTATGTTTTGTCAATACCTAGTTTATTGAGAGTTTTTAATATGAGGGGATGTTGAATTTTATTGAAGGCCTTTTCTGCATCTACTGAGATAATCATGTGGTTTTTGTCTTTAGTTCTGTTTAAGTGATGAATTACATTTATTGATTTGTGTGTCTTGAACCAGCCTTGCCTCCCGGGGGTGAAGCCAACTTGAGCATGGTGGATAAGCTTTTTGATGTACTGCTGGATGTGGCTTGCCAGTGTTTTATTGAGGATTTTGCATTGATGTTCATCAGGAATATTGGCCTTAAGTTTTCTTTTTTTATTATATCTCTGCCAGGTTTTGGTATTAGGATGATGCTGGCCTCATAAAATTAGTTAGGGAGGAGTCCCTCCTTATCAATTGTTTGACATGGTTTCAGAAGAAATGGTACCAGCCCCTCTTTGTACCTCTTGTAGAATTCAGCCATGAATCCATCTAGTTCTGGGTTTATTTTTGGTTGGTAGGCTATTTATTACTGCCTCAATTTCAGAATATTGGTCTATTCAGGGATTCAACTCTTAACTGGTTCAGTCTTGGGAGGATGTATGTGTCAAGGAATCTACCCATTTCTTTTTGATTGTCCTGTTTATTTGCATAGAGGTGTTTATAGTATTCTCTGATGATTGTTTGCATTTTTGTGGGGTTAGTGGTGATATCTCCTTTATCATTTTTTATTGTGTCTATTTGATTCTTCTATCTTTTCTTCTTTATTAGACTAGATAATGATCTATTTCATTAATTGTTTTTCAAAAAACCAACTCCTGGAGTCACTGATGTTTTGAAGGGATTTTGTGTCATGGTAGAGATCTTATATGGCACTTCCATTGCTTTGCACTGTTGCTTGGTGTACTACAAATTGTAGTGATGCAGTTATAATATAATAGTGTTTCAAGTGGAACATATATTACTGTGACACTTTATTTTACTTATTACCAGTGCATGCTATCATATCAAAACAAGAAGAGAAAAGTGGACTTCGAATATTGTGTTTTTTTAAGGCACCATGGAAAATGAATTATTTTCTTATCAAATTAGATGTCAAAGCCTTGCATTTACTATGTAATATTATTATAGTTATGCTTAAAAATTATAAAGTATACATCAACATTATCAGACTAGGCACACAATATAATATTTCTACCTCACAGGAATGCAACAGTCAGAAAAATTAGAAAATGTAACATGGAGTATTTTTTCACAGCAGAATCTCTTCACAACAAAATGAAAATGAGGCTGCAACTGAGGTAAGTTTCCGAGTGTTCACTTCATTCATTAGCCCAATAAGGAGAATCCCTTATGGATGACTTAATTAAATCTATAGCAAAAATACATTTATTTAAGATTGTTAGCTTTTTGGCAAGAATAGCTGCTTGAAATGTTGAGGACACTGGTGCAGCATCAACAATCAGTTAAAAAACAAGGTTCTTTCTTTTTTTCTTCTCTTCCCACCAGCATGGCCTGTTGGTTCTTGATGAGTCAATAGAAAATAGCAATACTGCTCAGTTGTTCATTCAAGGAGTCAATGCTGAGTCTGAAAAGGAGTGAATGCTGAGATGGAAGAATTGTATAAATAGTCTGTGGGGTGACTGCAAGTGAGAATATTTTCAAACAAGTTAAAAAAACACTAAATCAGTACAATCTTCTGTGGATTCTGCTAGGATGCAATAAAACTGACAGCTATGGATCAAAAAAAGAATTACTGGATAAATTTGGAACGCTTATGGTGGGTAGATTTTCTGAACTCAAACAGTTTCAATAGCATATCTTAGACCTAGATGCCATAAATTTCCATAATTCAAAATCCATGTGACTGTGCACTTGAGGAATTTCCACCTAACTTACAATTGAAAATGATTAATCTACAAGGAAATGACATGCTAAAAGGCAAAATCAGGAGAAGAACCTAATAGAATTCTGGATATTCTTTTCAAGCAATCAGTATATTCAATTAAAATCATATGCTCATGAATTGTAGCATTTGGCAGCATCCATCTGTGTGAAAAAAATTTTCAAAGATGAAATATGTGAAATATGCAAAGCCTCATTACAGGTCAACATTAACAGCATTAACAAATGCAGAAAATTTTGACAACAGGGAACTGTAATAAGCTCGCTTTACAGGAAAAGCAAGCTTTAAAAACAAAATTCTGATGAATAGCACCCTCCCCAATAAAATAAAAACAGCTGAAAACTTAAACCCACAGAGAAAGCAGATTTTATAAACTAAGTGTTATCCTATACAAAGCATGCCACTTTTCTCATTACTAGTCTTGCATTACAAAATTTTACCTAATTATATTTTAATTTCATGAATAAAAATTCTGTGAACAATTCCTCTCTTCTTACATAAGTTTGCAAGCAATACCCTTGAGTTTGCTTCCTGCAAATACTAAAATTTATTCATATTTATATGAATATTTACAGAAATATGTATTCATATTTACAGAAAAAGTTTGTTGACTTCTCTTCTAGGAATGACTGTTACTTTCTGAGTTTATTCTTAGGATATTGAATTTGGTTATTCAATAGTTTCTCCATGTATTCAACAAATACTTATTGAATATCACCTATGCATAAGGAAGGTACCATGGGAAACCCTTTAAAAATATAGATATAAATAAAATATGGTTCTTGTTTTTAAGAAGCTTAAAATTAAATGAAAAAGATGAGACCAGGTGTGGTGGCTCATCCCTGTAACCCCAGCACTTTGGTAGAGGCTAAGGTGGGAGGATTACTTGAGCCCAGGAGTTTGAGACCAGTCTGGGTGACACAGTGACACCCTATCTCTAAGAAAAAAAAAAGAAAAGAAAAGAAAAGAAAGAAAAATTACCAGGGCATGGTATTGAGAACATCTGTAGGCTCAGCTACTTGGGAAGCTGAGGTGAGAGAATCGCTTGAGCCCAGGAGTTCGAGGATGCAGTCAGCCATGATCATGCCACTGCACTCTAGCCTGGGCAACAGAGTGAGACCCTGTCTCAGAAATAAACAAATAAATAAATAGGAAAAAGAAAAACAAAACAATGCAATGTGATGGAATGTACTATATAAATAATTGTAATGCCAGCAAAAGTTTAAAAAAAATTCCAGAGAAGAGAGATGTAATGTAAATACCTGAGAGGTTCTGAGGAGGGGAAGTTACCTTTAGTGGTAATCAGAAAAGAAATTAGTGAGAAGAAACTGAATCACGAACATAATACAAAGATATTGCCCTTAAAGTTATAAATGTGGTGGGAGAGATGTTTTGGCTCAAGACAGACTACAGTAATTTCTGTGGAAGGCCTGGTTGAGAGAATGGTATTTAAAAAGTAAAGTCAATTTTGATTTTAGTGCCAAAGCATTTTCCTTTTTTTCAAATAATATTTTCTTCAAATTATGTAATCACATATTTTATTATTTTCTTGCTTATAGTAAAAGATAATTAAGAACATTTTTAAAATTACCCTTTCTAAGAAGATTTTCTTCATGGCCACAAAACTCACTAAAATAATGTATTTTGTGTCTACTAGGTTCATGCCCTATGCTGGGTGCTTACAGGGAGGTACACATAGGATATAGGTTCATGTTCCTCAGCTTGACCTTTAAGTCTTTTTTTGTCCCAACTATCTCTCACCATTTATCTGCATTAGTGGGGCTCCATATTTCAAAGGAACCATTACAAGGGCAAAATCCTCATAGAAGGAGAAAGGGAGGAAGAGGGAGGAAGAGAGAGGGAACGAGAAAGGGAGAAAGAGAGACAGAGAGAAAGAGAAGAGGAGGGAAGGAAAGAGGGGAGAGAGAGAGAGCGAGAGCAAGAGATCCATACTGTGGGTGACGTGGTTCTTCTAAGTTGCTTGTGCCTCATTCTAAGTGTATTATCTTATCCCATTTCTTACCCCTGGCTTCTAAGTGTTTTATATTTGTTTTAATTTTCCGTGAGCCTTTCTGTTCCATACCTATGGGATAGATTATCTGGTAGTGTACTTTCCACATGAATGATGAGAACCCTGGAGTCATAAGATGGTGCCACTTTAGAGATCATCAACACAAACGATACTCATCTGAGACATTGGGATATAAATTTTCAAAAATGTTCAGAGAAGACACAGGTGTATACCAACGACCAGGTCTCTAATGGGGATATGACTTTACAGGAAAGGCAAATTTTAAAAACAAAATTCTGATGAATAGCACCCTCCCCAATAAAAACAAAAATAGTTAAAAGACCTAAAGAAACCTGAAGAGAGAGCAGATTTTAAAAAGTCATACATACAAGATGAAAGAAAGGGCATGTAAGCAGGGGAAAAAAAAAAAGCAAAGTAATAAACAAAGTAACTTCAGTGTTAAACCAGTTGCAAAGTTAAGTTATAGCTGTAGATCACTGTGAGAATTTTTTAAAAAAGCATTAGGTTGTCTTGCAAGTTTGTGAGCCTCTTATCCCCAGATATTTTATAGAGGTAATGGATATTGTAGGGAGATGCATCATTAGAACTGATTATCCTAGATGATTTTAAGATGCCTCAAAGTTGCCTAATTATAAAATAGGACCACTTTGCCTCACTTTACTTATAATTCTAGGCAATTTCAAAGTTCTTCATTTTCTAATATAAAAAATGTATCTTTCGAGTGATACATGACAACAGACATTCAGGTACTACTGAACACTCCTGAAGTCAAGAGGTATTTTTGATTGAGAATAATAAGGAACACAAAACTTGTCATTAGGGCTAACTGTAAACTAGCAACTTCATTTTACTTGCAGTGCTATCAGATATTTAACCCAGTAGAATGAATACATTCCAAGTCATTTACTATGCTTGTTGGTTTCTTAGAGAGAAATTTGAGGATGGTAGCAGAGTGTTCTGTTCAAAGTTCCAAACAATGTTTCATACAAGTAAAGAACAAACATTTCTTATTATGAATACACAGATGGCTGATTAATTTTGTTTGCAAGAGAAACAAATGCTAACCGTAGGCATTCTTTCCAATGTCTTTTAAATGATTTGTCTAAAAACCATTCAACCCATGGTAAATCATTCTGGGTAAATTTTAAAAGTAAATATAACCATAATTATTAACTTTGGTCAGAGATGCCAAAAATCAATGAACAGTTTACATGTGTATTAAAAATTAATGTAATTATAAGAGTATATGATGTCGCATGACCAGAGACTTCCTTTATTCCCAGATAGGAGCCAGTCTCCCTACTGAAATAAGTTTTAAACCAGCAGGAAAGTGTTGTCAGTTTTGACAGGACTGAAACCCATGGCTTCCTAAGTCTTTGGACTCTAAAGAAACAAGTACTTGGATCAGTAATGACAACAACAACATCAACCACAACGACAGCAGTTCCTTTTACTGAGTGCATTCCATTTGTCAGAAATGAATAGCATTATGTTTCACATTATTTTGTTTGATCTGGTGTCAGTTAAGGAAAGAAGGCATTGCTTTTCACTTTGACTTCCCTCTGGGGAAAGGAAGACATCGTTTTAGTGTAAGTCTGCCTTCATTTTCGAATGGAATGGAAAGATCTGGGAAGGAAAATGGGGCTATCTGCACCACGTATAGAAGAAAGATACAGAGGCAAATTTTGGAATGATGATGACGTATGTGTATATAATAGTGAAACACACCAAAGGAAGTGTCGCTCCGTTACTGCCCCAGCTCTTTGGCTTAGCCGCCTTATTCTCATTAGGATTGAAACAAATATATTACAAATAAGCACTAAAAAATAAAATGTGTGAAATCCAGACAATGATAAAAATCTACATTTTAAAATAACTAAAATATTATATTTAAAATTATGCTAAGTGAAATTACAAATATTTCAAATATGAATTTTATTGATTTCTCGCAGTAGAATGATAAACTTAAAATGACACTGAACTTCATATTAGTTGATATTTTCTTTAAAGTACTACCTTAACATTTTCTAAAACAGTTTTTTCCTTTCTCTTCTGCCAGGCACCTTACGTGTATATAGTTTATATAGTTTATACGTTTGTATAGTTATTAACTATGTGAGAAGATACTGAGAAAATTAATTTACTTTCTGTAGTACAAAATAAGTATAATATCCTGGATTATTAGGAAATGTAAATACTATTTTTTTTCTTAAGCCAGCAAACCCTGAAGTTATGTAAGTAATACTTTACTTCCTTTACTCTGAGCAACTCAAAACACTTCTGTTTAAGGAGGAATTTCTCATTTTATTTGGTTTACTAAATATATCCCTCCTAGCAAAGGATTGGTGTTTAAAAATATGTGGGATAGTAATTATTAGGTGATTATATGCAAGGCTACATTTTATATAAATAATGTAGCATTCATAACATTTTCGTGCAGTGCCAATCATAAGTAATGTAGCCAGTTGCTAGAAATAAGATTTATGAATGAGCTGTATACTAAAGTTAGGAGGTACTTTTAGTTTTGAATCTCTAAACATATTAAAGCTTATGGAACTGAGAGCACAGTTGAGGCAGGTCGTAAGGTAGTGAAGATAGGTCTGTTTGACTCACATCTGTTCCCAAGAGTATATAATCTCTTGCTCAACCTTAATGAATACAGGTATTTTGACATTGTTTTACTTCACAGAAATTATTTACAACTGATGGTTTATCAATCCTAAAAAATAGACAGTGCAAATGTCACTATGATATTTGACAAAATAAGGGTATTTTATGAAATCTCCTTTACCTAAGTCTCGACATCCAATCACAGGACTAACAGGGACTGAAAGATGTTTTCATCTATACTTTGACTCTTAGATATGTCTGAGTTCACATCATTATGGAGAAATAAATGTCTATCCTTTTATTTAAAAAATAAAAAATAATCTACTCATACTATCTTATTTGATTCTCCCACAACCCTGTGAACACACCAAACTCCATGAGGGCAGTTTTTTGCCCGTTATTCACTGCTATATTCCCTAACTCCCGGCTCTTAGTAGGCACTAAACAAATATTTTTTGAATGAATGCGTGTCAGCTTAATCATTTATATTTATTATTATGAAAAGATGATACCCAATAAATACATGTAGTGTACTATGCATTTTACATACAATATTTCATTTGATTCTTATAAAAACCATATGAAGTATAATACTATTGTACTCATTTTATAACTGCTGCTTAAGATGTCAAATAGCTATCGCATTTAGATTTTAAACCCAGGTCTCCAAGATCCTAACAACTATGCAAAGAACATTCAATTCCCAGTTGGGCGCGGGGGCTCAGGCCTGTAATCCCAGTACTTTGGGAGGCTGAGGAGGGTGGATCATGAGGTCAGGAGATCAAGACCATCCTGGGTAACATGGTGAAACCCCGTCTCTACTAAAAATACAAAAAAAATTAGCCAGGCATGGTGGCGGGCGTCTGTAGTCCCAGTTACTAGGAAGGCTGAGGCAGGAGAATGGTGTGAACCAGGGAGGTGGAGGTGACAGTGAGCCGAGATTGCGCTACTGCACTCCAGCCTGGGCGACAGAGTGAGGCTCCATCAAAAAAAAAAAAAAAAAAAAAGAAAAGAAAAGAAAAGAACATTCAATTCCCAAATGTTTATTGATCTTCTCCTATGGGCCTGACATGGTGCTAGGTGATTCTACAGGACTCTTGGGACAGAAAGAAAGGAAGATAACATCCATGCTCTGATGGAGGCAGTGTACTGAGCATCCAAAAGCTCAGAGCAGACAAGCTCAGCTCTGACTAGAAAAGTGATTGAAGGAGGTAATAGTTCAATTAAGTCCTAAAAGATCACCATAAAGTTAGAGGGAAAAATGGAAGAGCTTTCTAAGCAGTGGAAATAAACTACACGAAGGCTAGAAAGTGAGGGAAATAACAGAATTTTGGGGGCTAAGTAAATAGGCATACTTGAAGAAGCATAGCTCTGAAACGAAGATGCCTGGTTTGAATTCTGACTGGATTACTTGCTGTCTGTGTGAACCTGGGGAAGTTATTTAGTCTCTCTCGGTCTCAGCTTCCTTTTCTGTAAACTGGATGTAACAGCTATCTCTACTTCATGGAGGTTTTTTGAGGGTTAAATCACTTAATACACATTAGCACCTGGAACAGTTCTTGGGATACAGTGAGCATTTAATAACTGTTAGCTGTGATTATGACTGAAATGCACAGCACACATCAGAAGCAAGGTAGAATAATGTCTGGAAATGTCAACAGAGGCTAGACCATGAAGAAACACTATTCCATAAAGAGTATAAACCACTGAGCATGGTGGCTCATGCCTATAATCCCAGCACTTTGGCAGGCTGAGGTGGGATAATTGCTTGAGTTCGGGAGTTCAAGGCTAGCCTAAGCAAGATGGTGAGACCTCATCTCTACAAAAATAAAAAACAATAAATGAGCGGAATGTGGTGGTGTATGCCTGTAGTCCCAGTTACTTGGGAGTCTGAGGTAGGAGGATCACTTGAGCCCAGGTGTTCAAGGCTGCAGTGAGCTAAGATCACACCACTGTACTCCAGCCTGGGTGACAGAGAGAGACCCTGTCTCTATTGAAAAAAAAAAAAAAAAAAAAAAAAAAGTATGAACTTTATCTGATTGGGAGTCATGGAAAATTCAACTAAGAAAGTTAAATCCTTTAGTAGAAATTTCATTTTGTTGCTGATACGCTGCCAAATACACTGAGCTTTGTTGCTCTGGAACAGTTCCTAATGAGCAGAAAAGGGCCAAAACAAGCGGCAGGGTGGGGTTGGTGGGGAGGGAAAAGTAGCAATCAGGATAAGCCATAACTGAATAATCAACCTCTTAATAACGAGATGACAGGATTTGCTAAATGGAGGTCTGGACAACGAAGGTAGGTCTCTTTCTCCATAATACTGTGAAGAAAAAATGTACCTTCTTAGAAAGAAAAGTTTCTTTCATGTGACTAGCCTGTGCGAACACACAGCCCAGATGGGTGGCAGGGTGGCTGGATTTCCTAATAGAAGCTTCGATGGTGGTCCTACTACAAAGGTACTGATGAAGTGTGTTTTTCCTCCTTTACTGGACATAATCCACAAATGGAAAATTCAGGATTTTCAATGTTCCTTTAAGACAAGAAACTCATTTTAGACAACACTTATGCTTGTGTTCACCTGGCAAACTGCAAAGTCAAGATTGAAAGGCCTTGATTTGTCCTAAGTCAAGTCATTAGTTTTATTTCTTTCCCTCTTTTCCAATGACCAGTTTTATTAGCTACAGCAATAAAAAAATAAAAAGACTGGTAAGCATTCCTTTTGATGATAAATGGATTTATGATCTTTGCAAGGAAAAGTTGTTTTGCTTTTTCCTAAATGATTGAGGTACTATGCTTGTACAGAAGTCCAACTCGAAGAAAACAGCATGGTAGACTCATTTACTACAGATGTGCTAAGTTTACTGGCCTCAAAACACTCATTTGTACAGAAGGAAATTCACGCAGGCAACAGTGAGCCTTCCCAATACTGTCCTTCAGTTACAGTCACATGATCCTGAAAAAACATCGAAACTGCAGAGTGAATATGCCAAGAATTCTTTAATTCCTTGGCCACACTCCAAAAAAAAAAAAAAAAAAAAAAAAAAGAAAAGAAAGAACATTGTTTAGGAAAATCAGGCAGTTGCATAATGCTAAAAATCCCAGAATAAATATTTTTCTCAGTGGAAAAACCCAGCAGTCTTTAAAGGT
>NW_016803692.1:3428563-3476815 GCF_001698545.2 Rhinopithecus bieti | reverse complement strand
AAAAAAAAAAAAAAAAAAAAAAAAAAAAAAAAAAAAAAAGACCAGTGGAAAGATGTCCTTATCCTCAGTTGAAAATACTCCAAGGAACTTGCTAGTATTTAGAAATGGCCTTATTCCTCTTAAGTAGTTTTTCTATTTCCACAGTAGGTTTGAGAAATACTTCTCTTAGAAATCACTTTCCCTAATGCCCAGTTAGCCATTGGTACCTTATTTTACTGAACAACAGAATGACTCCTTATAAAACATTATAATTCTCATTCCATATAAAATATTCCACAGAGAGCAGAGACATTTATAGAAAATATTTCCATGTGTGTAAATGCCAACAGCATGTGCAAACCTTGGATTCACAAAGGGATCCTCAAGAGAAAGTTATTTTATTTTTGTTTTGATGGATACAAAACATTTCAACACTTGACACCCTAATATTCTAAGTATGCATGTAAAATTCGTCTAACTTGTTCTGTGAAAATGCCAAAAAGTAGCAGATGATGACTTATGATCTGGTAGTTAATTGCTTGCTAATGGCAATATTAGTTACCATTCAACTTCATGGCCCTAGGAGGTATATTGCAACAGTATTTAACATTACTGTAATCCATTTGTTTCTTTCAAAGTGCAATGAGCTTTCTGTACTGGTCATGCTGTCATACATTAAGGGACAGAATCTGTTCTATGGCTCAGAATCTGTTTTTTTAAAAAATGGTTCCCAGTTAGAGTAACTTAGGAAGTGGAGCTAGAATATGCAGGTTTTGTTGTCTAATTCATACTCAGATTTTCCCTTCCCTTGACTGTGTCTTCCACATCTCCATATCTACTAGGTCCTTCTGATGAGCATTTAAACATGGTCAGGATTCTCACATTTAAAAATAACTTTCTACTTTAAATTTATTCTCTGGTCATTGCCCTATTTTCTCCTTCAGAACCAAACTTCTCCATTGAGTGGTTTGTATATCCTGATTTTCTCACTGTCCACTCTCTCTCCTCAAGAACTCCTATCCTATTCCTGCCCCCAACCTGACAAGATTCTTTGCTAAAGTTACTGATGACCTCTACGTACTAAAATACATGATCATCACTTCATTTTACTAGATCTACATATTAGTCAGAGTCCTTACTTGCAAATACCAGAAACTAATCCTGGATAATAAAGGCAGAAAAGACATTGAAAACACATTTGGTAGCTCACATAATCACAGATAAACCTGGAGAATCAGGTTTGGAAAATGGGCAGAATTAAAGTGATGTCAGGAAGCCAGAATTTGAAAACTACAGCATGTACTACATCTGCTGCTGGACATTGAACACTATTACTGATGCCACCGTCATCCCTGGAAACTGAGAGCTGTTGATGTTACTGCCACTGCCACCAGAACAGACTCTCTACTGTCCCTGCCTCTGTGTATCACTAACTCCCCATTTGAAGGTGAATATAACTAACTGATCAGGCCTAGGTCAGAGCATGCATCCTTGTTTCAAGTGACAAGGAAGTAAGAATTTGGAACTTCTGGCTACTGTAGTAAACGGTGGCCTTTCACCAAAACTCAAAAAGAGGGATTTTTAAATTAAAAAATGGGATAAAGATGCTGAGTAGCAAAACAAACACAAAAGAGTCTACACACAAAATCCCACAAAAAACAAAATTAATGAAACAAGTGTCCAACACAGTTTCTCGAGATTATTATATATGTTGATGACATTCTCCTTTTTGAAATATTTTCTTAAGTCTCCACGACACCACATTCATTTTTTTCTTACCTATTATAATCACTCCTCTCAGTCTCTTTCCTCCTTTATCTGACTTTTAAATGTTAGAGTTCCTCACAGCTTGGTTCTAAACCTCCTTCCCACTGTTTGTTCAACAAAATTTGTGTTTGTTTTCTTTCATTTGTTCCCCAGATCCATTGACCACCCCTTCTCTATCTTGCAACTTGTCCTGGGAATCTGACTTTCAACGTACTGCATCGCTGGTGTTCTCTTGCCCTCTGGCTTCCAGTTGGGGTTGGTCAAAGTGATGCATGACTAGGATATTGAAAAGTGAGAGGAGAGAAAGGTAATATATTTATTTCTCCCATTTCCTTCTGTCTTTGGCATTCTGTAAGTGGTTGGGTTATTCTCAACTATAGCTCCTGTCAGATGCCTCTTTTCCAGCAGTTTCTGATCTCAACTTGATTCTAGTAACATCATTTCTTCCCTTTACCATTTCAGGTCTAAGGACAGTAATGGCTTCCTACCATTGATAGTCTCTGGGTTTCCCAGAACCCTTTGTTGACTTTTTTAACCCTGTCTACATTTCTGTAGGTAGTTTCCTCAAAATTCCAATTGAGCATTCCATCTGCTTCCTAACAGGGCTCTGACTAAGACATTATGTATATACTGATGACTCTCAAATTAATATTTGACCTCCTCCCTCAGCTCCAGCTGAGAATATTTAATTGCTGACTTAATATCGCCACTTGAATGTCATAACCTTGCCCATAAAATTTAGGCCTCCTATAGTATTTGCTTTTTCAGTGATGGGCAGACATCACAAGGTATTAGGTTGGAAACTTGTGCAAGTTAGAAATTTGGAAGTTACCCTTGATATCTCTCTCTCCCTGTCACGTCTCCCAATAAAACATCAAGTCCTACTAAAGCCACCTCCTAAATAGTACCTAAGTCCATCCACTTCTTTCCATTTACACTTCACCAGTCTAGTTCAAACCATGAACACCTATAGCGGGGAGTGCTGCAATAAGTAGTCTTACTAGTCTTCTGTATCTTGTCTTGTCCCCTTCCAATCCATTTACTATACTGAAGCCAGAGGGAATCCATTAAAAATATAAAACTGGATAATGTCTCTCCTGAGCTGAAACCTCAGTGAGGTCTACTCTCTTTAGATAATGCTCAATTACCTTAATACGTCCTTCAATAGCCTCCATGATGTGGTCACTGTATACCTCAACAGCATGAAACCATATCACTCTATACCTTGCTCACCAAACTTTAGCCATACTGGTCTTTTTTGATTCTTTAAGCATATCCTGTTCTTCCTAACTTTGTATATGCTGTTGTCTCTCCCTAGAATGTTTCTTTCCTGCTTTCTCCACCTACAATTATTATTATTCCCAATTTATGAACTCCAATTATCTTTTGGTACCATCTCTCTCCCCCTCCCCACTCATATAACATATGAATTTATATATGTAGATAAGATATTTATCTCTATATATCTATTTCACTGAGTATAACTGACATGAAGTAAATTTAAAATATATAATTTGATAAACTGGCATAATAAATAACACCTATTAAACCATCACCACTATCAAGATAACGTATCCACCACCCCTAGAAGTTTTTCCTATTCCCTTGAAAGCATTCCTTTCTACACCTCTCCACATGCACTCCTATCTCCTGAAAACCCTTGATTTGCTTTTCATCATTACAGATCATTTTGAAATCTCTATAAGTTTACGTAAGTGGAACCAAACAGCATGTATCCTTTTCTGTCTGTTTTTTTCCCTGCTCAGTAAAATTACTTTGAGATTCATTCATGTTAAAGCATGTATATAATTCTTTTTTGCTGAGACTAACATTTCATTGTACACATGTACTACAATTTATTTAGCCATTCAGTTTTTGATGGACATTTGGTTCATTCCCAGTTTCGGGCTATTACAAAGAAAGCTGCTATGGCCATTCATGTGCAAATTTTTGTGTGGATATATGCTTTCATTTCTCTTGGCTAGGAATAGAATGGCTGGGTTATATGTTAGATATATGTTTAACATTTTTAGATACTACCAATATATAAGATAATTGACATCTTAACAATATAGAGGCCGGGTGCAGTGGCTCATGCCTGTAATCCCAGCACCTTGGGGGGCTGAGGTTGTTGGATCATGAGGTCAGGAGTGTGACACCAGCCTGGCCAACATTGTGAAACTCCATCTCTACTAAAAATTTTAGCCAGACATGGTGGCACACACCTATAGTCCCAGCTACTCAGGAGGCTGAGGCAGGAGAATTGCTTGAACTCGGGAGGTGGAGGTTGCAGTGAGCTGAGATCATGACACTGCACTCCAGCCTAGGTAACAGAGCAAGACTCCATCTCAAAACAAAACAAAACAAAACAAAACAATATAGAGTCTTATGATCCAGAGACACAGTATATACACCATTTATTTAGGACTTCTGTAATTTCCCTCAGCAATGTTTTACAGTTTTCAGTATATAGGTTTGCACTTTCTTTTGGTCAGAATTATCCCTAATATTTCACATTCTGATACTACTGTAAATAACACTGCTTTAAAATTTTCCATTTCTGATTGTTAATTGCTAGTATACAGAAATATAATTAATTTTGTATATTAATCTTATATCTTGCAACTTTGCTAAACTCAGTTTTCTGTAGATTTTGGATATTCTGCTAGACAACCATGATTTCTGCAAATAAAGACAGTTTTATTTCTTCTATTCCAATCTAGACATCTTTTATTTCTTGTTATTACACTGGCTAGAACCTCATTGAATTGGCTAGAATTTCCAGTTCATTATTGAATATGTCATACAAATATGAGGAGGTAATATATACATCCATGGGCATATAAGACATCAGAAGGTTTGCCTCACAATGACCTACACTAAAATAATTTTTGGAGAAAGCATTGAAATAATAATAGAAACAAATCCAGGAGATTCTGCAAAGAATATTGAAAGTAATGGTTATCAAATAGCTTAATTAAGTTTACTATTTAAAAAGGAGTCTAGAAATAACAGAAATAAAAGGAGAAAGTAAATGAATAAAAGCTAAAAGTAAAATATTGGGGCAAAATTCCTAAATGATGAAGGAGAGATGAAAGGTTTATAGACCAATCCTCTGTTTTGGGTCTATAAAAACATAGGGATATGAGAATATGTGAAAGTGTTTTGTTAGAGGGAAGATACAGGTAATGATATGTTAAACAAATCAATAGATTTAAATAAATACACACTTGGTTATTACGTTCAGCACAACTGCACAAGAGGAACAACAAAAGAAGTAATTTTTAAGCCAGCAGAAGAAACTTTAGTCATCCAATGGAAATTAGGAAAGAAGAAGAAATAAACCCCAAAAGGATGGTACAGGTGTATTAGTCCATTTTCATGCTGCTGATAAAGACACACATGAGACTGGGCAATTTACAAAAGAAAGAGGTTTATTACAGTTCCACATGGCTGGGGAGGCCTCACAATCATGGTAGAAGGCAAGGAGGAGCAAGTTACATCTTACCTGGATGGCAGCAGGCAAAAAGAGAGCTTGTGCAGGGCAACTCCTGATTTTAAAGCCATCAGCTCTCATGAGACCCATTCACTATCGTGAAAACAGCAAGGGAAAGACCCACCCCTATAATTCAATCATCTCCCACTGGGTCCCTCCCACAACATGTGGGAAATATGGAAGCTACAAGACGAGATTTGGGTGGGAACACAGAGCCAAACCATATCAACAGGGCAAAGGAAATATAGATTTCAGATGGCAAATACGCTTTTTTTTTGTGGATCTTGTTTTGTCATCTAGCCTGGAGTACAGTGGCATGATCATACTTCACTGTAGCCTCTAACTCCTGGGTTCAAGCAATCCTCCTGCTTCAGTCTCTTGAGCAGCTATAGGCACATGCTACAATACCCAGATAATTTTAAATTTTTTTGTAGAGACAGGGTCTTGCTATATTGCCCAGGTTGGTGTCGAACTCCTGGCCGCAAGAGGTCCTCCTGCCTTCGTATCCCAAAGAGCTTGGGATTACAGGCATGAGTCACTGCACCTGGGTGGCAAATATTCTTAATGAAGAAATTTTAGATGTATTCCCTGTAACATCTGGAGCAGTAGAAGAGTTTCCACGATTGTTGCTATTGTTTAATATAATATTCAAGGTCACTTGCAACTTCCATGGAAAGAAAAATAAATGAATTTAAGGAAAGAGATAATGTAAGGAAGGAAATAAATCTGCCATTATTTGAAAAAGCCCAATAGAATCACAACAGTAAATTATTTGAAATAAAAAATTCAGCCATATTAGACTATAACTGATACAAATCAGTAGTGCTTATTTATATTAGTAATAACTATCTAGAAAATAGAATAAAAATAAGAATATACAAAGCCTTCACTGAGTGGCAATATTGCAGATTTATAAAGACAAAAAAATACGGAGTTTTAGACTGCCTTTGTAGTTATGTGACTGTAGAAATTACTTAATTTCTCAGTGCCTCAATTTCTGCATCTACAAAATGAGAAATATAATTATGCCTACCTCATGGGGTTGTAAGGATTAAATTTGTTAATATATTAAAACACTTATGGTACCTGGGCATGTTCTAAGCATTGTATGAATTTTGCCATTACTATTATGAAGAAATTCTATTAGAAAATGATAGAAATGTATATTTCCTGCTTTTATATTAGATAACTAAAATGATAAGATACAAATTTTCTCCAAATAAATCTATAAATTCAAGACAAATCTAATAACAATTCAAGCTTTTGCTTTATTTTTAGAGAAACTCAACAAACTGAATCTCAAATTATGTGGAGGAATACAAGTCTGTAACTAGCCAATCAACCTTAAGAAAAGAATTTAAATAAGGGGGACTTGCCAACTACATACAAGAACATACTACAGAGTCATAGTAATAAGAATAGTGTGATGACACAAGTAGACCAGAGGTCAGCCAATGTTTTCTGTAAAAGGTCCAGACAGTAACTCTGTTAGACTTTGCAGGCCATATGGTCTCTATGTGAACTGTTCAATTCTGCTCTTGTAGTGCAAAAGCAGCCATATGTAAATAAATTACTGTGGCTGTGTTCCAATAATTTATGAATACCAAAATTCAAATTTCATATGTTTTCACAAAACATTTTCTTATTTCTATTTTCTACCACTGAAAAAATGTAAAAACCATTTTTAGCTCATGGGCCATACAAAAACAGGCTGATTTGTTCACCAAATGTGGTGTGCTAATATTGGAATGGACTGCTGATATTGACTCATGCATAAATGAGAACTTTTAAACAAGTCGACTGGATTTTATCTGTTTGCCTTTTGAGATCCAATCTCCACCCTGCTCTACGACCCAGCAGGCTCCTTTACTCTAGCTGTTGGCCAGTGCCTTACCAAAGGGGTATGAACAGGAATGAAGTCCCCTGTAGTGACAAGGCAGATATGACTGAGGACCCAACCCACTGTAAGACTTGCAGAATTTGCATATTAATACATCTTCAACTAGCCAGATTCTATGCTAAGATAAGAGCACTGGTGGAGAAAGAGAAGAACCCCAGGATAAGAAATGGGGACATTCGAACAGACACGGGCAAGACTAAGAACTCTGAACCTCTAATCCCACTCAACCTTCCTGGCTTGTGGAGACAGTCCCTACTCAAGTGCCTGGGAACACCATTAATAGTCCAGTAGACTGGCAGTTTGAAGACTGGACTCAATTGTGGCCTATACTCAATGAGGCTGAAATGCTACAACTTCCCTCATAATAGAAAGGGGTTCAAAGGCCCAGGAAGATGAAAATGTGGAGATGACTCTATTATTGCAATTGAATCAGCTACCCTCTAACCACAGCCCCTGGAAGGGCTCAAAGAACATTCTTTACCACAGAGTTAAGAAATATCATTGGAATTAGGTTCTCTGATATAAATGGGAACACTGGAATCCCTGAGTGGTATAATCCAGGTCATAGTGCTTTGCTATCAGAGAAAAGGTAGGAGCAATTATCACAATAAGTTACAAGGATGGAGTAGAATCAGACTGTTTTGACTTGCACAGATCTGTGGTGATGGTTAATTGAACACAGGAGCCATAGGAATTGAATATATCATAGCATACTAGAATATATTAACACACAGGTGGAAAAATTGTAGGTCTTATAGATATGAATCTTACTTAAGCCCTTGTGCCTGGGATTCATGTATTCTCACTCAGTTCTCAGACTCAAGCCAGTTCCTAGATCAGAATCCCTTAATTGAGAAGGAGGTAGGTTCTCTTCGAGAAAATAACACTGCAATGTGGTCAGTGATGTATACTACGACTCCTCCCCTAAGTATTCTTTTTTTTTTTTTTTTTTTTTGAGATGGAGTCTTGCTCTGTCACCCATGCTGGGGTGCAGTGGCTGGGTCTCAGCTCACTGCAAGGTCCGGCTCCCGGGTTCACGCCATTCTCCTGCCTCAGCCTCCCAAGTAGCTGGGACTACAGGCGCCCGCCACCTCGCTTGGCTAGTTTTTTGTATTTTAGTAGAGACGGGGTTTCATTGTGTTGGCCAGGATGGTCTCGATCTCCTGACCTCGTGATCCGCCCGTCTCGGCCTCCCAAAGTGCTGGGATTACAGGCTTGAGCCACCGCGCCCGGCCCCCTAAGTATTCTTGAGAGAGACCTATGGTCATTTACTAGGTGAGTGAACACTGGGAAAAGACAAATTCCAAGTCTTTCTAGAGCTGTTAAGATACGAGCTATAATCTGATGATAATCCCTGGAAATAAACACTGTGGTCAGAGTGGAAGCTTACGAGGGCCAAGTGATAAATGGAGTTTTGATCCAATTCCTTTTCCAAGTGGGCCCAGTAAAGACTGTGAGCTCAGTTTTTTTTTCTCCCCTGCAATCTCAGAGCATAGTTAAACTTCCTAACTATAAAGGCTACTACTATGGTAAGATGGGAAGACACAAATGAATGTTCCTACAACTATCCCTTCCTGTCCCCTCCTCACCAATAATAAATCTAATGTAATAACACATCCTTGTGAAAAACTGTACATATTACTCCCATCTCTGTGGAAAATTGTACATATTATTGCCATAAAAGCCTGAAAGATACAGGGGTAGTGATTCCTACTATATTCCATATCCATTTTACTCATGTGTTTGGCTAGAGTAAACAACAGATAAACCTGAAGAAACTGGTAGTGTATTACAAAGTTAATGGGTTGGGGGATGATGCCAATTACAGCTGCAGGTTCTGATATGGTATCTTTACTAAACCATATAGCCACTGGCAACAGCAGCTACTGACCTAGCAAAAATATTTCCTATTCACATTCTTATCAGTAAAGATAATCAGAAGCAGTTTTCTTGCCTTCATGTGGCAGGAAAAGCAGTATCCCTTCCCTGTCTTACCTCAGTGCTACGCCAACTCAATTTGCTTCTCTATCATAAAACAGACTGAGCAGATATCTTTATAGTCTGGATATCTCAAAAAATATCATTCAGATCCATTAAACTGGACTTGGAGAGTAGAAATGAACAAGCACCCTAAAGGTGTAGCAGAGGATAGAATTTAAAAGTTCAGGGGCTTGATAAATGCGTGTAATCACTCTATGGGTTCTTCCTGCCTGTTGCACAGACAAAAATAAATTCACTGAGACTGCAGCATTGCAGTAGAGTTTAATTGATGCAAGGCTGGCCCACATGGGAGAACTGGAGTTATTATTCAAATCAGTCTCCCTGAAGGCTTAAAGGCTAGGATTTTTACGGACAATTTGGTGGGCAGGCAGCTAGGGAATGAGTGCTGCTGATTGGTTGGGGATGAAATCACAGGGGCGTGGAAAACTGTCTTTGTGTTCTGAGTCTCCCTCTGGATGGGGCCACAGGATCAGTTGAGTCATGCATGATTTAGGAGTCTGGTGGAGTCAGTCAGAAAGATATCTCAAAAAATTCAATATTATGTTCTACAATAGTGATATTATCTATAGAAGCAATTGGGGAAGTCACAAATCTTGTGACATCTGGCCATAAAATTCCTGAGTAGTAGGGATTATAGAAACTACACCTATCTTGTAATCTCTGGCCACATGACTCCTGAGCAGCAAGGAATTAGGAAAACTAAACCTACATCTTACTAGAGTTCAGGTCTCTCCCATAATCCTATTCTTGTGGGCTTTAATTAGTCTTACAAGGCAGTTTTCATTCCCTGAGCAAGGAGGGGTTAATTTTAAGGTGGGACTATTGTCATTCTTGCTTTCAAGTTAAATATAAACTAAATTATTCCCAAAGTTAGCTTGGTCTTTGCCCAGAAATGATCAAGGACAGCTTGGAGGTCAGAAGCAAGATGGAGTCAATTATGTCAGATTTCTCTGACTGTCATAGTTTTGAAAAGGCAGTTTCATGGGTGAAGTTCCAGGAATAATGGTTTGGGGGCACATCAGGATACCTCTGCCAAAGTAGAGATAGATTGTTGTATTTTGCACTGACTGACCATCACAATAAAAGGGGTACAGTTCTGGTGAGCCTCTGTGGACTTTGGAGTCAACTTATATCAGATGTGGGTGTTCTGCTCCAATCCATTTTCTTAGTAACCTGTAAGGTTGCTGTTTCATTTTTTGATTGTGGAGATGGCTATATACATACACACACACACACACACACATAAATAAAATCATTTTAACCATTTTTAAGTATGCATTTCAGTGGCATTAGTACATTTACATTATTGTACAACTGTCACTACCATTTATCTACAGAACTTTTATCTTCTTTAACTGAAACTCTGTACCCATTGAACAATAACTCTCCATTACCCCCTTCTACCAAACCCTGGCAACCCCATTTTTCTTTCTGTCTCTCTGAATTTGATTATTCTAAGTGACGTAGGAGGTCAGCAGCACTTGTTTTCCAAGCATTGGCTATGACCCTGCTGATCAAAACAGGATCTGGTTAAAATAGGGTGCAGTAAAGAAACCAACCAAATACAGCTAAAACCAAAATAGTGAAAAAAGTGACTTCTAGTTGCTGTCAGTGCTCATTATACACTAAATACAACATATAAGGATGCTAAAAGACACTCCCACTAGCACCATGACTGTTTAAAAATGTCATGGCAATGCTTGGAAGTTACCCTATATGGTTTAAGAGGGGAGGGGAACCCTTCCTTGGTTCTGGGAGTGCCCCATCCCTTTTCTAGAAAATTCACAAATAACCTGCCCCTTATTTAGCATATAATTAAGTAGTAGCTATAAATACCGCTAGCCAGCAATCTATTAGGGCTACTCTGCCTATGGGGTGGCCTTGCTCTATCTATGGAGCAGCCATTTTCCTATACTCTGTTGCACTGATAAACTTGCTTTCTGATATAGTTTGGTTATTTGGCCCTGCCCAAATCCTTGAATTGTAATCCCCAATGCAGGAGGTGGGGGCTTGGAGAGTTGTTTGGATCATGGGGTGAATCCTCATGGCTTGGTGCTGTCTTTATGATAGTGAGTTCTCACAAGATGTAGTTATTTAAAAGTACATGGCAACACTCCCTCCACTCTCACTCTTTCTCTCTCTTGCTTGTTACTGCTTTCGCCATGGGATGTGTCTGTCCCCACTTCACCTTCTAGCCTCCTTAAAAGCTGAATAGATTCCAGCACCATGCTTCTTGTAAAGTCTGAAGAACTATAAGCCAATTAAACCTCTGTCCTTTATAAATCACCCAGTCCCAGGTATTTCTTTATAGCAGTGCAAGAACAACCTAATACTCTTTGCCTTCACTTTACTCTGTCAGCTCCCTCCTGAATTATTTCCTGTCTTCCTGGAAGAAAAAAACACTCCCTGGCTGAGCCACAGTTTTGGGGTTTGCCAGCATCACAGGTCTTTCATATAAATGAGATCACAATATTCATCCTATTGTGTCTGGTTTGTTTCATTTAGTATAATGTCCTTCAAGTCTCATTCATGTTATAGTGTGTCAGACTTTCATTCCTTTTTAAGGCTGAAAAATATTCCATTGTACATCACATTTTGTTTATTCCTTCAATCACTGATAGACATTTGGGTTGTTTCTACTATTATGCATAATGCTGCTATGAACATTGGTGTAAAAATACTTTCAATGATGAATATGTTAATTTGCTTCACTCTAGTAATCTTTATACTATCTATATGTATCCCATAACTTCTTACTGTACATCTTAAATTTATACAATAAAATTTATTTTAAAAAATCCTTTACATTCCTGCTTTCAGTTCTTTTGCATATATACCCAGAAGTGGACTTGCTGGGTTATATGGTAATTCAATGTTTAATTTTCTGAGGAACTACCATACTGGTTTTTACAGTATTGTGTCATTTTACATTCCCAACAGCAATGTGCTTGTGTTCTAATTTCTCCACCATCTTGCCAACACTTGTTATTTTCTGTTTTTGTTTGTTTATGTTTGTTTTATAATAGCATCCTAACATGTGTGATGTGATATCTCATTTTGTTTTTGATTTGCATTTCCCTAATGGTAGTGATGTTATACATCTTTCCATGGGATTACTGGTCATTTGTAAATCTTCTTTGGAGAAATGTCTATTCAAGTATTTTTCCAGGTTGCCAGTTTTGAGTGAACCCTGAAGTCAGAAAAGACTCTGCAGCAGATTCAGGATGTAAGTTACAATGCTATTAATATTTGTACCTCATGACTGAGAAACTCTAATTATATCAGAAGGCTCTGTAGCTGGTAGATGCCATATGGGCCCTTTGGTAATCTTCCATAAGAGAAACCCTGCTTATATCCATAAGATTTTGGAGACAGGCCATGCCCTCTCTGTCAAATGCAATTTACCCTTTGGAATACAGCTATGAGCTTGCTCTGATTGAAACTGAATGACTGAACCTGGAATGTCAAATGGCTATGCTCTTTGTTCTCTGTTTTTCCCATTATGAACTGGGTAATAATTGAATCCACTGAACCGTGAAATTGAATGTATACCCTAGCATACTACTCTTAAATCAAAATGGCATGTATTGAAACTGGGCCCTAGCAGGTCTAGAAAGCACAGAAAAATGTCTAAGCAGGCAATTCAGATTTCCATGACACCTGTTCCCATTGCTTTGACATTGCTCCTTCAACTTTCCTAGAGAATTTCCTTTACCAGTTAATGAAGGAGGAAAAACCTCAGGCCTGATTTTTGGATAGATCTACATTGATTGTCAACATCAGCCAGAAGTGTACAGCTTCAGGCTGCATTAGAGCTTGAAAGATGTTAGTAAGGTGAACTCTTTCCAGTAGGTAGAACTTGAAGCAATACTATAGTTAGAAGGAGAGATGGCTTGAGATATTCATCTACACTAATTCAGAGAGCACTGGCTAAGAGTTTGGCTAGCTGGTCAAGCACTTGGAAATAATGGGTTTGAAAGGCTAATGATAAGAAGGTCCGAGGAAGATAAATTTAGATGAACTTTTCAAAATGGAATCAATATAGAGTTAATTATATTCCATGTAGATCCTTAACAGAGAGCGTCCTCTATAGAGTAGGTTCTCAATAGTCAGGTAAACAAGATGGACCTTTACTGGGTATTAGTCAACATTTTTCCATACTAATCATGGTGGTTGCTCAATGGGCCCACTGGCACAAATCCAACAATGTGGACTTTTCTTCACCAAGGTTGATCTGGCTACCACCCTTGGTGACTGCCAAAGTAGAGGCCAACACTGAGCTCCCAACAGGGCAATGCTCCCTGGGAGATGAGTTGGAGCTATAATAGCTGCAATTGTTCTCACAGGGGTAGACACATATTCTAGACATAGATTTGCTATTCTACCAAAAGTTCTTCTTGCAGTTGAAATGCAGTTGATACACAGCACGAATTATACATCAGAAGAGAGAGAGAGCTGATATACCTATAGCAATATGAATGTATCTTTAAATCCCAGTGGTAAGTGAAAAAAAAGATGCAGAATGGCCTCATATCATTTCCATAATTAAAGATATGCATAAAACCAGTAGTATATTTTGGAAGAACACATAAAGATAAAAATATACTTTAAAAATTATAAAATAGTGGGCTATTTTAGGGAGAGGAGAATGAGAGTAGGGATGAAAAGAAGTCAGCCTAAGAGTAGGTCCACGAAAAAACTGAAGGATGATAATATGCCATAAATTCATTAATATGATTATCCCAACAACTCTGTACCTAAGGTGAAAGACAAAGAGAGAGAGAGTGGAAAACCTTAAAAAAATAAAAAAACAAAACAAAAGAAGCCAAAGTTGAAAGACTTTTTTTTTTGCCTCCTTTGGCATCCAGGACTCTGGCAGGTGACTTAGGTCAAATTACTAGACAATCTCATTCAGGTCTTTGAATCTTGAAAAAGTGGCATGAAGATGCATGACAGTTTAGAAATTATTCATAACACAGTAGCATTGGCACTGAGAGTCCAATGGTGGCCAAGTTGACTGGTGCCAATGTCATTGGTGGCATCCTAACTAGACTACTCCTTGCTTGGGGTGTTCTGTTGCAAGAAATCCTTAATTTCAGACTGTTTTCTGACCCTGGATTTCAAGCTTTTTAGCTGATTCTGTCAGCAACCCAGTCTCTATCTTATAATTCGTTTTCTGCTTTGGTTAGCCAGAGAAGATTTTTCTTTAAAACCAGTCAGACGTGTTGGTATCTCAAAGTCCTATTTGGGTTCTAGAATGCAAATAGTTTCATCATCTGGCCTTAAGACCCCTTCATTCTTGTGTATTCTAGATAAAGCCAGTGTTTCGATTACAGGCATGAGCCTTTGCCGACACAGCAAATAAAACTAGCATGACAGATTCTAGGAATAAGGTTTAGAGTGGTATTGAATGGAATCAACATTTTATTTGTGTTAACTCAGTATTTTTGTATTGGCTTCCTCTTAGCCATTAAATTACTGTCCTTTAAATATTACCTCAATATTGAAGAAAAATATAGAGTTGTTAGAAAACATCTATTTTCTTGCTAGAAACAAGCAACAGATAATCAGTGCCACATTGCAATTTTCCTAAATAAAAAGTCATATATTGAAACTGGGCCCTAGCAGGTCCAGAAAGCACAGACAAAATGTATAAGCAGCAATTCAGATTTCCATAATATCTGATCTCAAGAGAAAATCATCCGTAATTTTATAATCCATATCAATGTTTTCATTCCATGAAATTTTCTGTCCTTCCTGAGGGATCTCTAGGTATTACATGTTGCTAGAAAGAAGTTGTTTGTCATAATGAACCATTAAATGACCCGAGTAAAAAGTAATTAATGACTTTGATGTGTCACTAATGTCCTGATGAGTATCTCATAAGCTGAATATCTGAAATTTTTCTTAAACCCATATGTAGGATACTGATTTCTATTATCCACATAGGGAACTAATATCTGGATTAGTCGTATTTTAGCCTGAGAACAAATGACTTCCTGGTCCTATTAATTAATAAGTTAATTACTACCAATTTGTTATCAAATAAATTTATTTGCTATTACAAGTACTTTAACAACTCACTATTTAGCCTTATAAACTACTGGGCCCATCCACCCCACCTCCATGATTATACTTGTGTATAGCAGCAACAAATATGACATATTTTCACATGTGGTTTTCCTTGTTTGAATTCTCAAAAATCTTATTCAAAGTAATAGGACAAGATTCACTATAATATTTCCCAGTAAAACTTAATCCACAAAAATACAGACTCTCAAACCAATTCAAAGGGTTTTACTGTTGTAGTTTTAACATTTCACAGTCTCGTTATAAGACTATCACATGGTTAGTATGGAGATTAGCATGAAGATGGAGGCCCAGTGCATGAGCTCCCTATAAGACTGGGATTTCAAATGAATCTCTTTTAACCAGACTGATACTACTAGCAAAAGTCTATACAATACTTATTTTAATTAAAAACTTCAACCTGACTGTTCAAGTTTTCTAGGCCATAACCTGTTTCTTCCAAAACAAATAGAAACCATGTTAAGACTTCTTAACAGTATTCATATTTTCAGAGAATCTGACTGGATATTTATTAGTGAAATAATTTTACTGGTTGTCATCATTTCATTTTTTTAAACAAATGAGATAACTCATTTAGTGAAAAAGAAAATTAATTTGTATTTAAGTTTAGGCATAGCACCATACTAGATTTGAATAAACAATAGAATTGACTTATTACCTAAGAAAAGAACAACAAATCAATAGGTAACCATATCCAAATAGCAGAAATTTAAAAGGGTAAGTTTTACTGTATTCTTATAAGTATGTGGTTAATTTTCTAATTCTTCTAATGTGTAAAGTAAAACAACCTGGGGCAAAATGTCTCAATTAGGATGACATTAGGGAAGGAAAGCAGGAAAATGGCTAAGCAAAGACAAAATATGATTTTAAATTTCAAATTAAATTTTAAATTCAAATACATAAGATAGAAATCTGTATAAATATAAAAGTGAATCTACATGATTGCATTACTTTTTTCCCAAAATAATCATGGTGGTTGCTCAATGAGTCCACTGGCACAAATCCAACAATGTGGACTTTTCTTCACCAAGGCTGATTTGGCTACCACCCCTGGTGACTGCCAAACCTGCTAAAAGTAGAGGCTGACACTGAGCTCCCAACACAGCAGTGCTCCTTAGGCGATCAGTTTGAGCTAGCTGTGATTGTCCTCACAGGGGTAGACACATATTCTAGACATGGGTTTGCTATTCTACCAAAAGTTCTTCTGGTAGTTAAAATGTAGTTAATATACAGCATGAAGAATTATACATCAGAAGACAGACAGCTGATGGACCTATTGCAATGAATGAATTAGATGAACACAGATAAAATATTCACACAATTCTTGTAAAATACTGAGGCTATAAAAGTAAAGGGAAAATGATTTTTCACAGAACCTACCTTGAGTTACTGCCAAGACCTAAATGTTCCAAAGGTGGCTTAAAACATTTGATGAACTCAAAGTACAGCCAGGTTGTGTAGTCCTTAAGTTTTTACTTCTTTATAGTTCTTCTTTAACAGCTTTTATATTTTTAAAATGGCATGACTTATTAATACTATGAGTTATTAGATATAAAATACTGAAGAGAATGTACCTGCTAACAGTTCCTGGAAATCCTAAATACAACTGCATAATAGCTATTAGAGAAATGAATTGGCTTAATCTGAGCCAATGCCAAAGCTAAAAGAGATAGCCAAAATATCTATAGTCTAGCAAGGAGATACATGCATAAGAAATAATGAGCAAAGAGATACCCATACTACTCACAGGAAGTCCCTGTTTTCCTGGTGGCCCAACTTTTCCAGGGTTTCCCGAAATGCCATCTGCTCCATGGTATCCTTGTATGCCTTTTGGTCCAGGTAGGCCTTGAAGTCCCTTGATAATTAAAAATTATTTGGATTGTAGAGATGCTGAAAAGATGTTAAGATGACAAATACTTTTTTATTTATTGAGTTGGAGAAGTTTACATTTTAATATTCTGTTCTAGGACAAATTTTCCTGTTTCCTGGATTCCTTAATGATTTAATATTTGGATTCAACAGATAACTTTAAAAGTTTAAAAGCCTTTAAACGTTCCCCAAACAAAAATGCCAAGCTAATCAGCAATTTACTGTGTAACTTTTTGGGCCTTAGTGTAATTCTCTGGTGTTTCTTATTGTGTCAACCAATATTTTATATAATTGTGGAGAAAAGATCAGCTATATGCACCCGTCATCTTAGGACAGAGGCTATCATTTCCCATCTGCCAAACCTTATATTGTGTTATTTTCCCGAGAAATAAATTATGGCTAATTAGTTGCCACTTTGAATCAGACAATTGCATGACTGAAGCAAGGTCTGAACATTTTGTTTCTACCCTTGGGCAACTGAATTTCATATTCAAGGATCTCTGATCTGAATGTGCTTATAATTTACATTCATTTTCTCTATTTTTTTTTTTCAAGCCAATACAGGTCACCCAAAGCAGGCATCTAATCCTTGGCTAGGGGACACCAGTAGAAGTCTTTGCTGAAGAGCCAGTCAACACTTTTATCTACCTGGTCAGGAGAGGAAACTGATGGTGAGGTAAAAGTTAATCTTTGTCTGTGATGAAAAGATTATTTTTTTTCTAAGACTTTTTATTTGTCTAGAGAATGAGAGGCTGAGTCCTCTAATTAAAATCTAGCTCATGCCATTTTAATTATGCTTGAAGATCTCTGGTCTTTGTCACCATTCATTTCATTATGATTTTAAGTTCTCTGTTTTTCAGTGGTTCACCGTCAGAAGCATGAGTCCACCAGGAGGACTTCATAACACAGGAAAATAGCATCCTTCAACTGAAGGGACTTATATTGAAACAGCAAGCTTGGGTTTGAGTTAATGGTCATATTTGTTCCCTCTGTGTTCCAGCATGGGTTTAAATTTTTTTTAAGACAATCTGATTTATCCAACATGATGACATAATTGGCCCCAAACTTTTCTGCTTGCTAAAGTTGCCAGTTCTATTTAGATAAGCAAGAAAGATGAAAGAGGCCTGTTACTTACAGGAATCCCAGCTTTCCCAGAAGGACCAGGAGCTCCTTTTTTCCCCTTATGACCCTAAAAATGGAAAGCACAGTTGTCAATTGACTGTAATAAACTTACTTAAACTGAAGCCATAGAAAAGAACACTGACACGTGGATGCTGCAGCAAGAACTAGCACGAACTAGTCGTATATCATTGAGGTTGCCATTTAATTTTCCTGGGAGTCAGCTTCTTCATCTGAAAATGAGAAACTTTGACAAGATCATCTAGTAATTTCCTTGTAGCTCTAAATTATATGATTTAAGAATTTAAATTGTACTTCTAAAAGGGACCTGAATAGATTATTTAATAAATGTCCCTACTTTCAGGAAGGGCCTTGATCTCCTTTTGAAAATGCTACCTATTTACTTAAACATTTAGTATCAGTAAATGTTATCAGTAAACATTTACTGAGTATCATGTATCAGGGACTCTGTCATGTGCTTGGAAGCCAAAGGCAAAGTTCCTCCTTGCAAGGCACTTACAATGTGGTAAGAGGAACATGAACTGATAGCCTAAAATGTGCTTCTCTGGAAGAACAGAGAAGAGCATACTTGTGATTCAAGGAAAAGATATTTATTTCCCACGGAACTGTTTGTTTTTCCATGTGTGAGATGTTTTAAATCATAATTGATTCAGCAGTAATGGGTCTGCCAGGATAGTTAGGAACATTGCTCTTACAAATCATGCCATTGTTCTGATGACATTCTAAAAGTATTTAAAGAAGAAAATGTGGAAAAGAGTGACTTGGTTCACAAATAAGAAAAAGAATCATGTTGTCATTACCAGACACATTTCTCAGAAATCATCATCAGTTCTCACAAACAGGATAATCCCACTAAAATGGGATGTTAAATCATTCAATTTTGAAGACAAATTGTGCTAAAGATTCAGTTTAACAACAACAACAGAGAAACAACTTCAAAAGATGTTACGTTTTTTGACAATGAGTTTAAAGATTTTATGAAGAAATAGTATGTTTTCACAGAGAAAAAGAGCATCTTCTCTAAGAGATAAAAATCCAACTTTTGCAGGATTTGATAATGGGGAGATATAAGGATCATGGATTGTACTTCCAACTTTGAAAACTATTGTACTTGTCTTAGAAGTCACTAATGCAAAATGTTTCTAAAGATGAGAAAACCAGAAAATGGGATAGTTGGTGACCTGGGTTTAATTAAAGTATATACATTTCTAGCGCATATGATCCCTATAAATAAAATATGTTTTTCCTAACCCAATAAAAAAGCAAAATAAACAAAGGCTATTTTAAATAGTGGAAAAAAGTTGTGATTTCAGTCTTCTTGAATACTTCCTAAATAGCATATGAACCATAATATGCAATTTATGTTAATCAGTGTGTTTTTTCCTTTACAGTATTTCTTTTTTATGCAACGAGATATACTGTTCTATACTTTCGATTGTTTCAAAATAGACTGTTTCCCTTGCTTTTGAATTTCAAAATAGCCAATTGAAACTCATGTGGGGTAACAGTTTGAAAAAAATATATTTTGCAGTTTCAAAATCATGTTTCTTAAACACAAAAAGCCTGATTTCTTAAATATTAAAAGTCTACCTTTGAGTTGAAAAACCAACGTTTGTTATTAAAGACTCAAATCATAAATTTAGTGCTATTAAAGGAACAATATTAAAATAATAATAATAATAATGAGTGAGATAATAATAATAATGTTGACAGAGAGTTTTCCCATGAAAGGGGATAAGGATCCTCAAGTCAGGGAAAGGGAAAAGAAGAAGCAAAAGAGAAGCAGGACTGTTAGACACTGACAGCAATCTCTGAAAAGAGCCCCTTGCCCCTCATCTTGCCCTTAGTCTTTTTTTCTCTTTTTTTTTTTGAGACACCCAGGCTGGAGTACAGTGGCTTGATCTCAGCTTACGGCAACCTCCACCTCCCAGGTTCAAGTGATTCTCCTGCCTCAGCCTCCCAAGTAGCTGGGATCACAGGCATGCACCACCACACCCAGCTAATCTTTGTATTTTTAGTAGAGACGGAGTTTCATCTTGTTGGCCAGGCTGGTCTCGAACTCCTAACCTCAGGTGATCTGCCTGCCTAGGCCTCCCAAAATGCTGGAATTACAGGCACAAGCCACCGTGCCTGGCCTGACCTTGAGTCTTTCTTAGGGTGGACAGAAATACTAATGCTCCCAGACAAGTTTGGGGATCTGGGCACAAAGATGATACCTAGGGAGACCAATGTCCTCATTGAGAAGTCTACATAAAATATATAGAGTAAAAGTCTCTGCCTGAGATGTCTAGGACAGTGGGATTAAGAATGTTTTTCTGAGTCCTCCAAGTACCCTGTATGGTATGGGGAGCAGAGAAGGTTATTTATATGTGGCCAAGAACAGAAGATGGCCCTGAGAGGCCTGAGGAGGTCTTGGACCTGAGATGAGCAAATAGCTGCACATGCCAGCATAGGTCAAAGTACTTCTGGCAGGAGGGCCAAGGTAGATGCCAACATGGTGAGATGATAGCAACTGTGGGCCAAAAGGGATGATGTGCATTTCAGGGGACACTAGTGTGAACAGATGATGACTGAAGACTAAACTTATTTTCCACCCGCCTTCCCTACCATCTGTAACTTCAAATTTGAGAAGAGAGTGATTGGGAAAACTGTAAATCAAATGTAGGATATTTGAGTGGATGGAGTTAAAGGCAGTCAATGGATTAGATTTACAGTACATATAAAACTGCACTTTCTTTTAGCCTGGCCAGCACTGAAAATATGTATAGTGGCCCATTTGAAATCAGATCCATTTTAAAAGACTTCTGTTCACTGGGACTGTGCTGGCTCACAGAATACTAGAGAACGTAGTCTAATTATTTTGATGAGGGAAATATTTTTTAATATGCAATGTTAACACAAACTCTTGTTTTTTGTTTGTTTGTTTAAATGAGGCTGAAGGACAGTTATCTAGATACTTCACTAGTTCTAACACTCTTTAAGAAGGCAGCTTTATAAAGCAAAATAGATTTAGAGAGGTAAGCAAAATTATTCTCTTTTTTAACCAAGAAATTTCAATTCATTGAAATCTGGAATTTTGTTTTGGGAGAACAAAGATTTTGGCTTGAGTCTTGGTCTTTGAGAGTCATTATAGGACAGTTAACTCACATTTGCATTACAAAAGTCTTTTAAAAAATGGTTCTTCAATTAGTTTTGGCTTGCTCTAAATTTTTCTTTATAGCTGCCCACAGTCTTATGCCCAATGAATGAATTGGTTGGTTAGGTTAAATTAATCATATTTTACTTAATTTTTAAAAGATTACAAGTAATAGGCTTCTGCATAATAACAGGAACTAGGAAATAATGTTTCTAGTGTTGCTTCTGTTGCTAATTAGTTCTGTGATTTTAGGTAACTCATAATCTCTCTGAGATTTTAATTTCTTCATCTGAAAATTGAGAGGGTTATCCAGATAATTTTAAAGGGCCATTTCCAAGTCTAAAAAATAAATTTAAAGCTTTGCAAAAACAAGATGACAGCAATTGGACATGACCCATCTGGCCACTGAAGGTATCCCTAGTGAATAAATACAGTCATTATTCTTGTAGCAATTAATACTATTTTAAATTCTAAGAGGCTTTTAAATGTGCCCTTGGGTTGTATGCCAGCATTACCCAAAGTAGGAAAGAACTAGCTCTCCTGGATTATACAGAATTTAAACTATGGCTTCTTAGCACCTTTTAGCTCCAACACACAGGGAGAGCTGACCACATAGGCTAGAGAGGCAGTTGACTAATAAGAGTATTTGATATTCATTAGCATAACTTTAACATATACTAATAAGCATCAGAAAATGTCTTACTCCCGAGATTTCTCAAGACGGAAAAAGAAAGCCTGTAAATATGAAAGTATTAATTGTAAAAAGTAGACATTTTAGGATCAAATGTTGGACAGAACTTGAATTCTTAGGCACTTACTACAAATGTAAGGAAGTAGCAGCAACAGTATTCTAGGTTCCCAGTGTTTTCCATGACTTTTTCCAATTTGGGTACTAAAAATTCTAAGTGAATGACTTACCTATCTTCTTTCTCTGCTTTTTTTTTCTTGTTTAGGCTTATCTTCAATAGGATATTTTTATTTATTAATATTATTTATTAGGGAACCTAACAGAAAGTTACCGAATAGATGCTAAGACTATTCAAAATGGGTTCTAGGTAAGTGAATGCCTATTTAACATATCTGATTCAATCCCATTTTATTACTTACTCCCATAAGTGGAAAACACAAGTATGGGTGAAGGCTGCTTAACAAATCAGGAGAAACACAATCTTGAAATCATCACTTTTTATCCATTCTCATCAAATTTATTATTAATAGTAGAGTGCATTTTCTTAAGAATTTAATTTGAAATCAATAGCATGTGAAGTCAGGATGCCTGAAAAACAGGGCAGCAATGTATAGAAGGTGCAAATGACAAAGTTGCTTGCTACGTAAGGTTGAGGCAATGTCTATCTGGCCACATGGAAAGAGAAGACTAAATTCAGTAAACCAACAGATTTTTAGTTTGCTTGATAAATATTTGATTTGCCTTATGAAAAAACAACTTTTAAATCAATTATGAGCCTGTGTCACATAGTCAAACTACTTTTTCCTCTCTTATCCTATGACAATGATTCTTTGCTTGGTCAAACTTTAGTAAGGCTCCTGAACCTTCTAGGCCCTCCGTGTACTTCCTTGTAAAATCCAGTTTTAGCAATGAACCCTGCCAAGTTGGTTTAGCAAGAACCTTCACCCTTGCTATCTGATGACTCTTGCTATTTGATATCTAACTGGGTTCCTCATCCTCTACCATCCCTCAGTTGATGTCTGATTATCCCACAGTTGATGTCTGATCACCTTGGCCCGTCTTCAGCAAAATTCTTGTTAGGTCAGTTTAACCAAAATTCCCCTTGCCCCTGGTGTTTCCTTTTAAGTAACTTTCCATTCATTCATACTCAATCTGCTCCTTTGTTATAAATTCCTACTTGCCTATGCTATATTTGGTGTTGAGTCCAATCTCTCTTCCCCACTGCAAAATCCCATTGCAGTGGTCACTGTACCTATCGTAATAGTCCTGAACAAAGTCTTCCT
Source organism: Rhinopithecus bieti (assembly GCF_001698545.2). Lineage (NCBI taxonomy): Eukaryota > Metazoa > Chordata > Mammalia > Primates > Cercopithecidae > Rhinopithecus > Rhinopithecus bieti. Next base: position 3,453,466 of record NW_016803692.1, on the reverse strand, counting down.
TACCATGCTTTAACAATTATCCATTTAATGATTTTCTCTTTAATGCTTTCTACAACAATCATATACGTTTGACTGATTTTTTTTTTTTTTACCTTATAATACTAGTTTTAAGGTTTGTTGGTATTTCTGTTTGAAACCTCAAGAAGATAGTATTAATTTGAGACAACTTAGGCAATTTTCACAAAGTTAGAATAGGCTTTTGGAAAAGAAAAATTTGGATAATAGTCAAAACAAATGACTCAAACAATAATTTTGTATTAGCACAATTACTGAAAAACACCCTATTTAGAGGCCCACAGTGATCCATATTCTACAGTGATAAATGATAATTTGAATTACAATAAATAGCAACTCCTTGTGCTCCTGCTTTCTAAAATTGCTAACAATAAATCTCAAATTGTCTTAAATAATTTCAACTTACTTCAGATCCTCTCTCTCCTTTTAGTCCTTGTTCACCCTGGTCACCTGGCTCGCCCTTTAGTAGAAACCAAAATAAAAATCACATATGAAGCGAGACCAAATAAGTTATATTAATGTTATTTTTTAGAAATAATGCTTTCAAACATACTGGGGGACCTTGTTGTCCAGTGGCACCTCTTAGTCCTGGTACACCCACATGGCCCTAGAAATAGAAAAGATTACATTATTAGAGTAAGTAGAGACATGTGACTTAAGAGAATAGGATACTATCACTTAAAATGGTAGCAAAGTGTTGCAAAGCTCAACTTAAATGTCATAGAGATTATGATTCTTCTTAGAAGTAGAAAAGAACATAATAGCTGTTGGATATTATGGTGACTGAGAACAACTTAGGGTTTTCCTTCCTTCCTTCCTTCCTTCCTTCCTTCCTTCTCTCTTTCTCTCTTTCTCTCTTTCTCTCTTTTCTTTCCTTCCTTCCTTCCTTCCTTCCTTCCTTCCTTCCTTCCTTCCTTCCTTCCTTCCTTTCTTCCTTCTTTCTTTCTTTCTTTCTTTCTTTCTTTCTTTCTTTCTTTCTTTCTTTCTTTCTTTCTTTCTCTCTCTCTTTCTTTCTTTTTCTTTCTTTCTTGTGAACTAACATAGCTTGTGAATTAACATAGCAGGTTGAATGGTGGCCTCCCAAATGTGTGTCTATGTCCTAATCCCCAGAACCTGTGAATGTGATCTTGTTTGGAAAAAGGGTCTTTGCAGATGTCATTAACTTAAGGATCTCAAGATAAGATTATCCTGGATTATCCATGTGGGCCCTAAATCCGCTAAAGAGCATAAGTGACACAGAGGTACACTGAAACAGACAACAGAGGAGAAGGCCAGGTGAAAACACAGGCAGAGACTGGGGAGAGGCAGTCCTAGGAATGCTGACAGCCACCAGAAACTGGAGGAGGCAGGAGTGTGGCCCTAGAGCCTCTAGAGGGAGTGTGACCCTGTTGATCCCTTGAGTTTGGATTTCTGGTCTCTAGAACTGAGAAAATTACATACCTATTGTTGTATACATTTCTTTTTCAATCTCTTCCTTCTCTGAAAGTGTACTATGGTCTCCATTTTTACAAACTAAATTCATAATTATTTGGACGGTAGATTTACTGGGCTGAAGACTGGGAGCAGTCACTGGGAGGTATTACTATAATACCAAGAAACACCACATGACTGACATTCGGCAATCCATCATCACCTTAATTCTCTTAAGAAGGAATGCTGGCCTACCACATTTCCCTTTTCAAGTGTGTAAACAGAAACTAGCAACAACCCAGAAGCATGTCAGATGAGAGTTACACAGGAAGAATTCTGCATGTAATCTCTTTTATCCCTTTTCCTACTGTTCTACTAAATCAGATTTCTTTCTTCCTATTTTCTGTATATTACAGAAAGAATGCCTTACGAAAGAGTTATCAGTCCCATCTCCTGGGCTAGAAGATGAGATTGCATACATAGGTTAACAATATTTATTCTTACAGAAAAGTTAATTGAAGGCTTCTTTGTTTGCATTCTGAGGCAAATGTTTTTGGTTTAAGTGTCAACTTCCTGATAAAGGAAATGAAACCTGTTTAAGGAAGTGAACAGTGGCAAGAGAGAAAGGCTAGTCTGGAAAGCTTCTATATAGCACATGGCCACACTAAAGTAGAAACCACGATCACACATGACCCTTAGCAAAACATGAGCACAGCCAGCAATTAACAGAATCTGGCCAATCAAGGGGGAGTGTGGTATAAGTAAATATGACTACTTGAAGGTCACTTATCAAACAGGATTCAGGAAGGAAGTGGCTGGTGAATAGCTGGAGCTGAAGTGAGAGTGAGAATATGAGCAAACTACAAAACTCGAAACTATCATGCCAAATTATGGCTTTTCCACCATCCCTGTATGTAGTTTTACAGAAATATTTTCAGAATGATCATAGAATAGCCAACTGCCTCTCCTGGCTTTGTGAAGTATGAATGTAAATCTCACCAAGACAAACCTGCATTCTAAGAGTTTCATTAAAACTACTTTGGTCCATTCTATCACTCCAAAAATTGATTATGACCATTTTTTTGTAATTGTAAAAATCCAATATGCCATAGAAAATGTTATTACAAAATTATGCAGGAGAGGTTATGGAAAGTGATGGAATTTGTCAGATAATATTAGTGGCGGGATGAGTTGAATGGCCAAAGGAACTTACAAAACATTTTATAAGAGAAATGGTAAGTTCAATCTTGAAGAATGAGTGTTCCGGGCAGTAAAGTGAGGACATTCTGGCAAGGAACAGCATGGCAAATAAAGGGATGCATCTGACAGAACATGTTAGACAGAAAATGGATCTGAGAGGGCTATGACTGGAGACAGGGAGTCTAGTTGGGAAGCTATTGAAATAATTTTGGCAAAAAATGATGAGAGCCTGAACTAAAGTAGGACAAAGTAGCTAGATCCCAGAAACATTTAAGAACCAAAAGAAGTGGCTGACTGTGAGAGATGAGTAGGGGTATGGGGAAGAAAAAGAGATTCATAGAGATAGAGTGAGTGAGTGAGAGAAAGAGAGATTGAGAGAGAGAGACAGACAGAGAGAGGGAGAGAGAGAAAGAGACAGGGAGAGGGAGGGAGAGAGAGAGAGAGAGAGAGAGAGACAGAGGATTCATCTACTGGCTTAGACATCTAAATGGCTGGTGATACTATTCACTGAACCGAGGACATAACAAGAGGAAGATCAGATCAAATTTGGAAAGGATGAGGTACTATGGTTTGGCACTTATTGAGTTTGAGGTGCCTGTGATGATGTCTAACAGCTATTTAGATATGTATGTCTGATGCTAAGGAGTAAAGGCCAAGTTGGGATTTAGTTATTTTATTGTGTGTAAAAATTCTATGACTATTGCCAACCTGCTCCCACTTCCCCCGCAAAAAGAACTTTGAGATGCAATATAATTTATTCAAAGTATTTCTGGGACTTCATCTCTCCTAAGTTTAACTTCAGTTAATCTTGGATATTTATGTTTCCATTTATACCTTTAAGTAAAATGTTTCCATTTATACCTTTAAAAAGTGACTGTTGCCAGGATAATACATTTATTCCCTCCATGTCCTCTGGCTCTCAAGCTCTCCCCTCAAATAAATTTATCTTGATCTATGTGATATATAGTTTTAGTTTGCAGGATGACAGCTATAATTGTTTTTCCTTTTATGAAATAACATGAAATAACTACATATTTTATAGCTAAAATTCACTAAGTTTATTTTTATACTGATTAAATGTTCTTATTCCCCATGCTTTTTATGTATATGATGTCCATGGGGACAGAGATTGTGCCTGGGATGTCCAATGTAATATCCATGGCCCCTAGCTCGTCTCCTGGCCCATGGCAGACACTCAAATACAAGCTTAATAACGAGAGACATAGTTTTTGTTTCTTTTTGCTGTTGTTGTTGTTGTTTTTTGTTAGATGGAGTCTTGCTCTGTTGCCAGGCTGGAGTGCGGTGGCACAATATTGGCTTATTGCAACTCTGCCTCCCAGGTTCAAGTGATTCTCCCTCCTCAGCCTCCCAAGTAGCTGGGACTACAGGTGAGTGCCACCACACCCAGCTAATTTTTTGTATTTTAGTAGAGATGAGGTTTCACCATGTTGGCCAGGATGGTCTTGATCTCCTGACCCCATGATCTGCCCACCTTGGTCTCCCAAAGTGCTAGGATTACAGGCGTGAGCCACTGTGCCTGGCCCAGGGACACGGTTTTTAGAAATGTTATCATACAAAACACATAAAGTGTGTCAGTACAAGTAAGTATTCATTAATAATAATGAGCAGGACCCTTGACTTTGGTCAAAGATGTTTGCGAGTATAAACATTTTTTTTTTTTAAAGCCAGGTGATTATTCAGTCATAAAGAGAATAAAACATTGATATATTTTATAACATGGATGAACTTTTTAAACATTACGCTAAGTGAAAGAGGCCAGACACAAAAGGCTGTATGTTGTATGATTCTATTTATATGAAATATCCGGAATACACAAATCCAGAGACAAAGAGAAAAGTGGTTTCCAGGGTCTCAGGGGAATAGGGGGTGACTGCTTGATGGGTATGGGGCTTGCTTTTGGAAGTGTTGAAAATGTTTGGAACTATACAATGGTGATGGTTTCACATGATGGAGTTCAAGACACACTACCCCAAAATATGGCATCTTGGAATATTGAATATTTTAAGCTGAAGGAATCTGAGGGATAGCATGTGCAGAAAGGACTTTCTTACCTTCCTTTGATGCAGGTCATAAGACACTCATGTGAGAGGTGCCCTCCCTATACGTGGAGGAAAAGAGCATCCTTATCTCCAAAACCGAAGGGACACAGAGAATAATCTGAATGAACAGTCCTTGCTCAGTTTTCCCCAGTTTACTAATCTTAGCTCATACCTTTGGCCTATTACATTCTTCCAAGACTTCCTCATCAAATCTAGCATAAAAACATTCAGGTTTAACTGTTTCTTTGGAGCTTTATTTTTTTACAAAGGCTTCCACATTACATAAAATTTATATGAAATTAATCTGTATGCTTTTCTCTTGTCAATCTGCCTTTTGTCACAGGGTCCCCAGCCAAGAATTCAGAAGGATAGAAGAAAAGATATTTTCCTCCACTGCACACAGTGTGAATGTGCTAAATGTCACTGAGTTGTAAAGTTTAAAATGGTTAAAATGGTAAATTTTACATTACATGTATTTTATCCTAATAAAGAAGCTTGGTGATAATGCTAACCATCAGTTTAGCAGAGGGAAATCAGCGTAGACAATATCCATATAGAAAAGTAAACATTTTAAAATACCAGCTGAAGCTATAACAAGATAACCTAATTCTAAATAAAGCACGGTTCCTCTGTATAAATCAAACTTGTGCTAGGAGAAAACTTGGCAAGGGAGAAAGTTGGATATTTCATGATTCTGAGCTAAGCAATACAAGTAGCATGGTTGTCTGGCACAAGATGGCTAAGTGTTTAGCATAGAATCACCAATACATAAAACGATCCCTAAAGACTAAGGACTTAGGAAGAAATAAGACAGAAAGGAAGACATGGATCAAACTAGTTTATAAAACATCTACAGTTGAAAACTTAATCAGGGGTATACAAGCAAAGGGAAGGAGAAGTAGATTAGACAGTGAACCTAGGGAAAAGTGAATGACTGTCCAGAATAACGCTGGCAGGGCTTTTCTTCAGCTAGCCAAGTGTGGAAATTCTTGTCTCCTTTCAAGCGAATAGTTAACTGCTCATTTGCTGGTAAATATACTGATTTAGCTACTGAATGTTCTGTAGCTGGTAGAAGCCAAAATGAGATATTGCAAGAACCTGGTTTTCCTGAGACTGTGTGAGGAAGTCACGCACAGAAAAAGCTGAGGAACTTTAAGAGGCTTCTCAAATTATGCTGGAAGCAGTTGGGTTGGCTTCTCAACTCAGAGAAAATTAAATTTCAAATAAATCCACTTAATTCCTTGGGTTAGGAAATACTTGTAGATACAAATGTTATGTAAATTGGAAACAGAACACATATAACCTGCTAAAAATGTTTCTTTGAAAACAGAAAAACAAATGGTAATCGCAACAATTTCAGAAACATTTAGAACTATTCTCAACATCTGCTTCAAAGAGAGTTTTAGGGAGTGAAAGTTAATTTTTCAGATTCCTCTGGCTTGAGAAAAATCAACTTATTAATGACAGTTATCTATCTATCATCTTGTCCATTTAGTTTGGGTAATATAAATCTGCATTTCAGACATGACCACAGAAATATTACCTTGACAGAGAGATGTATCAGATCAATTAACTCATCAATTCATTATTAAAACTTATTATGTACAGGGATTAGAACTAGACACTGCACAAGAAAGAAAGAAGACATATGCAAAGTGGAGGAGCTAAGACACCTATACATTAAAAATAATTAGCAAAAAAAGAATAGCAACAGAAGATTGTAAAATGTTTGTGTTGAATGACTTAAATAAATAATACTATTACAGGACTATAGGAGAGAGCAAGATTACCGTTAGTGGGTCAGGGGAAAAGGAAACTTGAGTGAAATTATAAAGGATTTACATAAGCAAAGATTACATAATATTACAGGCAAATAGAAAATGCTATGAGCAAAGGAATAAGACAGGAACAGTAGGGAGACAGGAGACAACCTCTAACTCTGTAAAGCAATTGACAATGTAAATAGAGAGGGAAGAGATATAAGGCAGGAATACAGAACATCCTCAAAACAAATGTGATTCTAAAAAATGACTTAATTCTACACACAGTCTAATTTTAGCTAAGTTGGTCATATAATATCCATCTCAGGAATGGAAGAGGGTAATAATTGACTTAAGCCTTGAGAATATAAAGGTATTTAGCCATCTATTTGACACCTCTTTATTGAATTCCTACTATATACCAGGAACTTTGTGTTCTAGAAACTGGGGGTATAATGATGAAAACGAGAGACAAGATTTTATTCTCATGGATCCTACATTTTGGTGGAGGAAGACAAACAATAAACAAAGAAACGAATATATTTAAAAGGTGACAAGATGATATAGCACAAAATGTCATGAAGGAAGTTGAGTATTATGGTCCAGAGTGATTGATTGTTCTAGATCTATTTTAGATAGGGCAGTTAGAGAAGGCCTCTCAGGGGTAACATGAGATCTGAATGATGAGAAAAAGCAGAAGTGGGAAAAGACAAAGATGATTCTAGGAAGGAGGAACAGAACGTAGAAAGACGTTTCTTCTAGGATTAAAAACATAAGACATTACTAATTATCTCAATAATGCTTATTTTCACTTGAAATGGAATAGAAACACAGAGGACCCTATTTAAATTCAGAAGTAAGGGGTATAACTTGCAATTACCTTATATCCCTCTGCTCCAGGCTCTCCTCTCTCTCCTTGTTCCCCCACTGGACCCTACAGAGACCACACACAAAACAGTTTTACAGCTGGATCAAAGTATATGTGAATGCAGGTGATAAGATTAATGTGGTTTATTCTTTTGTCAAAAATAAAAAACCAAATATACGATTTGTTTAGTTCTATTAAATAATTTCAAAATATTGAATTTCAATCAAACCAAGAACAACATAAAAATACACCAACCATTGAATTATATAAAGAAAAATCTCATAATGAATCTACTAGGAAAGATATTGAAAAATGCAACCCAATAAAAATATGAATATTTTCACCAAGTGTGGTGGCTCACAGCTATAGTCCCAGCACTTTTGTAGGCTGAGGCAGGAGGATCCCTTGAGCCCAGGAGTTTGAGACCAGCCTGGGCAATAAAGTGAGACCCTGTCTCTACAAATAATTTGAAAATTAGCCAGGCATGGTGGTATGTGATTATAGTCCCAGCTACTTGGGAGGCTGAAGCAGAGGGATCACTTGAGCCCAGGAGGTCGAGGTTGCCGTGAGTCATGTTTGCACCACTGCTCTCCAGCCTGGGCAACAGAGTGAGACTCTGTCTCAGACAACAACAACAACAACAACAACAACAACAGCAACAGCAACAGCAACAGCAAAACAACAAAATGTTTCAATTAGTACAGTATGTTATAAATGATACTGGAATAACTTATGCTTTTACTAAATTTTTAAATGACTGAAAAAGATTTAAGCAGGACAGTTCAGTACATAATTCCATTAATTACAAAAGATTATGTTTGAGTGATCTTTTAAAAGGTATTTATACAGTAAATCCTACTTTACCATTCTTCATGAAAAAGTCTACTGTTGGCTGGGTGTGTTAGCTCATGCCTGTAATCCCAGCACTTTGGGAGGCTGAGGTAGGAGAATCGCTTGAGCTCAAGGGTTTGAGACCAGCCTAGGCAACAGAGTGAGACTCTGTCTCTAAAAAAAATTAAAAAATAATAAATAAAAATTAGCTGGCCCTGGTGGCATGAGCCTGCAGTCCCAGCTACTTGGGAGGTAGGAGGATCACTTAGCCCAGGTGTTTGAGGCTGCAGTGAACCAGCACTCCAGCCTGGGCAACAGACGGAGACACAGTCTCAGAATAAAAGTCTATTGTTTAATCTGTGAAATTTTTAATTTAACCTAAAAAGTACACTTATTAATTTTAATACTTAAGCCAAAAATTATCTAATAAACTCAGACCTACTTTTCCTGAACATTTCTAATAGAAAATCTTTAATATAATAAATCATCAAATTATCTACTATAAAATGAAATAGAAATATCAGCACCCACTAGGACCCACCATCTGAACAAAAACTTATATTGAAATTAATTGGAAAAACGTAGGATTTATTATAGAGCACTAATTGACAAATTTTAACTTATTCTTATGTGGACAAAGGTAAGAGACATAATGTCAATACTACAATCTCTGACTCTGCTTTAATTATTTAGAATCTTTGTGGTTTAAGTTTCATGCCTGTCCCATGTCTACTGGATAAAACTACTATTGCTATGCTAGACTTTTAATATATTTATTACATTTTAGCTGACATTCTTCGATCCTGGCATACCTAAATCTGGGAAAAACAACCATTACTATACTCCCTTTGCCAAGTTTTTTCCATTTGCTTTAAGTTTTTACATTATTTCCTTATATTTCCCTCTCTTAGTGGTTTAGAGAGATTAAAATATTATTTGATAAAGAAACTTACATATTCTTTTAGATGTCTATATACCTATTGCCTCTATATGAGATGCCTTGATTTAATCAGAAAATATTAGAATCTTTCTTGTCCATTTCTAAAACAAAGTATAACTTTCAGCCATCTCCAAAGAGTCAGGTCAAAATATCAGGAGTGACTACATATTCTGATCCTTGTGCCTTAGGATTCTTTTTCTCTATGTAATACTATGTGAGAAATGGAAAATACAGCCAATTATATAATATTTGTTTCTATGAACTAAGACTTTTCATTTAATTCATTTAATTTACATATGGTCTTTAGACATTGTTTTAGTCAAACATGAACACAGAGACAGTTATTCAGATAATCAAAGCTGTAATAGCTACTTTTTAGAAACCATGGTTATAGTTAGTCCTTAAAATGTTTAATAAGAAGTCTACAGATCAGTAATCTTTAAAGGTTATTGGTTCTAATAACTCAGTAAAGGGGTTTTGAAATCACTTGGCAACAGTGTGTAAACTGTTATAAGAAGTACATAGATAAGATTTTTTTAATATTTAGAAATAAATCTGAAAGTGATAATTAAAGAAATATGTACCCTAAAATGTCTAGAGTATATAAGTTTTCTGATAATCTTTATAAAAGTTGCTATCATGCCTTCAATTCAGAAAGTTAGATTTGGGAAGTCACTGTATGAACCCTATATATTATGCTAAAATATGACCTGCATATTTTTCATATTAAAGATTTTAATATCATTTAAATTTTGTGACCATAAATATCACTCTCCTATCAAATCATGTGATAAAACTAACAAAAGAAAACTCTTTGAAGAGATGTAATTGGTGTTGTGAATCTATTGTATAATTATATTTTATCTTGAATAACCAGAATTATTTCAGAAAAAGACCTACTGGTTCACCTCGAGGCCCAGGTGGTCCTAGGACTGTGCTATCCTCTCCTGGGTAGCCCTAAAATGAAATAAAGATTTATAAATAAAATTCAATAAATAAAATAAACTTCAAAAATACACAACCTATTACTTTTAAATATATTAGGAAATGCATTTGATTTTATCTTTTTTAAGTGGAAAACTTTGATGTAAGAAACTAGGCATATGGTATTTTATACAGAGTTGTAATTTGTACAGGATTCTTCTTGGAAGTATCAGTCTCCTTTAATTACATAAGAAGCAGCTCAGAACTTTTCTTAAAGTGTCAGGTTTCAATGATACCATAAATTAAGATTACTGCTGTAGTTATTCCTAAATCATCAAAAAATTTTAATCTTTAATATAAATGAGACAGGTGCGGTGGTATGCAACTGGGGTGGGAGGATTGCTTGATTGGTTTGAATCCAACCCGGGCAACAGTCAAGATCGCTTGATCCTGACTCCTGCCCCAAAGACTTTAATATAAATGTACTAAAATTAATCATTTAATCTAGAGCCTTACAATTTCTTTAAATAATTAATTTTACTCTTTACCCAAATATTTTCACATATATTCGCATCTTCAGGCTCAGTCCTTTGAAACAAGCCCCATGGAAGATATTTTAATAATTATTTAAATATTTTAGCCTCCTGATATTATTTTTTCTTCCGGAATTAGTAAAAATTCAGCTTTAGAAAAGTGCATTCCTTTATTCCTTGAAAAATTTATCGCTTGAAAAATTTTCCATGGCAGTCTTCAGGAATAAATCATGACTCAATGTTTAACTCAGGATTAAAAAGCAATAACACACAAACCTTTTCCCTTTAGGTCCTGGCAATCCAGAGAGTCGGTTGACCCTGATGCCCTACAACAAGGACAAGTAGACATTAACATGCTCTAACTAGGTATTAGATAGGTACATCTGAAATGAAAAAATAAGGATTCTTCCCGTCTGGGAGGATGGAGCCTAAAATAATGTTAGAAATGGTAATCCGAGAGAATTCATGTAATTTGCATATTTGGATATCGATCTTAATAAAAATGGTTTCATGTGAATATATTCTTTCAGTTATAAATACTTACTCTGTATCTCTGGAATTCTGGTTCTCCATGCAGGTCCCATCCCATCCTAAATGTCCCTAAAAACAAGTAAAATATTAATGGAAGAGGGGAAAGTAGAGAATTGTCTAAATCATAGAGCTTGTACTCCCCTAATTATTTTAAATTGTTGCCTTAGATTTTTCACGGTTGAAATTTACCCTAGTTTGAAGTAGGAAAGCCCAAAAATAACACCCCAACTTTTGAGTCTATTTTTTTTTTCCTGAAACAAACAAAAAGTTCTGTAAACAAATGTCTTTTTGGTTTACTTCTGATAATAGAACATCCCTTAATCATATTTAAAAAATACTTTCAGTTGTCAGAATCCGTTGGCTGGTCCGCGCTAACGAATTATTGGAAATCGTGGTTTAGCATCTGTCAAAAGCCTTGTGCCAGAATGTGGTCAGCTGATATTAGACGAGTGCAAAAACTGAGAGTTTTTTGACCATTGTCACTAACAGGAGCCAGAACCCATACTCCACATTTTTACTTTCAGATGGCTTTGATGAATATGTTTAAGTCCGCTGGTCAAAAAGTTAATTAAAGGAAATGGTTTGAGCAACTTTACATGTCCATAGTAACTGCCTATATTACTCTTAGTATGCAAATTTTGTAGATGGTGAAACCATCTAATAAAGACAATCAGCAAATGGCCTTAGCCTACTGAATAGATTAGCTCACTGAAAAAGTAAAAAAAAAAAAAAAAAAAAAAAAAAAAAAAAAAACCGAAAGAAGTCCTATATTTCAATATTATCAAAAGATTCCATATTGACTCTCCTATTTGACTCTCAAAACAAATAGAAGATGAGAAAATTAAGGCACAGAATAGGTATGTGACTTGCCAAATATCATACTAGAACTAAGTCTCTTGATTCTGCATATATAGTATTTCCCATTTAATCATACTGCTTCACTGTATTTGATGATTTCTTTAAACTCCCAGCTCTAAAAAAGTTCACATTGCAACTATTAACCATTGATCAGTAAATTTAGACTCATTCAGTTAAGAACAAGTTTCAGTCTAAAAAAGGAACTGCACAAAATTAATTTTAAAACATTAATAAGAATTCAGCCATTACCTAGGTGAATAATCTAGAATAGAATGTAACCACTCACTATTCATTAGCTCAAGATGGCTGAATGACATATGCTTGTTTCAATAGTCCCATTCAACAAAAAAGAGAGAGAAAAAATAAAGGTTTTTATTTGTAATAACAATACTGGAAAATAAGTAAACATCATCAGTGGACCAAAATTTTGTAATCTGAGACAGAAAATTAGTGCTGAAAACATACAAAGAAAAAAATTGTTGCAGATGTCCAAATAGTCTCAAGGAAATTTCAAATGCTGAAATCAAGACATTGAAGGGGCAAGACAGGTTCAGGTGAACTAACTGGGGAAAGGAGTCAGATATTCCTATTCTACTTGTGCTGGGTAACTGATGGTAGCATTTGCCTAGAAGATAAGTGAATGAATGTGGAAACTGTTGCACAAAAAGCAGGCAATGCTAAAGGCTGCTGCTGACTCCAAGTGACTCTAAAGCCAATAAAACAAGAAATAAAATGTGCAATTCATAAAAGAAAAAATGAACCTTAATGTACCTAAAATATGTATGCAAAATATGTAACCTTCCAAAAATAAGCAGGTAGAAAACATGATAAGCAGACCTCAAACTCTGTTTTGAGAAATCAATGACTCAAATAGCAAGAAAAAAAAGCAGTAAGAAAACTAGAAGGATTTAAGTAGCTTAGCTAACAACTTGATTTAACAGAAATACTTAGGACTGTTTATTAGCCCCAAAAAACAAAAAGAAAGAAAGAAAAGAAGCGAGAAAAGGAATGCATAATCTTTTGACAAAACTTGAGTATATTAGGCCTCAAAGAAGATTTTAGTAAATTTCCTCAAAGCGGAAATCATATAGGTCACATCCTCTGGCTATAATGCAATGTAATTAAAATGAGCAATAAAATTAAAATCTACTTAAAAGAAAGATCCTTTAAGATAACTCTTATTTAGAAGAAAATAAAATCTGAAATTGCAAGCTATTTATAAGTAAATGATGGTAAAAACACAAACATAAAAATATGGGAATATGGCCAAAGTGGCATTCAAAAGGAAACAAGTAGCTTCATAATGTATTTATTAAATAAATTACATAAACGGGCCAGACATTTAATTCAAGAAGAGATTAATATTAAAGCATAAATTAGCGAATCAGAAAACCATTTTAAAAAGTTGAGTGAAAAACCAAGTAGACACTTTGAACTGACTAGTAAAATAGCAAAATATTTGGCAAATCTGATCACGGTAAAGAGTAGACACGATAAAACAACATTAGAAACAAGAAGGACACAACCACGGGAAAAACATTTAATTATAAGGAAATAGTAATTTCAAGTTTCACTTACTAAATATGAAAATCTAGATGAAATAGATAATTTTAAGAAAATTTCAAAAATTTGTTCCAGAAGATACAAAATTTGAAAAGAAAGCCAAAGATCTACTGCTAATAAAATAACAATCGGCTCAGATTGTTTTAATAGCAAGTTTTATAAAACCTTTGAAGAACAGACACAATATCTATGTCCCATACTGTTACAGAGCACAGAAAATACGAAAATTTATCAACCCATTTTATAGGACTTGCTTAACACTTATACCTAAATCCAATTAGTGATAGTAAACATTAGAAAAAAGATGGAATGAAGAACGATGGAATGAAGAAATAGGCCTACTTTGCTTACAAATACAAATGCAAAACTTTTAAGGTAAACTAAATTCAATAAGCTAAACTACAACTATTAAATAAAATGTTAAAAAATGAAATTCATTTGCATTAAAATAATAATATAATTATACTTAAGATTTATCCTAGGAACTCATAGTTGATTCAACTTTTGGAAATCTACTAATGAATTTTCTTATATTTACAAACAAAGGAGAGAAAGCATGGGATTATCTAAACAAATATTGTAAAAGGATTTGATAAAATTCAACATCTACTCTTGGTCAAAACTCTCATTTAAGAACGAAAAGAAATTTCTTTAAACAAATAAATGGTATATCTAAAAAACAACTGTAAACAACACTTGACATTATAAGCATTAGAAGCATTTTCACTAAAGACAGGCCCAAAAGACAAGATTTTCTTCATCATGACTTCTATTCACTGCTATAGTAGAAGTTCTAATCAATGTAGCAATTCAGACAAGCAAATAAGGGGAGGCAATATTATTTACCTAAAGAATCCCTATGAGAATCATCTACATTCGCTAAAGTGGATATAAGATCAAAATATAAAAGCACCAACAGCACTACTAAGTTGATGTAACAGAAAAAGGATTATATTAACACTGAGAATAAAACTCAAAAGCAAAGCAAAACAAAAACAAAACAAAAAACAAAATACTAAGAATAAACTTAACAAGAAAGATTAAAGAACAGAGATAAGGGAAATATTTTATTGATGAATATGTAAGCAGATATGAGTAAATAAAAAGACATAAGGTGTTTGTAGAAAGATTCAGCATTGAAGGAAATTGAAAGTTCACATGAAAGAGGAGATCATAACAAGAGCCAAACATTCTTGTAAAATGAATTATGAAGTATTTGCCCTAACAGAAAGTATCACAATAGTATAGTAAGTAAAAGAGCGTGGTATTGACCCAGAAATAGACTACTAGATTCAGAGAATAAAGTAGAATAAGAACAGACCAATGAATATTTGAGAATTTAGTTTATGGTAAGGGAAGCATTTCAAAAAAGCAGAAAACAGACTGACCACTCAATAAATGGAATTGGAACAACTGTCTGTAAGTTTGGAAAAAATAAAATTAGTCTTCTACACCTTACATGAAAAAAAACCCACAAAATCCATAAAACCTCCATATGTCTTAAAGAGTTAAGGGTAAAAATAAAGTTATAAAAGTATTAGAAGAATATGGAAGAATATTCTTATATACTTTAGGTAGGGAAGGCATTTCTAATAAAATAAAACACAGAAACTACAAGGGAAAAGACTGACAAGTTTGACTATATAAAAATTAAAATGATCTATACAGCAAAGGATATATAAAATTAAAAGATAAATTACAGAAAGGAAAATATTTGTAATATATTTTGTAACATATTTAACAAAAATATGTTAATTTTTTAAGTATATAAGGAGTGATTGCAAATCAATAAGAAAAAGGTAACAATTCAATGTGCAGTATATATGAACAGGCAACTTCCATAAGAAAAAAGTGCAATTGGGAAAGTGTAAATAGAAAAAATGCAATACACATTCTCACTTATCAGATTGGCAAACATCAAAAGAAGTGATATGAAATGCTGATGGTGGGAGTGTAAATTTGGTGAAACCTCTTGGGAAGGTAGATTGGGAACATGTCAAATTTAAAAATTAATAATATTATAAAATGTTTTTGTACACAGGTCAAAGACAGAGAAATGCTAGTAATTTAAATAAAAGAAAGTAAGAAAGGCCTAGATCACAGTAAGGAATGAAATACCGAAAATGAGCCTGAGGCAAACTTTCCTCAGGCAACAAATGGATTATGCAATGATCTCTAAAAAGCCTTAGTGAAGTCTAGTACTTGTGACATTTAAATGGAGACTACACTAAATGGAAATACACATGCATTTTGTAAAAAAGCTTATGAAACAGAAGACTCAATTAGATAATCTTTTAAATATTTTGCATCTCTTTCATGCTGTGACTTTCAGAACAGGTCTAAATATATTTGCAATACAATTCAGCTAATATATGAGTTCATAAGTATCATGCCATACTTGTTCCTAACATCATGCAAAGTTCCTGAGAAAGATTGAAGATAAAATTAGATGTTAGATTTATCACAATTGGTTAGAAAAATAATATCCAGATAAAGTAGGTTTGTTTCCAACCAGAGAAAGAAAATCCGTTTCAAGTAAACCTGATTTTCAAAGCAATTTGTCAACCATGACAGCATAGTTTTATACAGATACTAAATCCCAATTTTAAGTGCTGGCCATATAAAATTTCCTACTTTGGTTAGGAGTTATAATCTTATTTTTTAAAACCTCATTTCATATTTTATTTCCATTTTCATTTTTTTTTTCTCTTTCCTTTTTCGTGTCCAGAAACCACTAAGCCATTTAAGTACTGTGGAATGCTTACAATTCTCCACATCCCATGGAGGTAGATTATTTTCAATGGAACTATTGCCTTCTCTGTAAAGCTAATCAAGGGATGAAACTTTAAGGGCATGGATACATTTCTTTCCCATCCACAGTGACTCACTTCTGGAAGCAAATCAAATACTGACCACAGCACCTCTAGTTCCTCTGGCACCCTTAGGACCACTTTTCCCAATTTTTCCAGGAGAACCTCTGCTTCCAACTTCTCCTGTGGGTCCTATTTGTCCTTTATCACCCTGTGGATGACATTATTAAGAGAGAAATGTAAGAAAAAAATTTATACTTAGATTAATTAACTATATCATATTCCTGAATAGCTCCTGAGGAATATTTGGTTAACAGTATTACAGACCACCACTAACAATAATAACATGCCATCACCACATAAGTTATTTTAAAAAATAAAAGTAATTTTGGAAAAAGATAAAAAAAATTTTTGACCATACAAGCAGGGGCTATCTGGTGCTCATGCTGAATTCCAGATAACCATTTTTTTTTAACTTTCGAATTTTGCTATATATGTATGTAAATATGCATGTATGTATTGTTACTATAAGAAATCATAAGGTCTTTGAAAAGTCTGTTTCTATAGAGAATTTCAATGCAACAAGGTCTGTTCAATACAAAAAGAGCTCCAGTGTGCAGTTCTGTACATTCAGGATCATCACTCATTGGCCTGGAGTGTGCCTTGAAAAATCTGTAACATTTTTACATCATTTTACATCTTTCTGAAAACTAATTGTCTTCTGCTTTCTATTAGACAAACTGACCTTTCTTTTTTGTTGTTGTTGTTTTTTGAGACTCAGTCTCACTCTATCACCTAGGCTGGAGTGCAGTGGTGTGATCTCGGCTCACTGCAACCTCTGCCCCCCAAGTTCAAGCAATTCTCCTGCCTCAGCCTCCCAAGTAGCTGGGATTACAGGTGCCCGCCACCATGCCTGGCTAATTTTTCTGTATTTTTAGTAGAGACAGGGTTTCACCATGTTGGCCAGGCTGGTTTTGATCTCCTGACCTCAAGTGATCCTTCCACCTTGGCCTCCCAAAGTGCTGGGATTACAGGTGTGAGCCACCACACCCGGCCGACAAACTGACCTTTCTTTAGCACCAAAATATAGCTGCTCTTAAACAACACTGTGTTATTTTTCATTTCTTAAGTGAGAACCAACCTGTTCTATTACTGATAAGCAAGAAGACACAAAGAAAAACTACTGTGAACACAGTTGGACAGGAAATTTTGGGATTTATAACAGTTAAGAGGCTTTATTTTATTTTCCAGTGGTGCAGGTTGTTATTATACAAAGACTTGCACTGTCTCACTATTAATGTTGATTTTAGACATAACACTCTATATGATGAAAAAAACTTCAATATTGAAATTATTTTGAATGGATAAGAATGGCAATTAAATGTTACCTCATTAGTTTCTCTTCATTATTTATTATCCCTATCTACTGTCTAAAAATTCTGAGAAAGACTGACTAGGTATATATCAGCAGAAATGCTAGAATTGGATTCTGGAAATCAAAATATGTGTGACTTGAAGTTAATTACAATACATAATTCAAAACTGTCATAGTCCAATGGGAAAACCATTTTTATGTTTCATCAATACTTGAATAGACTATTGATTCCATATTTATATAAATATAAATTTTCATTATAATGTATTAAAATTTTATAAATACAACCAATTATTAGTAAAATATAAAGTAAGCAAATAAAAATATTCTTGAAGTTCTTAATATATGGAAAAAATAAAATCAACTTAGAAAAGCTCATTAACAACAAATAATTATAGTTACATTCTTTTCCCTCAAATACTTTACTAAAGTTGTTATTGAATAGCACAAATGGTATAGTATTTTCCTTTTATCTTTCTTCTTGCCCATGGTCTACTAAAAGAATTTCTGGCAAACAAGAGAAAGAAAGAAAAGCCAAGATTTTCTACAAACTACAAAACGGAAAATTTGCCTTCAAATAATCAAGATAATAAGTACTCCTATCTGAAATTAAATATTAATTTATATAAATGTATCTTTTAAAGCAACATGTATAATTATTTACCACTTTACTATCTAGTCCAAATAAAAACATTACAGCAGTCTATGGAGCTCTGGATACATCAGAAGAAAGAAAACTTGCATAGAAAATGTAAAAAATTACCTTTTTTCCTGGATGACCTCTTTGCCCTGGAATTCCCACAATTCCTTCAGGTCCCTAAAATATTCAATATAAAAAAGGAAATAAATGATTAAAGAAAAGATCAGATGGAGTATTTGAATACTTCTATCAGATAATCACTGGATTGGATTGGACGAGAAGTAAAAATGAGGGCTACTTTCCACATTATTAGGTTTGTATCATTTGAAAAGAGGTCACAATGACTTAGAGGCACAGCTGTTATTAGCTATAAAGTTCACATGCACAAACTGGCCAAGACAGTCGTAATTACACTGTTCATTATTCTAGGTGGAACTTTACTTAGATTCAGTATACTCATTTTAACTACAGAGAGTGTAATTAAAGTTAACCCATGCCTTCTATGTCACAGGCTGTAAAAAATGTTTAACAAAAATAAACAAGTATAAACCCAAATGGATCAATTTCAGCATTTCTATCAGCTACTGGGAGCTCAGCATCTTGTGGAAAGTACAGAACTCCTGCCTATCCAATGAAGTCTCCACACACATACAAAAGGAAGTACAGAGTATAAAATACATGTAGTATATGGTCAAGGAAAATTTCAAGGTTATCTAGTACGTGGTCAAGGAAAATCTCAAAATCTCACTGTAGTAGAAAGAGTTAAAGAGATATTCTTTGGTCTGTGGGGAAAAAAAGAAGGAAATACAGAGAGAAAAGGAGGTAATCACATAAAACTTAAAATAATATTTTCATTTCAATTTGTCCTTTGTTTAGCTAAAAGTAGATTAAAATTTTCAAGATACACTTTTTTTTTTTAAGCAAAGGTGGGGTACCATGTGAATTTTCAGGTAAACAATGGTTAGGCTTAAGTGAGTTCCACACCACAGTAAGCCAGGTCGCAAGTTCTAAAATGGCTAATAATTAATCACAACATTCCCTGCAATCGCTGGAAATGAAAATGGAAATCTCAAATTTGTGTCCCAAAAGCTTGGCAAACTGCAAAAATGATGTAGACAAGAAATAACTTGTGGTTTACCACTGTGCTATGTAGGCTCTAGATAAATATTTGTTGAACGAATAAACAGATACCTAAGGAAATGACTCATACCCTATGCTCCTGAGCAAATGCTCTTCTAGCTTCAGAAAATCACTGAATTTAGAGGCCAAAACTGTTGTGCTCTATTGCTGTAGTTATAGCTGCATCCAGAGGTAGAAATGGTAGTTGCACTAGCATGAAGAATTCTTTGAAGTTAATGAGGCCTTTCAAAAAGAGGCTGATTAATCTTCACAGAGATTAAAGGTGTGAGCTTTTAAAAGTCAGACTGCTCGCATTTCATATTCTGGCTCTGGCACCTAACACCTATATGGCCATAGGTAGATTATTTAATTTCTAAAGGCCTCAGATTCCTGTTAAATAAAAGAGGTATAAAAGAACCTCTTCAAAGACTAAGAGCAAATGAGAGAATGCATGTAAAGTTTAGAAAGTTTAGAAAAACTAGACTTATCATGAAGAGCTCAAAATATGTTAGTAGTTATTAACCTCTGCTGTTTATTAGAAGTGTATTACACAATATTTAAGTACATGTAAAGATGCTAAAGGGTACAATGAAAGCCCATTTACCTACCACCTACTTTAAGAGATAGAACCAATATATGTGAATG
The DNA here is from genome assembly GCF_001698545.2 of Rhinopithecus bieti. Lineage (NCBI taxonomy): Eukaryota > Metazoa > Chordata > Mammalia > Primates > Cercopithecidae > Rhinopithecus > Rhinopithecus bieti. The sequence goes on along the minus strand of NW_016803692.1, from coordinate 3,433,384 downwards.
TATATGTGTGTGTGTATATATATACACACATATATATATCTACATATATATACACACATATAATTGAAGCCCCACATTAAACACATAATTTCCAAACTCATCACCCTTTTTCTCTACTCAGGTGCAGCCATTGTCTTGAATTTTATTGTTCCCACACATTTCTTAATAATTTTACTCCATTTGCATCCCCAAACAATATGTAGTTATTTTACATCTTTAAAATTTAAAAAAAGCAGTATTATACTTTATGTGTTCTCCTGAAATTTCTTTTAACACGTTTTGTTTTGAAATTACTGTGTCTTTAATTCATTTACTTAAAAAAAATAAAAACTGCTATAGGACTCCATGTTATTATCAAACCACAACTTAAGTATTTTTCCCATTGGCTAAAGTTTTGGTGGTTTTCTTTTGCTATTACAGACAATGCTGGAATAAACACCCTGTACATGTCTCTATGTGCTCATGTCAAGAGTTTTTATAGGGTACGTACCCTGGAATTGAACTGCTGGGTTTTAGGATATATGCATCTCCAAGCATATCAGATATTTGCCAAACTGTTCTCCAAAGTGATTTTGCCAATTTACATCCTCAATGGCAATGTTTAAGAGTTCCACTTACTCCATATTTCCTGTAATGCTTGATTGTATGAGACTTAAAATGGGTGCAGAATGATATTATCATTTCAATTTATGTTATTGGTTATTATGGAAAAATGAATAGCTACTCATAAAGTTATCGGACATCTATATCTATATGTGAATTTCTGGTTCCTATCTTGTGCCCATTATTCTACTGGGCTGTCCTTATTGAGTTACATGTACATGTTTTTATACATACTTATATTTTTTCATTCTATATATCACAAATCTCTTCTCCCAGCCTGTATCTTATTTTCTCACCTTGTTTATTATGACTTTGGGCAAACACAAGTTTGCAATTTTAATGCAGTCAAAGTCATTAATATTTTCTTTCTGTTTCTTTTAGTGCTTTGTCTTAAGAACTCTTTACTGCTTGCCCTTTCTTTATAAGGTCATAAAATATTATCTTAAATGTTCTCCCAAGAGTTTTAAGATTTTGATTTTAACAGTTAAGCCTTTAATCAAATTGGAATTTAATTTTGCAGGATATGTGTTTGTGTGTGTTCGTGCATGTGTGCATTTGTGTGAGGGAGAGTATTTTTTTTTTTTTCCATTTGGATAACCAATTGTACTAGTAACATTTATTAAATAGTTCATTTCCTTATAGATCTGTAGTGCATAATCAATTTGTCAAAAATCAAGTTTCAAAATATACTTATATCTGATTCTACATTATCTTCAGTTTCCATTGGTCTGTTTGTTTATTTGTGAATGAGTATGACACTAATTTAATTACTCTAGCTTCAATAATAAGTTATATTAGATAGGTCAAGTTCTCTTCCACCTCCTCCACAACCATCCCACCTCTGCACAACTTATTCTTTAAAGTTGTCTTAATGTTGGCCCTTTGGTTTTCCACACAAATCTTAAAATCACTTTTATCAATCAAGTTTTATTAAAACCCCATCAGGATTTTGACTGAAATTGTATTAAATGTTGACTAATTTTAGAAAGATTGATAATTTTTTATAATATTGAGTTTTCTATCGTGAATATAAAATACGCTTGTCAAATTTATTAGTTCTTTAATAAACGATTATAATTTTCTTTAACTGTAAAATTTTCCACACCATTTTTACAAATATTTTGTTTAGATGTATTGCTAGATACTTAATTTTGTGGCTAATTGTGTTGGAAATTGCATTTTAAAATATCTAACTGCTCATTGCTGGTGAAAAGAATGGAACCTATTTTGTATATCACTTTTATTTATGTATTTAGACACACTGTCTTGCTATGATGCCCAGGCAGGACTTGAACTCCTAGGAACAAGCAATCCACTCACCTCAGCCTCTCAAGTTACTGGAAGTACAGGTGCATGCCATAGTAACCAGAGTTATTATGTTTTTTTTTTTTTTCTGTCTAACTTTTATTTTAGGTTCAAGGGGTACATTTGCAGATTTGTTATGTGGGTAAATTATGTGTTACGTGGATTTGGTGTACAGATAATTTTGTTACCTAGGTAATCAGCATAATACCCGATAGGCAGTTTTTCAATCCTCACCCTCCTCCCACCCTTCACTCTCAAGCAGGCCCTGATGTTAATTGCTCCCTTCTTTGTGTCCATGTGTACTCAAGGTTTAGCTCCAACTTATGGAGAACATGTAGTATTTGGTTTTCTGTTCCCACATTAATTTGCTTAGGATAATGGCCTCTAGCTGCATCCATGTTGCTGCTAAGGACATGATCTTGTTCTTTTTCTGTGGCTGCATAGGATTCCATGACGTATATATACCACATTTTTTTTTAAAGCCAGTCCACTGTTGATGGAGATCTAGGTTGATTCCATGTCTTTGCTATTGTGAATGGTGCTGCTCTGAAGATAAATGTGCATGCATCTTTATGGTAGAACAGTTTATATTCCTTTGGGTATATATGCAGTAATGGGATTGCTGGGTCGAATGCTAGTTCTTTTTAAGTTCTTTGAGAAATCTCCAGACTATTTTCCACAGTAGCTGAGCTAATTTACATTCCCACTAGCTGTGTATAAGTGTTTGCTTTTCTCTGAAACTTCACCAGCATCTGTTATTTTTTGACTTTTTAATAACAGCCATTCTGACTGGTATAAGATGGTATCTCATTGTGGTTTTGATTTGCATTTCCCTAATGATTAGTGACATTGAGAATTTTTTTATATACTTGATGGCCACATGTATGTCTCTTTTGAGAAGCGTATGTTCAAGTCCTTTACCCATTTTTAGTGGGGTTGTTCATTTTTTGCTTATTGATTTAAGTTCTTTACAGATTCTGGATATTAGACCTTTGTTGGATGCAAAATTTGCAAATATTTTCTCCTGTCCTTAGGTTGTCTGTTTACTCTTTTGACAGTTTCTTTTGCTGTGCAGAAACTTTTCAGTTTAATTAGGTTCACCTGTCAAGTTTTGTTTTTGATGCAACTGCTTTTGGAATCTTTGTCATGAAGTATTTGCAAGGGCTGATGTCCGGAATACTATTCCCTAGGTTCTCTTCTAAGGTTTTTATAGTTTTGGGTTTTACATTTCAGTATTTAATCCATCTTAAATTGATTTTTGCATATGGTAAAAGGTAGGGGTCCAGTTTCAATCTTCTGCATACAGCTAGCCAGTCATCCCAGCACCATCTACTGAATAGGGTAAACTTTCCCCATTGCTTGTTATTATCAGCTTTGTCAAAGATCAGATAGTTGTAGTTGTGTGGCTTTATTTCTGGGTTCTCTAATCTGTTTCATTGGTCTGTGTAACTGTTTTTGTACCAGTACAATGTTGTTTTAGTTACTTGCAGTATAGTTTGAAGTCAGGTAGTAGGATCCCTCCAGCCTTATTCTTTTTGCTTAGGATTGCTTTGGCTATTTGGGCTCTTTTTTGGTTCCATAAGAATTTCAGAATGGCTTTTGCTAATGCCGTGAAAAATGTTCTTGATTTTACTGATAGGACTGGCATTGAGTCTTTAAATTGCTTTTGAGAAGTATGGCCACTTAACAATATTGATTCCTCCTATCCATGAGCATAGAATGTTTTTACATTTGTTTGTGTTGTCTCTGATTTCTTTCAGTAGTTTCTTGTAATTCTAATTGTAGAGATCTTTCACCTTCCTGGTTACTGCATTCCTAGGTGTTTTTTTGTTGTTGTTGTTGTTTTTTTTTTTTTTTTTTGAGATGAAGTCTCGCTGTGTCACCAGGCTGGAGTGCAGTGGTGCGATCATGGCTCACTGCAATCTCCATCCGCTGGGTTCAAGCGATTCTCCTGCCTCAGCCTCCTGAGTAGCTAGGACTACAGGTGTGCACCATCACGCTCAGCTAATTTTTGTATTTTTAGTAGAGAAGGGGTTTCACCATGTTGGCCAGGATGGTCTTGATCTCTTAACCTTGTGATCCACCCGCCCTGGCCTCCCAAATATTCCTAGGTATTTTATTCTTTTTGTGGCTATTATGAGTGGCATTGAATTCTTGATCTATTTCTCAGCTGGGATGTTATTGGTGTACAGAAATACTATTAATTTTTGTACATTGATTTTGTATTCTGATACTTTGCTGAAGTTGTTTATCAGATCTAGAAGCCTTTGAGCAGAGACTATGGGGTTTTCTAGGTATAGAATCATATAATCTGCAAAAAGAGCTTGACTTCCTCTTCTCCTATTTGGATGCCTTTTACTTCTTTCTCTTGTCTGATTGCTCTGACGGAGAGTTCCAATACTATATTAAGTAGGAGTGGTGAGAGTTCCATCTCTCAAGGGGAATGCTTCCAGCTTTTGCCTATTAGGTGTAACATTGGCTGTGGCTTTGTCATAGATGACAGTTATTATTTTGAGGTATGTACTTTCAATGTCAAGTTTGTTGAGGGTTAACATAAAGGCATGTTGAATTTCATTGAAAGCTTTTACTGCACCAAAAATCACAAGCATTCTTATACACCAGTAACAGACAAGCAGAGAGCCAAATCAGGAATGAACTTCCATTCACAATTGCTTCAAAGAGAATAAAATACCTAGGAATCCAGCTTACAAGGGATGTAAAGGACCTCTTCAAGGAGAACTACAAACCACTGCTCAGTGAAATCAAAGAGGACACAAACAAATGGAAGAACATACCATGCTCATGGATAGGAAGAATCAATATCGTGAAAATGGCCATACTGCCCAAGGTTATTTATAGATTCAATGCCATCCCCATCAAGCTACCAATGAGTTTCTTCACAGAATTGGAAAA